>NW_028126497.1:0-454146 GCF_965194825.1 Balaenoptera physalus | reverse complement strand
TGGGTTTGATCCCTTGTCCGGGAAGATCCCACATGCCGCGGAGCAACTAAGCCCATGCGCCACAATGACTGAGCCTGCGCTCTAGAGCCCGGGAGCCACAACTACTGAGCCCACGTGCCACAACTACTGAAGCCCGCGTGCCTAGAGCCCGTGCTCTGCAACAAGAGAAGCCACCGCAGCGAGAAGCCCGCGCACTGCAACAAAGAGTAGCCCCCGCTCGCCGCAACTAGAGAAAGCCCACATGCAGCAACGAAGACCCAACGCAGCCAAAAATAAAATAAATTAACTAATTAATTAAAAAAAAAGAATGCTATGTGAATAAAATCATATAGTGTGTAACCTTTTTTTTTTTTCTTAATTAAAAAAAAGTTTGTTTTTGGCTGCGCTGCCGGTTATGCGATCTTAGTTCCCCGACCAAGGATTGAACCCAGCCCAGGTAGTGAAAGTGCTGAGTGCTAAACACTGGCCCGCCAGGGAATTCCCAGTATGTAACCTTTTGGATTGGCCTTTTTCAATCAATGTAATTCCCTGGAGAGTCATCCAAATTGCATGAATCAATAGTGCTCCTTTTTTTAAAAAAAAAAAAATATATATATTTATTTATTTATTTGGCTGTGCGGGTATATAGTTGCAGCATGCGGGATCTAGTTCCCTGACCAGGGATGGAACCTGGGCCCCCTGCATTGAGAGTGCAGAGTCTTAACCGCTGGAACACCAGAGAGGTCCCAGTGCCGCTTTCTTTTTAATTGCTGAGTAGTATTCCATGGTTTGGCTATACTTCAGTTTGTTTAATCACTTGCCCATTGAAGAACATCTGAGTTTTTTCCCATTTCTTGACTATTACTGAGAGAGATGCTGTGGACATTTGTGTACCTTTTTTTGTGCGAACATGCGTTCTCTGGGGTAAATGCCGTATGGTAAGTGTTGCTTTTTTTTTTTTTTTTTTTTTTTTGGCTACGCTGTGCCACATGTGGGATCTTGGTTCCCCAATCAGGGATCGAGCCCGTGCCCCCTGCATTGGGAGCTTGGAGTCTTAACCACTGGACTGCCAGGGAAATTCCTGTATTGCTCCCCCTGCCCCACTTGATTGATTGATTGATTGATTGGTTGATTGGCTGTATTGGGTCTTAGTTGCGGCACGCGGGACCTTCGTTAAGGCATGTGGGATCTTTTTTGTCATTGCGGCGCACGGGCTCTTCGTTGCAGCATGAGAGCTTCTCTCTAGTTGTGGCGTGCGGGTTTTCTCTCTCTAGTTGTGGCACGTGGGCTCTGTAGTTGTGGCGTGCAGGCTCCAGAGCGCGTGGGCTCTGTAGTTTGCTGCACGTGGGCTACCTCATTGAGGTGTGCGAGCTCAGTAGTTTGGCGCGAGGGCTTAGTTGCCCCGCGGCGTGTGGGATCTTAGTTCCCCGACCGGGAATCGAACCCACGTCCCCTGCATTGCAGGGCGGATTCTTTACCACTGAACCACCAGGGAAGTCCCTGTATTGCTTTTTTAAATTAAAAAAAAAAAAAAAAAAAGGAAAAGCAATCAGAGGTAAAACAACTAATTATATGATTGCCTTTCAAAGTACATATTCAAACCCTACATTGTTGGTGTACATAACTTCTTTATGTTGATTTCTGGTGTTTAGCTCTAGTAACAAGACAATAATAATAACGCTGTAGTTTTCCTTGTTTCTTTCAACTGATGATCTGTGTATTTCTTACAAATAATAATTAACACTCACAAGCTACCAGGAGGCAAGTAATGGTTAGTGCTGGTGTGGTTAACTCCTTTATAGATAGGGAGGTTGAGGCATGGATATTGTGGAATTTGCCATGTTGAGGCATGGGTATTGTGGAATTTACCTAAGGTTATAACACTGTGTTCTGACTCAGATTCATTCAGATTTACTCCTTCTCTTTCTGTCTCCTGAATTAATAACTCTTTGTAATTTTGACCTAGGTGTGAGGACACGAAAAGGGTTTTTTCCTGTACCTGAGGTTTAGTGCTTGTTTTATAGAAGCAATATAGTATAGTGGTTAGAGTATGCACTTTAGCATCTGATTTTTTTTTCTTCTTAAGTCTTTAATGAATTTGTTACAATATTGCTTCTGTTTTATGTTTTGCACATGCCGGAAAGGTAATAGGCCTTGGCCCCTGGGCCTGGGCTTCGTCTCTTGTGCTGTCTCCTGTCCCTGTTGCCCCCGCGCGCTGGCCCGTCCGTGCTGTGCCAGGGGATATTGGTCGTCTCCCGGCTCAGTTCACAGTAGCTGAAAGGGACAGTGTGTAATGTTCTGATTTCTGCCCATCGTTTTCAAAGGGAGGCTCTGGCCATTGCTCCTCTGGTAAAATGCAGAGGGAGTGCTTTTTAAGATGGGACTGTCAGTGTTAGGGCCACTCCTTAATTACCAAAACGGAATCCCCTTCAGTTCCTCCAGCTGTGTTGTTTTGGCACAGAAAATGTGAGTAATAGGAATTTGGAACTAAGTTGGAGTGAAAAAACGCACCGGTCCCGCCGAATTTTCCATCGAAACAGTTGATTTGTGTTGTCTCTAGGAATTCTAAAGGGCGTACCGTTGCTTCCTAACCGGTGTCATTTGGGAGATCTACCTCTGTACGTTCAAATGATTAATTTTGAGACTTTGCTCATGTGTGCAGTAAACCCTTTAATTCCCTAAGACCTTCCTTTCCTCCATCTCATACCCCATTAAGCCCGCTTCAGTTTATCTCCTGAATTTCTTTGGAATCTGTCAGCTCTCCCTCAACATTCTAATACTGAACTTGCCTGTCTGTTGCGATTAGGTCCTAACTAGTGTCCATATATCTTGTTTCCTTCCAATCCATTCTTCACACAAGAAACCTTCAAAGCAAGTTGGAACATTGCTCATAAACATCGCTCACAAACATTGTTTTGAGAATAGAAAACACAGTGTTGGCCTTTAAGACTCTGCGTGGTCTAGAATCCTCTCTGCTTCTCTAGCCCCATCTTGTGCCACTTGTGCCCTCACTGTCTATGCTTCAGATACACTGAATTAACCTTAGTTCTCACTCATCTGACAGAAGTCAGTTGAGAAATTATTTTTCACTGTGATTCCTAGCATTAAGGAATTTGATGATCAGGTTTTGTATGAGGACTAAAACTAAACTGGGAAGTGGAAGAATTGAGTTTAAACTGTGTCAGTCAACACGCATGTATTAATGATACCTAAGTATTGAACACGGGACTAGGTTTCATGAGGGATACAGAAGTTCTGGCCATCTCTGGTTTTGGATATCCCTTATTTGTTGAGACCTTTGCGTTGTTTGGTTGCCTTTTGTCTGTTTTCCAGATGGGAAAACAGGAACAAGGGAAGTATAGGTTATTACTAAGTGGGGTTGAACAAGTGGAGCAGCAAACTGCAAAGCAGAAAGAAGAGGGACGTACTATAGAGGGATATGATTTCCATTTTCAAGGCGCCTGCGTCCTGTGCAGGGAGACAGCCTAACATAACATGTGCCTAACAAAAAATATATTGACTTCTTACTAAAATCTCCAGTTCATATAACCAAGGGGTTTATACCTTCTCCTTTAAAAGTGATATTCCTGGGGGGAGGGAGGGGCAAGATGGCAGAAGAGTAAGACGTGGAGATCACCTTCCTTCCCACAGATACAGTAGAAATACATCTACACGTGGAACTGCTCCTACAGAACACCCACTGAACGCTGGCAGAAGACGTCAGACCTCCCAAAAGCTTTATTTTATTTTATTTTATCATCTTTAT
The DNA here is from genome assembly GCF_965194825.1 of Balaenoptera physalus. NCBI lineage: Eukaryota > Metazoa > Chordata > Mammalia > Artiodactyla > Balaenopteridae > Balaenoptera > Balaenoptera physalus. Next base: position 450,401 of record NW_028126497.1, on the reverse strand, counting down.
ATCTATATATAAAGTACAGTCTTGAGCTAGTACAGGTAGCCTGAGAGTCTTAGAGGCCTTTAGTTAAAGGAATCTAGCCAGCGAACATAATTCTCATACTAAACTGCCACAAGGAAGAAGTTAACTTACCCTGTATGTCAGGGTCCAAAAAAATTTAAAGATGTGCCTAATGCAAAAATAAGTTATAAAGATTTAGGCCAGTCAAAAACTAACAGCAGTTTCAGGTAGAGGTGCATGCCTAATGTAAACCAGCATAGTTTCCATTTACTGCGTTCTTGTAATCACTGAAATAAAAACTTCTACAAGATTAAAAAAAAAAAATTCACCGATTAAAGTAAGTGTACAATTCACTAGTTCTTAGTATTTTCACAACCAATATTGCTATCTAATTCCAGAACATTTTTGTCACGCCCCCCACAAAGAAATCTTGTATATGTTAGCTGTTACTCCCTATTTTCCCCTCCCCAACATCCCCTGGCATCCACTAATCTACTTTCTGTCTATATGGATTTGCTCATCCTGGACATTTCATAGACATGGAATTATACAATATATGACCTTTTGCTATTGGCTTGAAATATTTCTCCCTTTAATAGTGTCAGTTTTTCGGACTTCCCTGGTGGTACAGTGGTTAAGAATCCGCCTGCCAATGCAGGGGACACGGGCTCGAGCCCTGGTCTGGGAAGATCCCACATGCCGCGGAGCAACTAAGCCCGCACGCCAAAACTACTGAGCCTGCGCTCTAGAGCCCAAGAGCCACAACTACTGAAGCCCATGCACTTAGAGCCCGTGCTCCTCAACAAGAGAAGCCACCGCAACGAGAAGGCCACGCACCACAACAAAGAGTAGCCCCTGCTCGCCACAGCTAGAGAAAACCCGCGCGCAGCAACGAAGACCCAACGCAGCCAAAAATAAAAATACAAATAAATAAATAAATAAATTTATTTATTTATTTAAAAAATAGTGTCAGGCTTTATCATTTTAATTCTGTTAGTTTTTCTTTATGTATTTGGGACTTGCTTATACTGCATTTGTCTTTTAAGTCATATAGGAGAAAAACTGAATTACAAACAAAAATACATTTATACTGTCTTTTGTATTTCCTTATGTAGTGGACATACTCCACTGGAAAAGAGAAATCACCATACCTTTTGATGAACTCATTTGCTGGCATGATGGAGTGAAATCTAGCAGAATGTCAAGCCGATTTCCCCCACAGGACATTTCCTTAGTGTCAGGGTGGTACAGGATGATGGGGGACTGAGCCAAGAAAGCAGAGTGAAATTTCCTGCACAGTCATGGCACGAACAAACCAAATCCCGCTAGATAAAGGGGCCTGTGACAATCATTAGGTCTCCTCTTCAAGACATTTGCCAGTTTTTGAACCTATAGAAAGCAGGAAGCTTAAATACCTAATGCCTGAGGGAGAGAACTTTCCAAAGTGAGGAATCAGAGACCTACCAGACTCACAGTAAAAACCCAGAAGTGCCATCCCCAAGAAGGGGGCTGAGTCAGAAAAAGTGAAATCATCTGCAATGTTTCAGTGTTTATGAGACAAATTTTCATTGAGAAAGTGTAACGGTAACAAATACATAGCTGGTCTCTCCTTACATTTGCCATACTCTGAAGCTGTGAGAACTGAGAGCCTAAAGAGCTGAATTCAAACATCTGAAAGACTGAAGTCAATAACTGACTGTATTTATTGAAGAATCAAAGACCTGTCAGGCTCACAGCAAAAATCCAGGGAGGCCACAAATCAGGAAAAATCATAGGTAGGATGAGACAAGTAAAGCTCCAACCCAGTTCTGACCTAGTAAAATTCCTGAAATGACTGAAATGATCAGCCACTCTGATTAACAGAGAAAGGGGTAAATCTTCTCTGGTTCAAAGTAATAGCATCTTCAGTCTCTATGAATTTTTTATTCACCATGTCCAGCACACAATCAAAAATTATGAAATTCCTGAAGCAGGAAAAAGTGACTAAAAATTAAGACAAAAAAAAAACAAAACAAAACAAGAAAAATTGATTTAGAGGGAATTCAGATTCTGGAGTTAGCACAGAACTTTAAAATGACTATATTGAGAGTAAAAGATGGGGATTAATAGATTAAAATATGGAGAATCTCAACAGAAAATTGGAATCAATTTTAAAAAATCAAATACAGATAAATGAAAAATAAGAAAACTGATCCCCAGCAGACCTTAGGGAATACTAGAAGAAATTTTTTTAGGCTGAAGTAAAATGGCCCAACATAGAACAGAGCTGGCCTCTCCGTCCCATATTGAACTCGAGTTGGAAGAGGCGAGTCCGGTCTCAAAACGGAGGTAAAACCGCCGCCCGGTCGCCCCCAGCCCGACTCCGGCCGTCGCCGTCGCCGCCGCCGCCGTCGCCGCCGCCGCCGCCGCCGGGGGTGGGGTGGGGAGGAGGGCCATGATCCAAAGGAACCAGAACAGTTGAGAAAACTGTTTATTGGTGGTCTGAGCTTTGAAACTACAGACGATAGCTTAAGAGAACATTTTGAGGAATGGGGCACACTTACAGATTGTGTGGTGATAAGAGACCCCCAAACAAAACGTTCCAGGGGCTTTGGTTTTGTGACTTACTCTTGGGTTGAAGAGGTGGATGCAGCAATGTGTGCTCGACCACACAAGGTTGATGGGCGTGTAGTGGAACCAAAGAGAGCTGGTTCTAGAGAGGATCTGTAAAGCCTGGTGCCCATCTAACAGTGAAGAAAATTTTTGTTGGTGGTATTAAAGAAGATACAGAAGAATGTAATTTGAGAGACTACTTTGAAAAGCATGGCGAGATTGAAACCATAGAAGTTATGGAAGACAGGCAGAGTGGAAAAAAGAGAGGATTTGCTTTTGTAACTTTTGATGATCATGATACAGTTGATAAAATTGTTGTTCAGAAATACCACACTATTAATGGGCATAATTGTGAAGTGAAAAAGGCCCTTCCTAAAGAAGAAACGCAATCTGCTGGATCACAAAGAGGTCGTGGAGGTGGATCTGGCAACTTTATGGGTCGTGGAGGAAACTTTGGAGGTGGTGGAGGTAACTTTGGCCGTGGTGGAAACTTGGTGGAAGAGGAGGCTGTGGTGGTGGAGGTGGTGGCAGCAGAGGTAGTTATGGAGGAGGTGATGGTGGATAGAACGGATTTGGAGGCGACGGTGGTAACTATGGCGGTGGTCCTGGTTACAGTAGTAGAGGAGGCTATGGTGGTGGTGGACCAGGATATGGAAACCAAGATGGGGGATATGGTGGCGGTGGTGGAGGATATGATGGTTACAATGAAGGAGGAAATTTTGGAGGTAACTATGGTGGTGGTGGGAGCTATAATGATTTTGGAAATTATAGTGGACAACAGCAATCAAATGATGGACCCATGAAGGGAGGCAGTTTTGGTGGAAGAAGCTCGGGAAGTCCCTATGGTGGTGGTTATGGATCTGGTGGTGGAAGTGGTGGATATGGTAGCAGAAGGTTCTCAAAACTCACAAGAAAAGGGCTACAGTTCTTGGCAGGAGAGAGAGCGAGGAGGTGTCAGGAAAGCTGCAGGTTACTTTGAGACAGTCGTCCCGAATGCATTAGAGGAACTGTAAAAATCTGCCACAGAAGGAACGATGATCCATAGTCAGAAAAGTTACTGCAGCTTAAACAGGAAACCCTTCTTGCTCAGGACTGTCCTAGCCACAGTTTGCAAAAAGTGCAGCTATTGATTAATGCAATGGAGTGTCAATTAGATGTACATTCCTGAGGTCTTTTATCTGTTGTAGCTTTGTCTTTTTCTTTTTCTTTTCATTACATCAGGTATATTGCCCTGTAAATTGTGGTAGTGGTACCAGGAATAAAAAATTAAGGAATTTTTAACTTTTCAATATTTGTGTAGTTCAGTTTTTCTACATTTTAGTACAGAAACTTTAACAAAATGCAGCTTTGAAGGTGTTTCCTTGTGAGTTAACAAGAAGATCATTGTTAATTAATATTTTGTATGAATTTTGCTGAAGTTAACTGTAAAGAAACACCTGCTGACTTGCAGTTTAAGGGGATCTATTCTCCCCATTTCCAAACCATGAAATGAATGGGCTCTGACATGTGGAGAGAATAGATATTTGTGTTTGCAATGTGTGTCTTAGATAATAGACTTGGGTATTTAAATTAGCATATTTGTGAATTTAATAGCATTAAGACTTACTTCAAATGAAAAATCTCAAAATTCCAAAAAAAAAAAAAAAAAAGAACAGAGCTGGGAGCTCGATTGGAGTTGCCTGTGGGGGAGGAGCGCCGCCGCCGCCGCCGAGAGCTGGGAGCTCGATTGGCGCTGCCTGCGGGGGAGGAGCGCCGCCGCGAGCTGGGAGCTCGATTGGCGCTGCCTGCGGGGGAGGAGCGTCGCCGCCGCCGCTGCCGCCGCCGCCGCCGCGAGCTGGGAGCTCGATTGGCGCTGCCTGCGGGGGAGGAGCGCCGCCGCCGCCGCCGCGAGCTGGGAGCTTGATTGGCGCTGCCTGCGGGGGAGGAGCGCCGCCGCCGCCGCCGCCGCCGCCGCGAGCTGGGAGCTGGATTTGCGCTGCCTGCGGGGGAGGAGCGCCGCCGCCGCCGCCGCCAGCTGGGAGCTTGATTGGCGCTGCCTGCGGGGGAGGAGCGCCGCCGCCGCCGCGAGCTGGGAGCTCAGTTGGCGCTGCCTGCTGGGGAGGAGCGCCGCCGCCGCCGCCGCGAGCTGGGAGCTCGATTGGCGCTGCCTGCGGGGTGGAGCGCCGCCGCCGCGAGCTGGGAGCTCGATTGGCGCTGCCTGCGGGGGAGGAGCGCCGCCGCCGCCGCCGCCGCGAGCTGGGAGCTGGATTGGCGCTGCCTGCGGTGGAGGAGCGCCGCCCCCGCGAGCTGGGAGCTGGATTGGCGCTGCCTGCGGGTGAGGAGCGCCGCCGCCGCCGCCGCCGCGAGCTGGGAGCTCGATTGGCGCTGCCTGCGGGGTAGGAGCGCCGCCGCCGCCGCCGCCGCGAGCTGGGAGCTCAGTTGGCGCTGCCTGCTGGGGAGGAGCGCCGCCGCCGCCGCCGCCGCGAGCTGGGAGCTCGATTGGCGCTGCCTGCGGGGGAGGAGCGCCGCCGCCGCCGCCGCGAGCTGGGAGCTCGATTGGCGCTGCCTGCGGGGAGGAGCGCCGCCGCCGCCGCCGCCGCGAGCTGGGAGCTGGATTGGCGCTGCCTGCGGGGGAGGAGCACCGCCGCCGCCGCGAGCTGGGAGCTCAGTTGGCGCTGCCTGCTGGGGAGGAGCGCCGCCGCCGCCGCCGCCGCGAGCTGGGAGCTCGATTGGCGCTGCCTGCGGGGTGGAGCGCCGCCGCCGCGAGCTGGGAGCTCGATTGGCGCTGCCTGCGGGGGAGGAGCGCCGCCGCCGCCGCGAGCTGGGAGCTCAGTTGGCGCTGCCTGCTGGGGAGGAGCGCCGCCGCCGCCGCCGCCGCGAGCTGGGAGCTCGATTGGCGCTGCCTGCGGGGTGGAGCGCCGCCGCCGCGAGCTGGGAGCTCGATTGGCGCTGCCTGCGGGGGAGGAGCGCCGCCGCCGCCGCCGCCGTCGCCGCCGTCGCCGTCGCCGTGAGTGAGGAAGCGCCTCGGTCAGGCCTGCTGAGGGCCCTCGCCGACGCCTGGGCTTACCCGCCGCCCCGCCAGCTCCGCTCGTTTCCCGTCCCCCGCGGCCCGGCGCGGGGCAGGCCTGCCGGGGCCATGGAGGACGAGGTGGTCCGCATTGCCCAGAAGATGGACAAGATGATGCAGAAGAACGCGGTAGGCGCGGCGGGCGGCGCGGGCCGGAGGGAGGCTGGGCGGCGGGCGGGGTTCAGTCGGCCTGAGGGGTTTCCCGGCCCGCGGTGAGCGCGGCGGGTGCCGCGTGACGGCGGCGAGGCCCGCGCTCTGGGGAGGGGTTCCTGGGGAGGGGGGAGCTTCGTGTCCCGCGGCCGCGTCCCGGGCAGGGGTCCTGGGGGGCGTCCTGTCTCGCAGCCGCGTCCCGGGCAGGGGTTCTGGGGGGCGTCCTGTCCCGCAGCTGCGTCCCGGTCAGGGGTTCTGGGGGGCGTCCTGTCCCGCGGCCGCGTCCCGGGGAGGGGGTCCTGGGGGGGTCCCGGGGAGGGCGTCCGGTCCCGCGGCCACCGGCGCTGGGGCCCGCCCTGGGCGCCCGAGGCCCCTCGTGATTAGCGCAGCCCGGTAAACTCCATCGAGGCGTCCTCCTCATTATTTTAAACGTGACGGTGGTAAAGCCTCGCTGGTTTAGCTGAAGAGTGCAGAGAGCCCTCCCTGTTTGAAAGAATTCGTTGTCTTTCCCGGGCTCATTGGCCAGCAGCGAGAAAACAACATCAAACAGAGGTTTGTGATCAGTTTTAGACATGAAACTGTTCAAGCAAAACGTGAATTTCCTGGATCTTATTTTTGAGGAAGGCTGAACATTCCCTTGATTGTCTCAACTCTCCTGCATGTTTGCTTAGCAATTAAAAAAGGTGAACTATGCCAGTGTACTTGGCAAGTTGCTAAACTTTTTGGAAAAAGTGGATCTTGTTAGGCCGCGGAGTGCGGGGAGCTGTGTTTAAGGCACTGCCGCCGACGAGGCTGTGCTGCCGGCTGGATTTGGACACATGTCGTTGCTGGTCCTCTCAGTGGTTTACGGTTGCTACCGGTGGCGTTTTCTGTTACTGATAACGTGTGCACGTGAACGTGTTCTCTTGTGGTTTGTATGAGGTGCTCCAGTTTTTGCATTTCTGTCCACCTGTGTGGGTCACTCTCAGTCCCTTGCTTCCGAGTCGTCTATATTTTCAGCTAAACTTCTGAAATTCCAAGTCAAACGAATGTGAAGGAGAGAAGGGCTGCTCTGATTTGCACAGCACTTTGGAGTTACAAAGCGTTTGTGCAGAATTCTTTGGCGACTCACGACAGCTGTGTTGCATTCATTTTACAGAATAAGAAACTGAGTCAGACCAAGCAGTTCACCTCCTTAAATGAAGTGTGCGTTGTGGATTAAGCCAGGACCCGAGTTTCCTGCTGGGCAGCATGCAGAAGTAATGTTAAACACCGAATTCTTAAGACTTCAGACTTGGTGTGCGCCTCTTTTCCTTTAACAGGTGCATTGCCCGGCGTGTAATTTCATACCCTGTTAATCTGTCTTTGCAATTTTGGCTTTTTAAAGTACCTCCTGTTTGTTTTCTGTTCCAGACGTTGCCTGTGCCATTTATTTTTTCTGTTGATACAGGCCTTTCATTCCTCACTGCAAGTGATGAGTTCTGTATATTTGATTGGCTGAACGTTTCTGTTATTCTGTTTAAACTGGCAAGTTTTTTTTCTTTGCCTAGAGAACCCTAGACTCCCCTAGTAGAAGCTGGCTCCTAGGGAAAAAGGCCGTTTCTTGGGTAATTTTTTTCTCGAACTCAGGCTATAAAATGTGTACCTTTTAATCATCTAGTGCACTAGGTGTTTTTGTTTGTTTCCTTTCCTTGAAATAGACGTTTCCTAGAAATGAGGAATTCCTTAGTGAGCAAGTATGGAGAAGACCAGTTTGTATTTATCTGCAGTTCTCAAATTATAAACACATAATGCGTCAGCAGGAGAATGAGGATAAGCTCCACAGATAATCCTCAAGTCTCATTTTTCTTTTCAAATCTTATATTTCTAGTAGTACAGAACTTTACCAATATAAAAACTTGCCCCCCCCCCCCCAAAAAAAAAGAACAGAACTGCAGGAAAGAGCAAAGAGCACTTAAAGTCTGTGTGTGTGTTTAATATATATATGTACATATACCCAGGTACATACACCTTTATATTTATATGTTGTTTTGTAAATAAATGACAATAATAATGTCTTGTGGAGATGTAGAACAGAAGTATACAACAAAAGCACAAACAGCAGGAGGGGGCAAATGGAGTTAAACTGTTAAACCTCCATGGGATGGTTCCATGGAGGAGGCAGAGAGGGGGATGGGATCCTCGAAGAGCTGCTGAAGACCTTGCATTTTTTGCAGATCTCTTTAGAATGCTACTTGTATATTATGCTCTCACTGAGTGCACCTGGCTGAGCTATGGCACATTAGCACGGTAAACATTTGTCAGATTTGCCCTAGTCAGAAAATTTTCTATACCTGCCATCCTGCTTGGCACTTAAAATAGTTTTTTTTTTTTAAGGTCTCTATGATATAGGGATGATGGGTGAAGAAGGTAGGCTGCAGGGTAATAATGTAGTATGTATGATCCCATTTTGATACAGTAAACAGAAAGTATTAAATGCATGCCTGTTTGTATGGGCAGTGAGTTTGCATGGTTATCTCAAGAGGGAGGGAATGGGACGTGTAGAGAAAGAGATTGACCACAGGCTATTGTTTTACTTGTTACAAGAGGCATGTGTTGCCTTCATTTCTGATTAAGCTTTTTGTTTACAGATTATTGTAGGTTTACATGCAGTTGTAAGAAATAATAGTGAGATAGGTCCTGTGTGTCCTTTACCCAGTTTTCCCCAATGGTAACATCTTACAGAACCATAGTATACTGTCACAACCTGGGTATTGCCATTGACACAGTCAAGATACAGAACATTTCCATCCCACAGGATCTCTCCTGATGCCATTTTATAGCCACTGCTGCTCCCCCACTCCCCACCAAATCATAATGATCTGATAGTGCAGTGGATAAAGTTGCACTAAAGTTTTTGTGCAGATGATCAAGGGAAAATAGCCCCTGGGGAAGATGGCCCATCTCCCAGTCCCCCGGCCCTATCTGTCCCTGGCAACCTGTCATTTCAAGAATGTTATGTGGGACTTCCCTGGTGGCGCAGCGGTTAAGAATCTGCCTGCCATTGCAGGGGACATGGGTTTGATCCCTTGTCCGGGAAGATCCCACATGCCGCGGAGCAACTAAGCCCATGCGCCACAATGACTGAGCCTGCGCTCTAGAGCCCGGGAGCCACAACTACTGAGCCCACGTGCCACAACTACTGAAGCGCGCGTGCCTAGAGCCCGTGCTCTGCAACAAGAGAAGCCACCGCAGCGAGAAGCCCGCGCACTGCAACAAAGAGTAGCCCCCGCTCGCCGCAACTAGAGAAAGCCCACACGCAGCAACGAAGACCCAACGCAGCCAAAAATAAAATAAATTAACTAATTAACTAAAAAAAAGAATGCTATGTGAATAAAATCATATAGTGTGTAACCTTTTTTTTTTTTCTTAATTAAAAAAAAGTTTGTTTTTGGCTGCGCTGCCGGTTATGCGATCTTAGTTCCCCGACCAAGGATTGAACCCAGCCCAGGTAGTGAAAGTGCTGAGTGCTAAACACTGGCCCGCCAGGGAATTCCCAGTATGTAACCTTTTGGATTGGCCTTTTTCAATCAATGTAATTCCCTGGAGAGTCATCCAAATTGCATGAATCAATAGTGCTCCTTTTTTTTAAAAAAAATATATATATATATTTATTTATTTATTTATTTGGCTGTGCGGGTATTTAGTTGCAGCATGCGGGATCTAGTTCCCTGACCAGGGATGGAACCTGGGCCCCCTGCATTGAGAGTGCAAAGTCTTAACCGCTGGAACACCAGAGAGGTCCCAGTGCCGCTTTCTTTTTAATTGCTGAGTGGTATTCCATGGTTTGGCTATACTTCAGTTTGTTTAATCACTTGCCCATTGAAGAACATCTGAGTTTTTTCCCATTTCTTGACTATTACTGAGAGAGATGCTGTGGACATTTGTGTACCTTTTTTTGTGCGAACATGCGTTCTCTGGGGTAAATGCCGTATGGTATGTGTTGCTTTTTTTTTTTTTTTTTTTTTGGCTACGCTGTGCCACATGTGGGATCTTGGTTCCCCAATCAGGGATCGAGCCCGTGCCCCCTGCATTGGGAGCTTGGAGTCTTAACCACTGGACTGCCAGGGAAATTCCTGTATTGCTCCCCCTGCCCCACTTGATTGATTGATTGATTGATTGGTTGATTGGCTGTATTGGGTCTTAGTTGCGGCACGCGGGACCTTCGTTAAGGCATGTGGGATCTTTTTTGTCATTGCGGCGCACGGGCTCTTCGTTGCAGCATGAGAGCTTCTCTCTAGTTGTGGCGTGCGGGTTTTCTCTCTCTAGTTGTGGCGTGCAGTCTCCAGAGCGCGTGGGCTCTGTAGTTTGCTGCACGTGGGCTACCTCATTGAGGTGTGCGAGCTCAGTAGTTTGGCGCGAGGGCTTAGTTGCCCCGCGGCGTGTGGGATCTTAGTTCCCCGACCGGGAATCGAACCCGCGTCCCCTGCATTGCAGGGCGGATTCTTTACCACTGAACCACCAGGGAAGTCCCTGTATTGCTTTTTTAAATTAAAAAAAAAAAAAAAAGAAGCAATTAGAGGTACAACAACTAATTATAAGATTGCCTCTCAAAGTACATATTCAAACCCTACATTCTTGGTGTACATAACTTCTTTATGTTGATTTCTGGTGTTTAGCTCTAGTAACAAGGCAATAATAATAACGCTGTAGTTTTCCTTGTTTCTTTCAACTGATGATCTGTGTATTTATTACAAAATAATTTTTTTTTTTTTTTTTACAAGTAATATTAACACTCACAAGCTACCAGGAGGCAAGTAATGGTTAGCGCTGGTGTGGTTAACTCCTTTATAGATAGGGAGGTTGAGGCATGGGTATTGTGGAATTTGACATGTTTAGGCATGGGTATTGTGGAATTTACCTAAGGTTATAACACTGTGTTCTGACTCAGATTCATTCAGATTTACTCCTTCTCTTTCTGTCTCCTGAATTAATAACTCTTTGTAATTTTGACCTAGGTGTGAGGACACGAAAAGGGTTTTTTCCTGTACCTGAGGTTTAGTGCTTGTTTTCTAGAAGCAATATAGTATAGTGGTTAGAGTATGCACTTTAGCATCTGATTTTTTTTTCTTCTTAAGTCTTTAATGAATTTGTTACAATATTGCTTCTGTTTTATGTTTTGCACATGCCGGAAAGGTAATAGGCCTTGGCCCCTGGGCCTGGACTTCGTCTCTTGTGCTGTCTCCTGTCCCTGTTGCCGCCGCGCGCTGGCCCGTCCGCGCTGTGTCAGGGCGTATTGGTCGTCTCGCGGCTCAGTTCACAGTAGCTGAAAGGGACAGTGTGTTATGTTCTGATTTCTCCCCATCGTTTTCAAAGGGAGGCTCTGGCCATTGCTCCTCGGGTAAAATGCAGAGGGAGTGCTTTTTAAGATGGGACTGTCAGTGTTGGGGACACTCCTCAATTACCAAAACGGAATCCCCTTCAGTTCCTCCAGCTGTGTTGTTTTGGCACAGAAAATGTGAGTAATAGGAATTTGGAACTAAGTTGGAGTGAAAAAACGCACCGGTCCCGCCGAATTTTCCATCGAAACAGTTGATTTGTGTTGTCTCTAGGAATTCTAAAGGGCGTACCGTTGCTTCCTAACCGGTGTCATGTGGGAGATCTACCTCTGTACGTTCAAATGATTAATGTTGAGACTCTGCTCATGTGTGCAGTAAACCCTTTAATTCCCTAAGACCTTCCTTTCCTCCATCTCATACCCCATTAAGCCCGCTTCAGTTTATCTCCTGAATTTCTCTGGAATCTGTCAGCTCTTCCTCAACATCCTAATACTGAACTTGCCTGTCTGTTGCGATTAGGTCCTAACTAGTGTCCATATATCTTGTTTCCCTCCAATCCATTCTTCACACAAGAAACCTTCAAAGCAAGTTGGAACATTGCTCATAAACATCGCTCACAAACATTGTTTTGAGAATAGAAAACACACACTGGTGGCCTTTAAGACTCTGCGTGCTCTAGAATCCTCTCTGCTTCTCTAGCCCCATCTTGTGCCACGTTTGCCCTCACTTTCTATGCTTCAGATACACTGAATTAACCTTAGTTCTCACTCATCTGACAGAAGTCAGTTGAGAAATTATTTTTCACTGTGATTCCTAGCATTAAGGAATTTGATGATCAGGTTTTGTATGAGGACTAAAACTAAACTGGGAAGTGGAAGAATTGCGTTTCAACTGTTTCAGTCAACACGCATGTATTAATGATACCTAAGTATTGAACACCGGGCTAGGTTTCATGAGGGATACAGAAGTTCTGGCCATCTCTGGTTTTGGGTATCCCTTATTTGTTGAGACCTTTGCGTTGTTTGGTTGCCTTTTGTCTGTTTTCCAGATGGGAAAACAGGAACAAGGGAAGTATAGGTTATTACTAGGTGGGGTTGAACAAGTGGAGCAGCAAACTGCAAAGCAGAAAGAAGAGGGACGTACTATAGAGGGATGTGATTTCCATTTTCAAGGCGCCTGCGTCCTGTGCAGGGAGACAGCCTAACATAAAATGTGCCTAACAAAAGATCTATTGACTTCTTACTAAAAATCTCCAGTTCATATAACCCAGGGGTTTATACCTTCTCCTTTAAAAGTTCTATTCCTGGGACTTCCCTGGTGGTCCAGTGGTGAAGACTCTGCGCTTCCAATGCAGCAGGCGTGGGTTCAATCCCTGGTTGGGGAGCTAAGATCCCACATGCTGCGCAGCCAAAGAAATTTTTTTCAAAAGTTATACTCCTGTGTTGTTGAATTTAGTGGTTTAGATTTTGTTTGAATGTTAAGAAGATTTCAGTTTATTTACCAGGAACAAACAAAACATAATGTAAAAATAGTTTCCCAGAAACGATTTCCATCGTTCTCTTCTTCCCTTTCTCCCGCAGACTGACTGGTGTTTCATCTTGACAAGGTCTCTGAAGTTCTCTGTCATTCCATAGGAAAGCGGTCTGGCTTGGAGGTTGCAATCCCAGGGAATTTTTCATCAGCGGGGAAGTCTCCATCACTACAGAGGAATCAAGGGAGAAGTCAGTCCCGGGTAAGTGAGATGCTCCCCCTAAACACCAACACAGCAGTCGTGTACCTTTCAAGGGGTTCAGGGGCAAGATGGGCAAGGCATTTCTACTAACTCTTCTTAAGGATCATGGACAGTGTGCCCTATGCTACGAGGTAAGCGGTGACTGTTGTAATTCTTACTGGTGATCATTTCATGTCACTGATCCTTGGCTCTCTTTGTATCTCATAGGACTGTTGTTAAGTCCAATACAAAATGAGTCTTCTTTTTAAAAAACTGAAATGTTTTACAAAGCCTAGCATTCTCATAGAGAGTCCTTTGAATTCTCCCCACTTTCCCGAGAGGCTAAGAACACTTCACACCATGAACTAGGAGAGGGGGTAGAGCCCTTTCTGATGAAATATAGAAACAAAGACAGAGTCTTAGCCTGCTTGCTCTCTGGACAGGATCTCGGACCACAAGGTCTTAAATCCTGGTATAAATGACGGAAGTGAGGACAGTTCAACTGGCACTCTCATAACAAGAGTTCTGAAACACCTTCCAAAGAGACTGTAGCAGTAGACGAGGGAAGGGAGTGCTACAGTGTGGTAGTACAGGGGGAATGCTCGGCTACAGCAGTGAAAAATGTGGTACCTATTGGTGTGCTCTCGGGGTTCTTGTACATGTAGCATAGATGACCTTTACAGTGTCCCTCCCACCTTCCCACCTGCATTAGGTGTTCTGTTTTTTTGTTTGTTTTTTTTTTTTTAATTTACGTTTATTGATTGATTGATTGATTGAACTTATTTATTCTACGTATTTATTTTTTTGGCTGCACTGGGTCCTCATTGGTGTGCACGGGCTTTCTCTAGTTGCGGCTAGCGGGGTCTACTCTTGGTTGCGGTGTGCGGGCTTCTCATCGCGGTGGCCTCTCTTGTTGCGGAGCATGGGCTGTAGGCGCGTGGGCTTCGGTAGTTGCGGCTCACGGGCTCTGGAATGCAGGCTCAGTCGTTGTGGCACATGCGCTTAGTTGCTGCACGGCATGTGGGATCTTCGCAGACCGGGGCTCGAAGCCGTGTCCCCTGCATTGGCAGGCGCCACCAGGGAAGCCCTAGCTGTTCTTACATAGAGTCTAAAAACAGAGAGCACTGAGAGAAGGTAGTGGTTATTAAAGGCTCAGGATCTAAATTCTACCTGTCTCTACACCCCTTCCCAGCTGTCGATTTGACCCCGTTTGTGAATGCCGACCTCATTCTTCAACTTGCTCTGCCGTTTGTATACTCACCTTGAAAACTTGTTTCTGTGATGCGTTGAGCAGACACAGGGTGGCAGATTGCAGAGGTGGAAGCTGGTGGTCGGATATTTGCGGGCTGAATCTCCTTCAGTCCCATTCCCATTTCTGGTTGCGCAGAGGCCCTACTTCCTGTGTATGACGCGGAGCCATAGGATTGCGGGCAGGAGCCAAGTTCTCCATACAGTGAAGACCCCAGTGTGCCTTGGTTATAGTAATATACCTGGCTTCCTTCCTGGTAGGGAAGTGACAGGCGGCTATGCCCCTGATTTGTTCGTGGGCCTCCTGATACAGCAGTTCCCTTGGCTCTGGCCCTGTCGTCAGCTGCCCCTAGGAGGACTCTGAGCCCTAGCCACTTCTCTGGTAGATTTGCCTATTCCCCCACTATAATCACACCTGAATAAGGCAACTCAAACCTTTCAGAGATGTGTCGTGAACCTCTTGTTTTCTGAAATACCTATCTGGTGGTTGTGAGACTTAAGGCCAACCTCCCCGAGAGACTTTGTTTCTATTTCTCCTAGTAAACCTAGACTCATCTCCTGTCACCTTCAACTCTACTCCAATTGTGTTCTTTCAACCCAGACCCCTGACCCTGCTTTTTACTTCTGCCATTTCATCCTCACTCCTGCTTCCTTTCCTAAATCCATACGTCTCTTTTGGCCTTCCTAGCCCTGGGCCAAGTTCCTTCCTCTTTCCTCAGTTTTTACCCCTTTCCTTCATTCTCCCATCCAACTTTCAGTCCTTCCTTTCTCACGCCCCAGTTAGCAGCATCTCAAAATTGGAAAGGTTTATTACTCATCTATTAATTCTATTCCATTTACTTATTCGGTTCTATACCTATCTTACCTATGTATGGAAGAACCGCTGGTAGCCAAGGTGGCAGCAAGAATCCTAGCAGCTGTCACCTGACGTATCCGTAGTAGTCAGCAATTTCCATTTCTTTGTCCCTCTGGGTGAAAAATTGCAGCTTCCCCGAAGAGGTGTATCTGGCAGCATTCTCCCGTTGTTGTTGAGCCCGCCTCTTCATGGCCTCTCGCTCTGGCCTCTGCTCTTGTTCGATGGGCTTTGACATGACTGGCTCAGGCACGTTGGGTTCCCTCCATGGAACTCGTTGCTTGCTGAAGTCTTGGAGTAGAAGTTGGGTTTGGAGCTTGGGTGGGGACTGGCGCTTAGTCACAGCAGGGGGAACAGGCTCGCGCTGGAGAGAAGCGCCAGATGAAGTTTTGTAGGGTGCAGGCCTAGGAGCAGCAGGCTGAGGGACACGAGGCTGGGTATGGTTGGTCCAAGCCGGTTGGGTTGGGTTGGCCACAGTTGGCTGAGCTGGTTTGGCGGGACCTGGCAAAGAGGCAGGAGCTGGCTGGGATGAATTGACTGCAGCAGGTTGAGCTGAGTCAGTAGAACCAGGCTGGGCACGGTAAGCCACAGCAGGCCGATGTGAGGCCAGAGACTGTGGCCTCCGAGGAGCGGGTCGAGCTTGAGGCTTGTCCCAGGCAGAAAAAGGCAGAGGTATCAACTTGACCTTCCCAGGAGGAGGCCGCTCACACTGGGATGGAGATGGACACTCTGTTTCAGCACTGCTGTCTGGTTTCTGGGCTTGGACTTGCGTTTTCTCAGGCCTCTTACCCTCACGTGGGGTATGCCGCCGTGGCTGGATCGCTGGGGGTGGCTGGGGGTCTTTGGGGTTGCTTGAATTTCCCAAGAGCCGACAGGAAGAGAGCCCAGTTTTCGTCTCATTCTTCTTCCCCAGCGCATGAAGAACCTTCACAGACTCCAGCATGCGCACGCCAAGGGAGGTTCGAGGCTTTTGAAAGCTCTCTTGGCGAAGCTCAGTTTGGTGTTCCTTTCGCTTCGTGTTGGGGATTGCTGGCTTGTCTTCTGCCTTGACTTTGTTCCCTGACTGCTTGTTCTCTTCAGCCTTGTTTCTTCCTCTGGTCCTTTTGGTCTTTTCCTGCCCATGGCTCTCAGTTTTGCTGATCTTTCCGGATGCAGCTTTCTGAGGTTTGCCTTGAGAGTGCTTGGCCGTGTTCGCAGGAGCCCTGTCACTGACTGCAGCAGTGCATATAACCGCTTCTCCCCCTAACAGGCACTCTGGATCCTTTGGCTGGATTTTGGCCTTGGGAGCACCACCGATAGGCTCAGAGGCTTTCTGTTTGTTCTTCCTGGGTTGATCAGAGGGAACCTTTACGACACTTGGCTTTTCCTGCACCTGATTCACCTTAATGGCTCTGGTGTCTTCAGCTTTGATCACGTTGGGACCTTGGGATCGATCAAGATCTTTCCAAGAATTAAAGAGCTGGGGAAGGTGAATATCCTCCGCCAGTGTAGTAATGTCTGCAAGACCACTGCTAGGTTCAGTCCCATTTTCAAGTGTCCCTAGGTCCTGACGACTCAGGCTGTTCTCTCCCAGATCAGCATTTTCAGAACCAGGCTGCTCCTCTTGGCTGAGGGGATCGGTGCAGGCCAGCGGCTGGGGAATATCAGGGATTCCCAAAGGGAGTAGTGGAGGATCTTGGTTTTCTATTGGGATCTGGTAGGCCTCCAGAGGCTTTGACAGCTTGGTTTTGATATCCTCCACGTTCTTACTCTCTGTTTGTCCCTGGCTTGGAGCTGGAGGCAGGGCCAGGAGACGCCTGGCACTCTGGACTGGAGCTGTCACTGAAATGTCCCCAAGTTCAGATGGTGGGTTACTCTCAAGTATGTGACTGTTTCTGCTACTGCAGGACTTGGGGAGTTCTTGAGTTTGTGTCACACAAAACGTCTGGCTTGGAGGTTGCAATCCCAGGGAATTTTTCATCACCAGGGAAGGCTCCATCACTACAAAGGGATCAAGGGAGAAGTCAGTCCCTGGTAAATGAGATGCTCCCCCTAAACACCAACACAGCAGTCATGTACCTTTCAAGGGGTTCAGGGGCAAGATGGGCAAGGCATTTCTACTAACTCTTCTTAAGGATCATGGACAGTGCCCTATGCTACGAGGTAAGCGGTGACTGTTGTAATGCTTAACTGGTGATCATTTCATGTCACTGATCCTTGGCTCTCTTTGTATCTCATAGGACTGTTGTAAGTCCAATACAAAATGAGTCTTCTTTTTAAACAACTGAAATGTTTTACAGAGCCTAGCATTCTCATATAGAGTCCTTTCAATTCTCCCCACTTTCCCGAGAGGCTAAGAACACTTCACACCATGAACTAGGAGAGGGGGTAGAGCCCTTTCTGATGAAATACAGAAACAAAGACAGAGTCTTAGCCTGCTTGCTCTCTGGACAGGATCTCGGACCACAAGGTCTTAAATCCTGGTATAAATGACGGAAGTGAGGACACTTCAACTGGCACTCTCATAACAAGAGTTCTGAGACACCTTCCAAAGAGACTGTAGCAGTAGACGAGGGAAGGGAGTGCTACAGTGTGGTAGTACAGGGGGAATGCTCGGCTACAGCAGTGAAAAATGTGGTACCTATTGGTGTGCTCTCGGGGTTCTTGTACATGTAGCATAGATGACCTTTACAGTGTCCCTGCCACCTTCCCACCTGCATTAGGTGTTCTTTTTGTTTTTTTGTTTTTTTGTTTTTTTTTAATTTACGTTTATTTATTGATTGATTGTTTGAACTTATTTATTCTACGTATTTATTTTTTTGGCTGCACAGGGTCTTCATTGCTGTGCACGGGCTTTCTCTAGTTGCGGCTAGCGGGGTCTACTCTTGGTTGCGCTGTGCGGGCTTCTCTTGTTGCGGAGCATGCGCTCTAGGCGCGTGGGCTTCGGTAGTTGCGGCTCACGGGCTCTAGAATGCAGGCTCAGTCGTTGTGGCACATGGGCTTAGTTGCTCCACGGCATGTGGGATCTTCCCAGACCAGGGCTCGAACCCGTGTCCCCCGCATTGCATTGGCAGGTGGATTCTTAACCACGGCGCCACCAGGGAAGCCCTAGGTGTTCTTACATAGAGTCTAAAAACAGAGGGCACTGAGCGAAGGTAGTGGTTACTAAAGGCTCAGGATCTAAATTCTACCTGTCTCTACACCCCTTCCCAGCTGTCGATTTGACCCCATTTGTGAATGCCGACCTCATTCTTCAGCTTTCTCTGCCGTTTGTATACTCACCTTGAAAACTTGTTTCTGTGATGCGTTGAGCAGACACAGGGTGGCAGATTGCAGAGGTGGAAGCTGGTGGTCGGATATTTGTGGGCTGAATCTCCTTCAGTCCCATTCCCATTTCTGGTTGCGCAGAGGCCCTACTTCCTGTGTATGACGCGGAGCCATAGGATTGCGGGCAGGAGCCAAGTTCTCCATACAGTGAAGACCCCAGTGTGCCTTGGTTATAGTAATATACCTGGCTTCCTTCCTGGTAGGGAAGTGACAGGCGGCTATGCCCCTGATTTGGAATCTGAGATGGTGCTCCCTGAGCAAGCCTGGCAGAAAGTGATGGATATAGAGGGACCATGTTATTGGCGTCTGAAGTTTTATCATACTGGGCTGCCATAAACATGGAGGAAGCAGCTGGGTGCCGGTCAGTGAGTGCCAGAGTAAAGTCTCCGAGTGAAGAGGAATTCTTTTCAGTGCTTCCTGTGATGTCCCACTCAAGAACACCTGGATAGGAAGGAGCTGAAGTGGAGATCTGGCTGTGGTCAGTAACTCCAGATAACATAGTCGTGCTGGAATGTTGGTAAAGGTAGGCACTACCCATGAGTGTCTGGAAAGAGGTACCGGTAGCCGATGCCGAACTGACGGCAGGGGCAGAGACTCTGGAGAAGTTGCAGACACTTCGTGTTAGGGAAGTTGCATTGCTCACCACAGGAAGAGAATGCTGCAGAGAATTTAGAGTTCCAAGTAGAGATGGATTTTGGAAATTTTCTGTAAGAACAAGAGGGTCATGAAAAACTCAGGGAGGTTGAGAAATTCTCACTACGTTTGAGGAACAGCATTATCTTAAGGTTCTTGCTCTCAGGACACCTCTACTATCGACCCTTCCTGAGAAACCCAAAATCAGACAGTTAATGATGGCTGTAAGGACTGAGCAGTTTTCCACTCTTCTGTATTAACTGCCTGTGCTCCCATCTTGGGCACAGATGGGCAGAAGAGCCAAGTGGTATGGTTCAGACATTGTTCTCTAGGCTGGAAGCAACCTTCTCCCTGCCCTGTCTTTCCCTTCAGCCTGCACTCGTATTGACTTCTATGCTATTTCCTAGACTGGAAGCATTTTAGAACTAGGAGGCCCTTAGAGAACTTTCTCTTTTTTCAGTCTCATTTCACGAGTAAGGAAACTGAGGCTCAGAGAGGTCGGGTTGACTTGTTCAGGTTCTCTCATTATGTTAGTGTCATTACCAGGTTTCAGAACCTAAGTATCCTGACTTCCTTGCCAGGACTCCACTCTGAGCATGATAGTGCCAGAAAGCAGGAGAAATAGAACTTATAATATAAGCATTTTTTTTGTCCATTAGAAAACAGTACGGCCATTACCATTGTCATCTTCAGTGTCTCCCTTTGCTTGTGCAGTTCCCACGCTATTACCTAGAGTTGACGTATAGCTCAGTCCAACTGGTGAACTGAAAGAGTCATTTTTGCCCTCTTCAAGCCTGGTTTCTCATCCTACCTCAAAATGATTACCCGAAAGTGGATTTCTTAAGTGCTTTTGGAAAGAGAAAAGTTATCTGATTACTTCAGATTACTCATCTATAAAGTGGTTATAACACCACCACCAATAATAATAGCAGTAATAATTAATAGATGAATAAGCTGATCTATTGCGTATGATTTATATGGAGGAAGATACAATAAGTTCTAGAAAGACAAAGAAAAATCATGAAAAACATGTTACGTAACGAAAAAGAAATCCATAGATATTAATGAAAACTGGGGTATGTGGGCAAGTATCAAAGCCTAATGAATTTACTAACAAATGACATTCTGTACCATACATGCAATATTATGAAAGTGAATTTTGCCCACTCTATTTTAGTGAATACTATTAACCAAAAAACACGATGGAGGTGATAGAGGTGAATGAATTCCTAGCCAATGCATACAGACAGAGACGATAAATCAGTAAAAAATGCATAACAAGCAACAGAATGCAACAAATGTGAATGTATAGGTAGCCACAACATATATAGACAAGTATTTCAATGAAAACCGGTACAAAGCAGACAGCAAAATAGTAAGTGTAAAAGAGTTTCATTATTGTGCTCATTCATATTTTTACCCAGCAAGTAACAGGTATTAAGCCTAGGAGAAATATATCTTTCCATGAATATAACTCATATAATAAGCAGAAAGGAAGCTTAAAAAGTATCAAGAAGGTTTTTGTATTTATCCTAGAACTTAGAATCATCTTCCACATCCAAGAAGATGACATCCCAAGACCTCAAAAAACCATCATCCCTAGAATCCAATTAAAAAAGATTTTCAAATGTAAGAAAATCCAAAGGACTCCACAACATTGTTTTAGATAAACGTGGATGTTTGTGTTTTCTTTTTTTCTTTTGCCGCGCCGCGTGGCCCTGGCCGTGAAAGCACCGAGTCCTAAGCGCTGGACCGCCAGGGAATTCCCTAAATGGGGAATTAGAGATGTGGGGGCTTGACTTTTTCTTTTTCTTCTCCGGTAGCTAAGATCTACAAGCGAACGATGGCTGTTGATCAATGTGCTCTCTGTGTTAGGAAGGAAATAACTGTAAAAATTGAAAAGCAACCTTGCCTTAGAAGCTACATATCACACAAAGGAAATAGTCCTTCTGATTCAATGTAGAAGATATCATTTAAAATGTTTAATTGGTCAAATGTCTACCTAGTTTAAAAATTAGAAAGAATAGAACACTGAAAAGCAGCCCCCTAGATAACCACTTTGGTTTCTGGTTTCTAGGAAGCATCATTTCTAAAACATACTTCTAAAATGTTTCTATTCCAAACTGTCAAGTGCCAGCTGTATTCAGAGAGGCAATAAAAGAAGGAAAACGGAGTATGACTTTTCTGATAGGCTGCCCTTCCTGGTGATCCCCTGTTCTGGCCTTACTTTCCTTCTTAGTCTGTTAATGTAAGGATTTGCTACCATCAGCTTTGTTTTGCCCTGCTCTGAGCAGATTTCCCTCTGTGCTGTTTCTGCTTTAATTTAAAATCTTTGGCTCCCATCAACATTCCATGGCAAACTGCCTCTTTCTTGAGAGCTCCTCTATGCTTTCCCTCTTCATTCTTATATTTTTTTCCCATCTCTTGGTTCCTGTTGGCCTGTGCTAATGAAAACAATCCTAAACTTGCTTACGTTTGACTCTGTGCCTCCCTATATAGCCCAGTACTCTCCATCCTCTCTCCCTATTCTCTCTTTTCAACTAGTCGAAATACTAGTGGAGGGAGACCATTGGAGATGAAACATCTTGGTACATATCGCTAGTTTTCTGTGTCACCTGGCTTTTCTATGTTTCTGTTGAAACACTCTTTTGAGAAGTCTCTGATTTCATTTTCTACATGGGTACCCTTTAAGGCTCAATATTGGAAAAGAAGGGGATCAGAGTGATCAACCCAATGTGGTATCCTAACGTAACAGATAAGGAAAGCAGCAGGCTTTGTGAGGCAGTCAGTGATTTGTCCAAAGTCACACAGACAGTAAACGTCAAAGTCAAAACTGAAATTAGGTCTCCAGACTTGTAGTTCAATACTTTCCCTCATTATTCCACGCTATTTTGAATCTCCTCCTCAATTTAGGGGCAAAAGAAATCGAACGCAAAACTTTCCAAAGTTTCTTTTCTTACCTGACATGGTCAGAGAAGAGGAGACATCAACTGCAGGTACAAGGGATGAGGAGACAACACTAGAGGATGTCTGAGTGGCTGCAGCTGAACGGCGCACGTGTCCAGTACAAAGGTCACTGGTTACTGGTCCAAACGGCTCCACGGAAACCCCAAGACCTCTACCAAGTGGTAGTAGGTTTGGTAGGAGAGTGATGTCACAAAGCAGGCAGTTGAAAGGTATGAGCTAGCCAATAGGGAGGTCCGATCCCCAACAGGAGGGCGGGCTTGGGTGAAGAGAGCGTAGGAGAGCTAAAACAACCCCTCAATTTCTGAGCTCTGGGGAGGAAATCCTAGAAGACAGATTTACCTCCCCCAGGCTCTTCCATTAGGGAAATCATTGCAACATTTCTTACAGACGTTCATTAATATAATTAACTAACAGTTACTTATATTCTACAGAGTATTCTATTTTATGTATCATATACTTAGAGCTATATAGATCTTATTTAACTAGTATCCTTAGGAAGGAAAGAGCCATGTAGTTTGAACTATTACAGTTGTAACTTGGTTAAAGAGCAGGGTGAAGTTTGTTGAGTGTACCCTGTGGAGAATGTTGTGGTCCAAGGCTCTTCTCTTTTAGTTTCTTCTCCTTGACTCCTACCTTCCTTGGGCTGGGCTAGGCTGGGGGCCAGGTTGGACTTGCGACTTAACATTTCTCTTCCGCTTTCTTTTTTTTTTTTTTTTTTCTTCCATTATGGGCATTGCTTCTAGGACAAGCCTTGATCTTGCATTGGATGTTCCTTCCTGTCAACTTCCAGCAGCAGGAGTCTTCTTTTCAGTGCTTGATGCTTCACGAAATAGACTCTGCCCATTGGCAGCAAATACCAGAGAGCTAGGAGACAGAGCTGGTTGCAGACCTTTCCTCTTCCAGCCTTTGGTTGCAATTGTTTTGCCCATGATTTGCTAGCTCTAGTTCCTTGGGCCACACAGGTATCCTGCCATCCAGCTCTTTTTATATGTGAGAGACATTCTGAACACTGTCCCTCTTTCTTTGCACAGAAGTATATACAGTGTGGCAGTTACCGTAATCTCCTCCCCCTTGCAAACAGCCCCTCTAGAATCTCGGACCTCTAGGACTCTCTGTCTTGCATGCTTGGGTGCAAGGCCAAGCACAATGAAGAGGAGAATAATTAGAGAAAGAGGAGGACATTGGTGGAGAACTGGGAGCAGGTAAGGTGAAAGGGCACCGGAGAAAAGAGATGCATGTAGGTTTTTTGGTTTCTGTGGGAAACAAGTTGACACACTTGGGCCTCATTTTGTATTAACAGAACAGAGAGTTGTAGATATAAGTAGCTAGATCGTGCAGCAACTGCCATGAAGTCTGTACACTGAAGAGAACAGTCTCACATCTAGTTTTCATTTTGTTTTATGTCATATTACCTTATTTATAGCATTCACTGGTATGTTTGTAGAACGCAGATGTTTTCAAATGCTCTGGTTTTGTCTACATGGTTATTTCCTTGTCCTATTTGTAAGGAATCCAACATTGTAAGACATATTGCATGTTTTTCTCTTGACGATTGTTTACCTTGAAGCGTCATGAACTAACTTGAGCTGTTGGATTTTGTGGAGAAACTTTAAAAAGGGTCTGTGAAAAAGGCATTGTGGTGAGTCGCATTATGCACCCGAGCGTAAGGAGCAGATATCTGCCACCAGCCCAGCTTGGCCTGGATTGCCTCTGTGTTAGTTCCCCTGGTTAGTGCTTTTCTCCCTAACCACTCTTGTGACTGTGATAATGTGAGTTAAGGGCTGAGTTGCTAGTGATTTATGTGTGAGGTAGGCTGGTTTGAGGGAGGAAATCTATGGACCTAGTCATTTTCCTTGGTGGTAAGCTTTCAGGGGTGCAAAGATCGATCTTCCTGGGGACTTTTCTGGTACCAGGAAGATATCGCATAGATGGGACCTCCAAAGACACACATTTAATTTTTAGGCCTGTTGTTCCTATTATGGGATGTGAGTTTCTTCACTGATGGGGATGCTGCTTATCTGAGAAGAAACTGTGAAAGGTGGTGTAGTATAGAGGTGTGGCTTAAGCTTTTAAGTTTTCTTCAAGGTTTTTCCCCTAAGCTTCATACTTCAGACGGCCTACTTACATGAGACTAGTATGTGATGTCAGGCTAACAACTTCCTAAATACCTGCAAGCCAGATCAGTGTCTCTTTTCTCTATATTCCCATGGAAATCAAGGGTCCCGCCGAATTTTCCATCGAAACAGTTGATTTGTGCTGTCTCTAGGAATTCTACAGGGCGTACCGTTGCTTCCTAACCGGTGTCATTTGGGAGATCCACCTCTGTACGTTCAAATGATTAATTTTGAGACTCTGCTCATGTGTGCAGTAAACCCTTTAATTCCCTAAGACCTTCCTTTCCTCCATCTCATACCCCATGAAGCCCGCTTCAGTTTATCTCCTGAATTTCTTTGGAATCTGTCAGCTCTCCCTCAACATCCTAATACTGAACTTGCCTGTCTGTTGCGATTAGGTCCTAACTAGTGTCCATATATCTTGTTTCCCTCCAATCCATTCTTCACACAAGAAAGCTTCAAAGCAAGTTGGAACATTGCTCATAAACATCGCTCACAAACATTGTTTTGAGAATAGAAAACACACTGGTGGCCTTTAAGACTCTGCGTGCTCTAGAATCCTCTCTGCTTCTCTAGCCCCATCTTGTGCCACGTTTGCCCTCACTTTCTATGCTTCAGATACACTGAATTAACCTTAGTTCTCACTCATCTGACAGAAGTCAGTTGAGAAATTATTTTTCACTGTGATTCCTAGCATTAAGGAATTTGATGATCAGGTTTTGTATGAGGACTAAAACTAAACTGGGAAGTGGAAGAATTGCGTTTCAACTGTTTCAGTCAACACGCATGTATTAATGATACCTAAGTATTGAACACCGGGCTAGGTTTCATGAGGGATACAGAAGTTCTGGCCATCTCTGGTTTTGGGTATCCCTTATTTGTTGAGACCTTTGCGTTGTTTGGTTGCCTTTTGTCTGTTTTCCAGATGGGAAAACAGGAACAAGGGAAGTATAGGTTATTACTAGGTGGGGTTGAACAAGTGGAGCAGCAAACTGCAAAGCAGAAAGAAGAGGTACGTACTATAGAGGGATGTGATTTCCATTTTCAAGGCGCCTGCGTCCTGTGCAGGGAGACAGCCTAACATAAAATGTGCCTAACAAAAGATCTATTGACTTCTTACTAAAAATCTCCAGTTCATATAACCCAGGGGTTTATACCTTCTCCTTTAAAAGTTCTATTCCTGGGACTTCCCTGGTGGTCCAGTGGTGAAGACTCTGCGCTTCCAATGCAGCAGGCGTGGGTTCAATCCCTGGTTGGGGAGCTAAGATCCCACATGCTGCGCAGCCAAAGAAATTTTTTTCAAAAGTTATACTCCTGTGTTGTTGAATTTAGTGGTTTAGATTTTGTTTGAATGTTAAGAAGATTTCAGTTTATTTACCAGGAACAAACAAAACATAATGTAAAAATAGTTTCCCAGAAACGATTTCCATCGTTCTCTTCTTCCCTTTCTCCCGCAGACTGACTGGTGTTTCATCTTGACAAGTTCTCTGAAGTTCTCTGTCATTCCATAGGAAAGCGGTCTGGCTTGGAGGTTGCAATCCCAGGGAATTTTTCATCAGCGGGGAAGTCTCCATCACTACAGAGGAATCAAGGTTGAAGTCAGTCCCGGGTAAGTGAGATGCTCCCCCTAAACACCAACACAGCAGTCGTGTACCTTTCAAGGGGTTCAGGGGCAAGATGGGCAAGGCATTTCTACTAACTCTTCTTAAGGATCATGGACAGTGCCCTATGCTACGAGGTAAGCGGTGACTGTTGTAATTCTTACTGGTGATCATTTCATGTCACTGATCCTTGGCTCTCTTTGTATCTCATAGGACTGTTGTAAGTCCAATACAAAATGAGTCTTCTTTTTAAACAACTGAAATGTTTTACAAAGCCTAGCATTCTCATAGAGAGTCCTTTGAATTCTCCCCACTTTCCCGAGAGGCTAAGAACACTTCACACCATGAACTAGGAGAGGGGGTAGAGCCCTTTCTGATGAAATACAGAAACAAAGACAGAGTCTTAGCCTGCTTGCTCTCTGGACAGGATCTCGGACCACAAGGTCTTAAATCCTGGTATAAATGACGGAAGTGAGGACAGTTCAACTGGCACTCTCATAACAAGAGTTCTGAAACACCTTCCAAAGAGACTGTAGCAGTAGACGAGGGAAGGGAGTGCTACAGTGTGGTAGTACAGGGGGAATGCTCGGCTACAGCAGTGAAAAATGTGGTACCTATTGGTGTGCTCTTGGGGTTCTTGTACATGTAGCATAGATGACCTTTACAGTGTCCCTCCCACCTTCCCACCTGCATTAGGTGTTCTGTTTTTTTGTTTGTTTTTTTTTTTTAATTTACGTTTATTGATTGATTGATTGATTGAACTTATTTATTCTACGTATTTATTTTTTTGGCTGCACTGGGTCCTCATTGGTGTGCACGGGCTTTCTCTAGTTGCGGCTAGCGGGGTCTACTCTTGGTTGCGGTGTGCGGGCTTCTCATCGCGGTGGCCTCTCTTGTTGCGGAGCATGGGCTGTAGGCGCGTGGGCTTCGGTAGTTGCGGCTCACGGGCTCTGGAATGCAGGCTCAGTCGTTGTGGCACATGCGCTTAGTTGCTGCACGGCATGTGGGATCTTCGCAGACCGGGGCTCGAAGCCGTGTCCCCTGCATTGGCAGGCGCCACCAGGGAAGCCCTAGCTGTTCTTATATAGAGTCTAAAAACAGAGAGCACTGAGAGAAGGTAGTGGTTATTAAAGGCTCAGGATCTAAATTCTACCTGTCTCTACACCCCTTCCCAGCTGTCGATTTGACCCCGTTTGTGAATGCCGACCTCATTCTTCAACTTTCTCTGCCGTTTGTATACTCACCTTGAAAACTTGTTTCTGTGATGCGTTGAGCAGACACAGGGTGGCAGATTGCAGAGGTGGAAGCTGGTGGTCGGATATTTGCGGGCTGAATCTCCTTCAGTCCCATTCCCATTTCTGGTTGCGCAGAGGCCCTACTTCCTGTGTATGACGCGGAGCCATAGGATTGCGGGCAGGAGCCAAGTTCTCCATACAGTGAAGACCCCAGTGTGCCTTGGTTATAGTAATATACCTGGCTTCCTTCCTGGTAGGGAAGTGACAGGCGGCTATGCCCCTGATTTGTTCGTGGGCCTCCTGATACAGCAGTTCCCTTGGCTCTGGCCCTGTCGTCAGCTGCCCCTAGGAGGACTCTGAGCCCTAGCCACTTCTCTGGTAGATTTGCCTATTCCCCCACTATAATCACACCTGAATAAGGCAACTCAAACCTTTCAGAGATGTGTCGTGAACCTCTTGTTTTCTGAAATACCTATCTGGTGGTTGTGAGACTTAAGGCCAACCTCCCCGAGAGACTTTGTTTCTATTTCTCCTAGTAAACCTAGACTCATCTCCTGTCACCTTCAACTCTACTCCAATTGTGTTCTTTCAACCCAGACCCCTGACCCTGCTTTTTACTTCTGCCATTTCATCCTCACTCCTGCTTCCTTTCCTAAATCCATACGTCTCTTTTGGCCTTCCTAGCCCTGGGCCAAGTTCCTTCCTCTTTCCTCAGTTTTTACCCCTTTCCTTCATTCTCCCATCCAACTTTCAGTCCTTCCTTTCTCACGCCCCAGTTAGCAGCATCTCAAAATTGGAAAGGTTTATTACTCATCTATTAATTCTATTCCATTTACTTATTCGGTTCTATACCTATCTTACCTATGTATGGAAGAACCGCTGGTAGCCAAGGTGGCAGCAAGAATCCTAGCAGCTGTCACCTGACGTATCCGTAGTAGTCAGCAATTTCCATTTCTTTGTCCCTCTGGGTGAAAAATTGCAGCTTCCCCGAAGAGGTGTATCTGGCAGCATTCTCCCGTTGTTGTTGAGCCCGCCTCTTCATGGCCTCTCGCTCTGGCCTCTGCTCTTGTTCGATGGGCTTTGACATGACTGGCTCAGGCACGTTGGGTTCCCTCCATGGAACTCGTTGCTTGCTGAAGTCTTGGAGTAGAAGTTGGGTTTGGAGCTTGGGTGGGGACTGGCGCTTAGTCACAGCAGGGGGAACAGGCTCGCGCTGGAGAGAAGCGCCAGATGAAGTTTTGTAGGGTGCAGGCCTAGGAGCAGCAGGCTGAGGGACACGAGGCTGGGTATGGTTGGTCCAAGCCGGTTGGGTTGGGTTGGCCACAGTTGGCTGAGCTGGTTTGGCGGGACCTGGCAAAGAGGCAGGAGCTGGCTGGGATGAATTGACTGCAGCAGGTTGAGCTGAGTCAGTAGAACCAGGCTGGGCACGGTAAGCCACAGCAGGCCGATGTGAGGCCAGAGACTGTGGCCTCCGAGGAGCGGGTCGAGCTTGAGGCTTGTCCCAGGCAGAAAAAGGCAGAGGTATCAACTTGACCTTCCCAGGAGGAGGCCGCTCACACTGGGATGGAGATGGACACTCTGTTTCAGCACTGCTGTCTGGTTTCTGGGCTTGGACTTGCGTTTTCTCAGGCCTCTTACCCTCACGTGGGGTATGCCGCCGTGGCTGGATCGCTGGGGGTGGCTGGGGGTCTTTGGGGTTGCTTGAATTTCCCAAGAGCCGACAGGAAGAGAGCCCAGTTTTCGTCTCATTCTTCTTCCCCAGCGCATGAAGAACCTTCACAGACTCCAGCATGCGCACGCCAAGGGAGGTTCGAGGCTTTTGAAAGCTCTCTTGGCGAAGCTCAGTTTGGTGTTCCTTTCGCTTCGTGTTGGGGATTGCTGGCTTGTCTTCTGCCTTGACTTTGTTCCCTGACTGCTTGTTCTCTTCAGCCTTGTTTCTTCCTCTGGTCCTTTTGGTCTTTTCCTGCCCATGGCTCTCAGTTTTGCTGATCTTTCCGGATGCAGCTTTCTGAGGTTTGCCTTGAGAGTGCTTGGCCGTGTTCGCAGGAGCCCTGTCACTGACTGCAGCAGTGCATATAACCGCTTCTCCCCCTAACAGGCACTCTGGATCCTTTGGCTGGATTTTGGCCTTGGGAGCACCACCGATAGGCTCAGAGGCTTTCTGTTTGTTCTTCCTGGGTTGATCAGAGGGAACCTTTACGACACTTGGCTTTTCCTGCACCTGATTCACCTTAATGGCTCTGGTGTCTTCAGCTTTGATCACGTTGGGACCTTGGGATCGATCAAGATCTTTCCAAGAATTAAAGAGCTGGGGAAGGTGAATATCCTCCGCCAGTGTAGTAATGTCTGCAAGACCACTGCTAGGTTCAGTCCCATTTTCAAGTGTCCCTAGGTCCTGACGACTCAGGCTGTTCTCTCCCAGATCAGCATTTTCAGAACCAGGCTGCTCCTCTTGGCTGAGGGGATCGGTGCAGGCCAGCGGCTGGGGAATATCAGGGATTCCCAAAGGGAGTAGTGGAGGATCTTGGTTTTCTATTGGGATCTGGTAGGCCTCCAGAGGCTTTGACAGCTTGGTTTTGATATCCTCCACGTTCTTACTCTCTGTTTGTCCCTGGCTTGGAGCTGGAGGCAGGGCCAGGAGACGCCTGGCACTCTGGACTGGAGCTGTCACTGAAATGTCCCCAAGTTCAGATGGTGGGTTACTCTCAAGTATGTGACTGTTTCTGCTACTGCAGGACTTGGGGAGTTCTTGAGTTTGTGTCACACAAAACGTCTGGCTTGGAGGTTGCAATCCCAGGGAATTTTTCATCACCAGGGAAGGCTCCATCACTACAAAGGGATCAAGGGAGAAGTCAGTCCCTGGTAAATGAGATGCTCCCCCTAAACACCAACACAGCAGTCATGTACCTTTCAAGGGGTTCAGGGGCAAGATGGGCAAGGCATTTCTACTAACTCTTCTTAAGGATCATGGACAGTGCCCTATGCTACGAGGTAAGCGGTGACTGTTGTAATGCTTAACTGGTGATCATTTCATGTCACTGATCCTTGGCTCTCTTTGTATCTCATAGGACTGTTGTAAGTCCAATACAAAATGAGTCTTCTTTTTAAACAACTGAAATGTTTTACAAAGCCTAGCATTCTCATATAGAGTCCTTTCAATTCTCCCCACTTTCCCGAGAGGCTAAGAACACTTCACACCATGAACTAGGAGAGGGGGTAGAGCCCTTTCTGATGAAATACAGAAACAAAGACAGAGTCTTAGCCTGCTTGCTCTCTGGACAGGATCTCGGACCACAAGGTCTTAAATCCTGGTATAAATGACGGAAGTGAGGACACTTCAACTGGCACTCTCATAACAAGAGTTCTGAGACACCTTCCAAAGAGACTGTAGCAGTAGACGAGGGAAGGGAGTGCTACAGTGTGGTAGTACAGGGGGAATGCTCGGCTACAGCAGTGAAAAATGTGGTACCTATTGGTGTGCTCTCGGGGTTCTTGTACATGTAGCATAGATGACCTTTACAGTGTCCCTGCCACCTTCCCACCTGCATTAGGTGTTCTTTTTGTTTTTTTGTTTTTTTGTTTTTTTTTAATTTACGTTTATTTATTGATTGATTGTTTGAACTTATTTATTCTACGTATTTATTTTTTTGGCTGCACAGGGTCTTCATTGCTGTGCACGGGCTTTCTCTAGTTGCGGCTAGCGGGGTCTACTCTTGGTTGCGCTGTGCGGGCTTCTCTTGTTGCGGAGCATGCGCTCTAGGCGCGTGGGCTTCGGTAGTTGCGGCTCACGGGCTCTAGAATGCAGGCTCAGTCGTTGTGGCACATGGGCTTAGTTGCTCCACGGCATGTGGGATCTTCCCAGACCAGGGCTCGAACCCGTGTCCCCCGCATTGCATTGGCAGGCGGATTCTTAACCACGGCGCCACCAGGGAAGCCCTAGGTGTTCTTACATAGAGTCTAAAAACAGAGGGCACTGAGCGAAGGTAGTGGTTACTAAAGGCTCAGGATCTAAATTCTACCTGTCTCTACACCCCTTCCCAGCTGTCGATTTGACCCCATTTGTGAATGCCGACCTCATTCTTCAGCTTTCTCTGCCGTTTGTATACTCACCTTGAAAACTTGTTTCTGTGATGCGTTGAGCAGACACAGGGTGGCAGATTGCAGAGGTGGAAGCTGGTGGTCGGATATTTGTGGGCTGAATCTCCTTCAGTCCCATTCCCATTTCTGGTTGCGCAGAGGCCCTACTTCCTGTGTATGACGCGGAGCCATAGGATTGCGGGCAGGAGCCAAGTTCTCCATACAGTGAAGACCCCAGTGTGCCTTGGTTATAGTAATATACCTGGCTTCCTTCCTGGTAGGGAAGTGACAGGCGGCTATGCCCCTGATTTGGAATCTGAGATGGTGCTCCCTGAGCAAGCCTGGCAGAAAGTGATGGATATAGAGGGACCATGTTATTGGCGTCTGAAGTTTTATCATACTGGGCTGCCATAAACATGGAGGAAGCAGCTGGGTGCCGGTCAGTGAGTGCCAGAGTAAAGTCTCCGAGTGAAGAGGAATTCTTTTCAGTGCTTCCTGTGATGTCCCACTCAAGAACACCTGGATAGGAAGGAGCTGAAGTGGAGATCTGGCTGTGGTCAGTAACTCCAGATAACATAGTCGTGCTGGAATGTTGGTAAAGGTAGGCACTACCCATGAGTGTCTGGAAAGAGGTACCGGTAGCCGATGCCGAACTGACGGCAGGGGCAGAGACTCTGGAGAAGTTGCAGACACTTCGTGTTAGGGAAGTTGCATTGCTCACCACAGGAAGAGAATGCTGCAGAGAATTTAGAGTTCCAAGTAGAGATGGATTTTGGAAATTTTCTGTAAGAACAAGAGGGTCATGAAAAACTCAGGGAGGTTGAGAAATTCTCACTACGTTTGAGGAACAGCATTATCTTAAGGTTCTTGCTCTCAGGACACCTCTACTATCGACCCTTCCTGAGAAACCCAAAATCAGACAGTTAATGATGGCTGTAAGGACTGAGCAGTTTTCCACTCTTCTGTATTAACTGCCTGTGCTCCCATCTTGGGCACAGATGGGCAGAAGAGCCAAGTGGTATGGTTCAGACATTGTTCTCTAGGCTGGAAGCAACCTTCTCCCTGCCCTGTCTTTCCCTTCAGCCTGCACTCGTATTGACTTCTATGCTATTTCCTAGACTGGAAGCATTTTAGAACTAGGAGGCCCTTAGAGAACTTTCTCTTTTTTCAGTCTCATTTCACGAGTAAGGAAACTGAGGCTCAGAGAGGTCGGGTTGACTTGTTCAGGTTCTCTCATTATGTTAGTGTCATTACCAGGTTTCAGAACCTAAGTATCCTGACTTCCTTGCCAGGACTCCACTCTGAGCATGATACTGCCAGAAAGCAGGAGAAATAGAACTTATAATATAAGCATTTTTTTTGTCCATTAGAAAACAGTACGGCCATTACCATTGTCATCTTCAGTGTCTCCCTTTGCTTGTGCAGTTCCCACGCTATTACCTAGAGTTGACGTATAGCTCAGTCCAACTGGTGAACTGAAAGAGTCATTTTTGCCCTCTTCAAGCCTGGTTTCTCATCCTACCTCAAAATGATTACCCGAAAGTGGATTTCTTAAGTGCTTTTGGAAAGAGAAAAGTTATCTGATTACTTCAGATTACTCATCTATAAAGTGGTTATAACACCACCACCAATAATAATAGCAGTAATAATTAATAGATGAATAAGCTGATCTATTGCGTATGATTTATATGGAGGAAGATACAATAAGTTCTAGAAAGACAAAGAAAAATCATGAAAAACATGTTACGTAACGAAAAAGAAATCCATAGATATTAATGAAAACTGGGGTATGTGGGCAAGTATCAAAGCCTAATGAATTTACTAACAAATGACATTCTGTACCATACATGCAATATTATGAAAGTGAATTTTGCCCACTCTATTTTAGTGAATACTATTAACCAAAAAACACGATGGAGGTGATAGAGGTGAATGAATTCCTAGCCAATGCATACAGACAGAGACGATAAATCAGTAAAAAATGCACAACAAGCAACAGAATGCAACAAATGTGAATGTATAGGTAGCCACAACATATATAGACAAGTATTTCAATGAAAACCGGTACAAAGCAGACAGCAAAATAGTAAGTGTAAAAGAGTTTCATTATTGTGCTCATTCATATTTTTACCCAGCAAGTAACAGGTATTAAGCCTAGGAGAAATATATCTTTCCATGAATATAACTCATATAATAAGCAGAAAGGAAGCTTAAAAAGTATCAAGAAGGTTTTTGTATTTATCCTAGAACTTAGAATCATCTTCCACATCCAAGAAGATGACATCCCAAGACCTCAAAAAACCATCATCCCTAGAATCCAATTAAAAAAGATTTTCAAATGTAAGAAAATCCAAAGGACTCCACAACATTGTTTTAGATAAACGTGGATGTTTGTGTTTTCTTTTTTTCTTTTGCCGCGCCGCGTGGCCCTGGCCGTGAAAGCACCGAGTCCTAAGCGCTGGACCGCCAGGGAATTCCCTAAATGGGGAATTAGAGATGTGGGGGCTTGACTTTTTCTTTTTCTTCTCCGGTAGCTAAGATCTACAAGCGAACGATGGCTGTTGATCAATGTGCTCTCTGTGTTAGGAAGGAAATAACTGTAAAAATTGAAAAGCAACCTTGCCTTAGAAGCTACATATCACACAAAGGAAATAGTCCTTCTGATTCAATGTAGAAGATATCATTTAAAATGTTTAATTGGTCAAATGTCTACCTAGTTTAAAAATTAGAAAGAATAGAACACTGAAAAGCAGCCCCCTAGATAACCACTTTGGTTTCTGGTTTCTAGGAAGCATCATTTCTAAAACATACTTCTAAAATGTTTCTATTCCAAACTGTCAAGTGCCAGCTGTATTCAGAGAGGCAATAAAAGAAGGAAAACGGAGTATGACTTTTCTGATAGGCTGCCCTTCCTGGTGATCCCCTGTTCTGGCCTTACTTTCCTTCTTAGTCTGTTAATGTAAGGATTTGCTACCATCAGCTTTGTTTTGCCCTGCTCTGAGCAGATTTCCCTCTGTGCTGTTTCTGCTTTAATTTAAAATCTTTGGCTCCCATCAACATTCCATGGCAAACTGCCTCTTTCTTGAGAGCTCCTCTATGCTTTCCCTCTTCATTCTTATATTTTTTTCCCATCTCTTGGTTCCTGTTGGCCTGTGCTAATGAAAACAATCCTAAACTTGCTTACGTTTGACTCTGTGCCTCCCTATATAGCCCAGTACTCTCCATCCTCTCTCCCTATTCTCTCTTTTCAACTAGTCGAAATACTAGTGGAGGGAGACCATTGGAGATGAAACATCTTGGTACATATCGCTAGTTTTCTGTGTCACCTGGCTTTTCTATGTTTCTGTTGAAACACTCTTTTGAGAAGTCTCTGATTTCATTTTCTACATGGGTACCCTTTAAGGCTCAATATTGGAAAAGAAGGGGATCAGAGTGATCAACCCAATGTGGTATCCTAACGTAACAGATAAGGAAAGCAGCAGGCTTTGTGAGGCAGTCAGTGATTTGTCCAAAGTCACACAGACAGTAAACGTCAAAGTCAAAACTGAAATTAGGTCTCCAGACTTGTAGTTCAATACTTTCCCTCATTATTCCACGCTATTTTGAATCTCCTCCTCAATTTAGGGGCAAAAGAAATCGAACGCAAAACTTTCCAAAGTTTCTTTTCTTACCTGACATGGTCAGAGAAGAGGAGACATCAACTGCAGGTACAAGGGATGAGGAGACAACACTAGAGGATGTCTGAGTGGCTGCAGCTGAACGGCGCACGTGTCCAGTACAAAGGTCACTGGTTACTGGTCCAAACGGCTCCACGGAAACCCCAAGACCTCTACCAAGTGGTAGTAGGTTTGGTAGGAGAGTGATGTCACAAAGCAGGCAGTTGAAAGGTATGAGCTAGCCAATAGGGAGGTCCGATCCCCAACAGGAGGGCGGGCTTGGGTGAAGAGAGCGTAGGAGAGCTAAAACAACCCCTCAATTTCTGAGCTCTGGGGAGGAAATCCTAGAAGACAGATTTACCTCCCCCAGGCTCTTCCATTAGGGAAATCATTGCAACATTTCTTACAGACGTTCATTAATATAATTAACTAACAGTTACTTATATTCTACAGAGTATTCTATTTTATGTATCATATACTTAGAGCTATATAGATCTTATTTAACTAGTATCCTTAGGAAGGAAAGAGCCATGTAGTTTGAACTATTACAGTTGTAACTTGGTTAAAGAGCAGGGTGAAGTTTGTTGAGTGTACCCTGTGGAGAATGTTGTGGTCCAAGGCTCTTCTCTTTTAGTTTCTTCTCCTTGACTCCTACCTTCCTTGGGCTGGGCTAGGCTGGGGGCCAGGTTGGACTTGCGACTTAACATTTCTCTTCCGCTTTCTTTTTTTTTTTTTTTTTTCTTCCATTATGGGCATTGCTTCTAGGACAAGCCTTGATCTTGCATTGGATGTTCCTTCCTGTCAACTTCCAGCAGCAGGAGTCTTCTTTTCAGTGCTTGATGCTTCACGAAATAGACTCTGCCCATTGGCAGCAAATACCAGAGAGCTAGGAGACAGAGCTGGTTGCAGACCTTTCCTCTTCCAGCCTTTGGTTGCAATTGTTTTGCCCATGATTTGCTAGCTCTAGTTCCTTGGGCCACACAGGTATCCTGCCATCCAGCTCTTTTTATATGTGAGAGACATTCTGAACACTGTCCCTCTTTCTTTGCACAGAAGTATATACAGTGTGGCAGTTACCGTAATCTCCTCCCCCTTGCAAACAGCCCCTCTAGAATCTCGGACCTCTAGGACTCTCTGTCTTGCATGCTTGGGTGCAAGGCCAAGCACAATGAAGAGGAGAATAATTAGAGAAAGAGGAGGACATTGGTGGAGAACTGGGAGCAGGTAAGGTGAAAGGGCACCGGAGAAAAGAGATGCATGTAGGTTTTTTGGTTTCTGTGGGAAACAAGTTGACACACTTGGGCCTCATTTTGTATTAACAGAACAGAGAGTTGTAGATATAAGTAGCTAGATCGTGCAGCAACTGCCATGAAGTCTGTACACTGAAGAGAACAGTCTCACATCTAGTTTTCATTTTGTTTTATGTCATATTACCTTATTTATAGCATTCACTGGTATGTTTGTAGAACGCAGATGTTTTCAAATGCTCTGGTTTTGTCTA
The DNA here is from genome assembly GCF_965194825.1 of Balaenoptera physalus. Lineage (NCBI taxonomy): Eukaryota > Metazoa > Chordata > Mammalia > Artiodactyla > Balaenopteridae > Balaenoptera > Balaenoptera physalus. Next base: position 414,417 of record NW_028126497.1, on the reverse strand, counting down.
CATGGTTATTTCCTTGTCCTATTTGTAAGGAATCCAACATTGTAAGACATATTGCATGTTTTTCTCTTGACGATTGTTTACCTTGAAGCGTCATGAACTAACTTGAGCTGTTGGATTTTGTGGAGAAACTTTAAAAAGGGTCTGTGAAAAAGGCATTGTGGTGAGTCGCATTATGCACCCGAGCGTAAGGAGCAGATATCTGCCACCAGCCCAGCTTGGCCTGGATTGCCTCTGTGTTAGTTCCCCTGGTTAGTGCTTTTCTCCCTAACCACTCTTGTGACTGTGATAATGTGAGTTAAGGGCTGAGTTGCTAGTGATTTATGTGTGAGGTAGGCTGGTTTGAGGGAGGAAATCTATGGACCTAGTCATTTTCCTTGGTGGTAAGCTTTCAGGGGTGCAAAGATCGATCTTCCTGGGGACTTTTCTGGTACCAGGAAGATATCGCATAGATGGGACCTCCAAAGACACACATTTAATTTTTAGGCCTGTTGTTCCTATTATGAGATGTGAGTTTCTTCACTGATGGGGATGCTGCTTATCTGAGAAGAAACTGTGAAAGGTGGTGTAGTATAGAGGTGTGGCTTAAGCTTTTAAGTTTTCTTCAAGGTTTTTCCCCTAAGCTTCATACTTCAGACGGCCTACTTACATGAGACTAGTATGTGATGTCAGGCTAACAACTTCCTAAATACCTGCAAGCCAGATCAGTGTCTCTTTTCTCTATATTCCCATGGAAATCAAGGGTCCCGCCGAATTTTCCATCGAAACAGTTGATTTGTGCTGTCTCTAGGAATTCTACAGGGCGTACCGTTGCTTCCTAACCGGTGTCATTTGGGAGATCCACCTCTGTACGTTCAAATGATTAATTTTGAGACTCTGCTCATGTGTGCAGTAAACCCTTTAATTCCCTAAGACCTTCCTTTCCTCCATCTCATACCCCATTAAGCCCGCTTCAGTTTATCTCCTGAATTTCTTTGGAATCTGTCAGCTCTCCCTCAACATCCTAATACTGAACTTGCCTGTCTGTTGCGATTAGGTCCTAACTAGTGTCCATATATCTTGTTTCCCTCCAATCCATTCTTCACACAAGAAAGCTTCAAAGCAAGTTGGAACATTGCTCATAAACATCGCTCACAAACATTGTTTTGAGAATAGAAAACACACTGGTGGCCTTTAAGACTCTGCGTGCTCTAGAATCCTCTCTGCTTCTCTAGCCCCATCTTGTGCCACGTTTGCCCTCACTTTCTATGCTTCAGATACACTGAATTAACCTTAGTTCTCACTCATCTGACAGAAGTCAGTTGAGAAATTATTTTTCACTGTGATTCCTAGCATTAAGGAATTTGATGATCAGGTTTTGTATGAGGACTAAAACTAAACTGGGAAGTGGAAGAATTGCGTTTCAACTGTTTCAGTCAACACGCATGTATTAATGATACCTAAGTATTGAACACCGGGCTAGGTTTCATGAGGGATACAGAAGTTCTGGCCATCTCTGGTTTTGGGTATCCCTTATTTGTTGAGACCTTTGCGTTGTTTGGTTGCCTTTTGTCTGTTTTCCAGATGGGAAAACAGGAACAAGGGAAGTATAGGTTATTACTAGGTGGGGTTGAACAAGTGGAGCAGCAAACTGCAAAGCAGAAAGAAGAGGTACGTACTATAGAGGGATATGATTTCCATTTTCAAGGCGCCTGCGTCCTGTGCAGGGAGACAGCCTAACATAAAATGTGCCTAACAAAAGATCTATTGACTTCTTACTAAAAATCTCCAGTTCATATAACCCAGGGGTTTATACCTTCTCCTTTAAAAGTTCTATTCCTGGGACTTCCCTGGTGGTCCAGTGGTGAAGACTCTGCGCTTCCAATGCAGCAGGCGTGGGTTCAATCCCTGGTTGGGGAGCTAAGATCCCACATGCTGCGCAGCCAAAGAAATTTTTTTCAAAAGTTATACTCCTGTGTTGTTGAATTTAGTGGTTTAGATTTTGTTTGAATGTTAAGAAGATTTCAGTTTATTTACCAGGAACAAACAAAACATAATGTAAAAATAGTTTCCCAGAAACGATTTCCATCGTTCTCTTCTTCCCTTTCTCCCGCAGACTGACTGGTGTTTCATCTTGACAAGTTCTCTGAAGTTCTCTGTCATTCCATAGGAAAGCGGTCTGGCTTGGAGGTTGCAATCCCAGGGAATTTTTCATCAGCGGGGAAGTCTCCATCACTACAGAGGAATCAAGGTTGAAGTCAGTCCCGGGTAAGTGAGATGCTCCCCCTAAACACCAACACAGCAGTCGTGTACCTTTCAAGGGGTTCAGGGGCAAGATGGGCAAGGCATTTCTACTAACTCTTCTTAAGGATCATGGACAGTGCCCTATGCTACGAGGTAAGCGGTGACTGTTGTAATTCTTACTGGTGATCATTTCATGTCACTGATCCTTGGCTCTCTTTGTATCTCATAGGACTGTTGTAAGTCCAATACAAAATGAGTCTTCTTTTTAAACAACTGAAATGTTTTACAAAGCCTAGCATTCTCATAGAGAGTCCTTTGAATTCTCCCCACTTTCCCGAGAGGCTAAGAACACTTCACACCATGAACTAGGAGAGGGGGTAGAGCCCTTTCTGATGAAATACAGAAACAAAGACAGAGTCTTAGCCTGCTTGCTCTCTGGACAGGATCTCGGACCACAAGGTCTTAAATCCTGGTATAAATGACGGAAGTGAGGACAGTTCAACTGGCACTCTCATAACAAGAGTTCTGAAACACCTTCCAAAGAGACTGTAGCAGTAGACGAGGGAAGGGAGTGCTACAGTGTGGTAGTACAGGGGGAATGCTCGGCTACAGCAGTGAAAAATGTGGTACCTATTGGTGTGCTCTTGGGGTTCTTGTACATGTAGCATAGATGACCTTTACAGTGTCCCTCCCACCTTCCCACCTGCATTAGGTGTTCTGTTTTTTTGTTTGTTTTTTTTTTTTAATTTACGTTTATTGATTGATTGATTGATTGAACTTATTTATTCTACGTATTTATTTTTTTGGCTGCACTGGGTCCTCATTGGTGTGCACGGGCTTTCTCTAGTTGCGGCTAGCGGGGTCTACTCTTGGTTGCGGTGTGCGGGCTTCTCATCGCGGTGGCCTCTCTTGTTGCGGAGCATGGGCTGTAGGCGCGTGGGCTTCGGTAGTTGCGGCTCACGGGCTCTGGAATGCAGGCTCAGTCGTTGTGGCACATGCGCTTAGTTGCTGCACGGCATGTGGGATCTTCGCAGACCGGGGCTGGAAGCCGTGTCCCCTGCATTGGCAGGCGCCACCAGGGAAGCCCTAGCTGTTCTTATATAGAGTCTAAAAACAGAGAGCACTGAGAGAAGGTAGTGGTTATTAAAGGCTCAGGATCTAAATTCTACCTGTCTCTACACCCCTTCCCAGCTGTCGATTTGACCCCGTTTGTGAATGCCGACCTCATTCTTCAACTTTCTCTGCCGTTTGTATACTCACCTTGAAAACTTGTTTCTGTGATGCGTTGAGCAGACACAGGGTGGCAGATTGCAGAGGTGGAAGCTGGTGGTCGGATATTTGCGGGCTGAATCTCCTTCAGTCCCATTCCCATTTCTGGTTGCGCAGAGGCCCTACTTCCTGTGTATGACGCGGAGCCATAGGATTGCGGGCAGGAGCCAAGTTCTCCATACAGTGAAGACCCCAGTGTGCCTTGGTTATAGTAATATACCTGGCTTCCTTCCTGGTAGGGAAGTGACAGGCGGCTATGCCCCTGATTTGTTCGTGGGCCTCCTGATACAGCAGTTCCCTTGGCTCTGGCCCTGTCGTCAGCTGCCCCTAGGAGGACTCTGAGCCCTAGCCACTTCTCTGGTAGATTTGCCTATTCCCCCACTATAATCACACCTGAATAAGGCAACTCAAACCTTTCAGAGATGTGTCGTGAACCTCTTGTTTTCTGAAATACCTATCTGGTGGTTGTGAGACTTAAGGCCAACCTCCCCGAGAGACTTTGTTTCTATTTCTCCTAGTAAACCTAGACTCATCTCCTGTCACCTTCAACTCTACTCCAATTGTGTTCTTTCAACCCAGACCCCTGACCCTGCTTTTTACTTCTGCCATTTCATCCTCACTCCTGCTTCCTTTCCTAAATCCATACGTCTCTTTTGGCCTTCCTAGCCCTGGGCCAAGTTCCTTCCTCTTTCCTCAGTTTTTACCCCTTTCCTTCATTCTCCCATCCAACTTTCAGTCCTTCCTTTCTCACGCCCCAGTTAGCAGCATCTCAAAATTGGAAAGGTTTATTACTCATCTATTAATTCTATTCCATTTACTTATTCGGTTCTATACCTATCTTACCTATGTATGGAAGAACCGCTGGTAGCCAAGGTGGCAGCAAGAATCCTAGCAGCTGTCACCTGACGTATCCGTAGTAGTCAGCAATTTCCATTTCTTTGTCCCTCTGGGTGAAAAATTGCAGCTTCCCCGAAGAGGTGTATCTGGCAGCATTCTCCCGTTGTTGTTGAGCCCGCCTCTTCATGGCCTCTCGCTCTGGCCTCTGCTCTTGTTCGATGGGCTTTGACATGACTGGCTCAGGCACGTTGGGTTCCCTCCATGGAACTCGTTGCTTGCTGAAGTCTTGGAGTAGAAGTTGGGTTTGGAGCTTGGGTGGGGACTGGCGCTTAGTCACAGCAGGGGGAACAGGCTCGCGCTGGAGAGAAGCGCCAGATGAAGTTTTGTAGGGTGCAGGCCTAGGAGCAGCAGGCTGAGGGACACGAGGCTGGGTATGGTTGGTCCAAGCCGGTTGGGTTGGGTTGGCCACAGTTGGCTGAGCTGGTTTGGCGGGACCTGGCAAAGAGGCAGGAGCTGGCTGGGATGAATTGACTGCAGCAGGTTGAGCTGAGTCAGTAGAACCAGGCTGGGCACGGTAAGCCACAGCAGGCCGATGTGAGGCCAGAGACTGTGGCCTCCGAGGAGCGGGTCGAGCTTGAGGCTTGTCCCAGGCAGAAAAAGGCAGAGGTATCAACTTGACCTTCCCAGGAGGAGGCCGCTCACACTGGGATGGAGATGGACACTCTGTTTCAGCACTGCTGTCTGGTTTCTGGGCTTGGACTTGCGTTTTCTCAGGCCTCTTACCCTCACGTGGGGTATGCCGCCGTGGCTGGATCGCTGGGGGTGGCTGGGGGTCTTTGGGGTTGCTTGAATTTCCCAAGAGCCGACAGGAAGAGAGCCCAGTTTTCGTCTCATTCTTCTTCCCCAGCGCATGAAGAACCTTCACAGACTCCAGCATGCGCACGCCAAGGGAGGTTCGAGGCTTTTGAAAGCTCTCTTGGCGAAGCTCAGTTTGGTGTTCCTTTCGCTTCGTGTTGGGGATTGCTGGCTTGTCTTCTGCCTTGACTTTGTTCCCTGACTGCTTGTTCTCTTCAGCCTTGTTTCTTCCTCTGGTCCTTTTGGTCTTTTCCTGCCCATGGCTCTCAGTTTTGCTGATCTTTCCGGATGCAGCTTTCTGAGGTTTGCCTTGAGAGTGCTTGGCCGTGTTCGCAGGAGCCCTGTCACTGACTGCAGCAGTGCATATAACCGCTTCTCCCCCTAACAGGCACTCTGGATCCTTTGGCTGGATTTTGGCCTTGGGAGCACCACCGATAGGCTCAGAGGCTTTCTGTTTGTTCTTCCTGGGTTGATCAGAGGGAACCTTTACGACACTTGGCTTTTCCTGCACCTGATTCACCTTAATGGCTCTGGTGTCTTCAGCTTTGATCACGTTGGGACCTTGGGATCGATCAAGATCTTTCCAAGAATTAAAGAGCTGGGGAAGGTGAATATCCTCCGCCAGTGTAGTAATGTCTGCAAGACCACTGCTAGGTTCAGTCCCATTTTCAAGTGTCCCTAGGTCCTGACGACTCAGGCTGTTCTCTCCCAGATCAGCATTTTCAGAACCAGGCTGCTCCTCTTGGCTGAGGGGATCGGTGCAGGCCAGCGGCTGGGGAATATCAGGGATTCCCAAAGGGAGTAGTGGAGGATCTTGGTTTTCTATTGGGATCTGGTAGGCCTCCAGAGGCTTTGACAGCTTGGTTTTGATATCCTCCACGTTCTTACTCTCTGTTTGTCCCTGGCTTGGAGCTGGAGGCAGGGCCAGGAGACGCCTGGCACTCTGGACTGGAGCTGTCACTGAAATGTCCCCAAGTTCAGATGGTGGGTTACTCTCAAGTATGTGACTGTTTCTGCTACTGCAGGACTTGGGGAGTTCTTGAGTTTGTGTCACACAAAACGTCTGGCTTGGAGGTTGCAATCCCAGGGAATTTTTCATCACCAGGGAAGGCTCCATCACTACAAAGGGATCAAGGGAGAAGTCAGTCCCTGGTAAATGAGATGCTCCCCCTAAACACCAACACAGCAGTCATGTACCTTTCAAGGGGTTCAGGGGCAAGATGGGCAAGGCATTTCTACTAACTCTTCTTAAGGATCATGGACAGTGCCCTATGCTACGAGGTAAGCGGTGACTGTTGTAATGCTTAACTGGTGATCATTTCATGTCACTGATCCTTGGCTCTCTTTGTATCTCATAGGACTGTTGTAAGTCCAATACAAAATGAGTCTTCTTTTTAAACAACTGAAATGTTTTACAAAGCCTAGCATTCTCATATAGAGTCCTTTCAATTCTCCCCACTTTCCCGAGAGGCTAAGAACACTTCACACCATGAACTAGGAGAGGGGGTAGAGCCCTTTCTGATGAAATACAGAAACAAAGACAGAGTCTTAGCCTGCTTGCTCTCTGGACAGGATCTCGGACCACAAGGTCTTAAATCCTGGTATAAATGACGGAAGTGAGGACAGTTCAACTGGCACTCTCATAACAAGAGTTCTGAGACACCTTCCAAAGAGACTGTAGCAGTAGACGAGGGAAGGGAGTGCTACAGTGTGGTAGTACAGGGGGAATGCTCGGCTACAGCAGTGAAAAATGTGGTACCTATTGGTGTGCTCTCGGGGTTCTTGTACATGTAGCATAGATGACCTTTACAGTGTCCCTGCCACCTTCCCACCTGCATTAGGTGTTCTTTTTGTTTTTTTGTTTTTTTTAATTTACGTTTATTTATTGATTGATTGTTTGAACTTATTTATTCTACGTATTTATTTTTTTGGCTGCACAGGGTCTTCATTGCTGTGCACGGGCTTTCTCTAGTTGCGGCTAGCGGGGTCTACTCTTGGTTGCGGTGTGCGGGCTTCTCTTGTTGCGGAGCATGCGCTCTAGGCGCGTGGGCTTCGGTAGTTGCGGCTCACGGGCTCTAGAATGCAGGCTCAGTCGTTGTGGCACATGGGCTTAGTTGCTCCACGGCATGTGGGATCTTCCCAGACCAGGGCTCGAACCAGTGTCCGCCGCATTGCATTGGCAGGCGGATTCTTAACCACGGCGCCACCAGGGAAGCCCTAGGTGTTCTTATATAGAGTCTAAAAACAGAGGGCACTGAGCGAAGGTAGTGGTTACTAAAGGCTCAGGATCTAAATTCTACCTGTCTCTACACCCCTTCCCAGCTGTCGATTTGACCCCGTTTGTGAATGCCGACCTCATTCTTCAACTTTCTCTGCCGTTTGTATACTCACCTTGAAAACTTGTTTCTGTGATGCGTTGAGCAGACACAGGGTGGCAGATTGCAGAGGTGGAAGCTGGTGGTCGGATATTTGCGGGCTGAATCTCCTTCAGTCCCATTCCCATTTCTGGTTGCGCAGAGGCCCTACTTCCTGTGTATGACGCGGAGCCATAGGATTGCGGGCAGGAGCCAAGTTCTCCATACAGTGAAGACCCCAGTGTGCCTTGGTTATAGTAATATACCTGGCTTCCTTCCTGGTAGGGAAGTGACAGGCGGCTATGCCCCTGATTTGGAATCTGAGATGGTGCTCCCTGAGCAAGCCTGGCAGAAAGTGATGGATATAGAGGGACCATGTTATTGGCGTCTGAAGTTTTATCATACTGGGCTGCCATAAACATGGAGGAAGCAGCTGGGTGCCGGTCAGTGAGTGCCAGAGTAAAGTCTCCGAGTGAAGAGGAATTCTTTTCAGTGCTTCCTGTGATGTCCCACTCAAGAACACCTGGATAGGAAGGAGCTGAAGTGGAGATGTGGCTGTGGTCAGTAACTCCAGATAACATAGTCGTGCTGGAATGTTGGTAAAGGTAGGCACTACCCATGAGTGTCTGGAAAGAGGTACCGGTAGCCGATGCCGAACTGACGGCAGGGGCAGAGACTCTGGAGAAGTTGCAGACACTTCGTGTTAGGGAAGTTGCATTGCTCACCACAGGAAGAGAATGCTGCAGAGAATTTAGAGTTCCAAGTAGAGATGGATTTTGGAAATTTTCTGTAAGAACAAGAGGGTCATGAAAAACTCAGGGAGGTTGAGAAATTCTCACTACGTTTGAGGAACAGCATTATCTTAAGGTTCTTGCTCTCAGGACACCTCTACTATCGACCCTTCCTGAGAAACCCAAAATCAGACAGTTAATGATGGCTGTAAGGACTGAGCAGTTTTCCACTCTTCTGTATTAACTGCCTGTGCTCCCATCTTGGGCACAGATGGGCAGAAGAGCCAAGTGGTATGGTTCAGACATTGTTCTCTAGGCTGGAAGCAACCTTCTCCCTGCCCTGTCTTTCCCTTCAGCCTGCACTCGTATTGACTTCTATGCTATTTCCTAGACTGGAAGCATTTTAGAACTAGGAGGCCCTTAGAGAACTTTCTCTTTTTTCAGTCTCATTTCACGAGTAAGGAAACTGAGGCTCAGAGAGGTCGGGTTGACTTGTTCAGGTTCTCTCATTATGTTAGTGTCATTACCAGGTTTCAGAACCTAAGTATCCTGACTTCCTTGCCAGGACTCCACTCTGAGCATGATAGTGCCAGAAAGCAGGAGAAATAGAACTTATAATATAAGCATTTTTTTTGTCCATTAGAAAACAGTACGGCCATTACCATTGTCATCTTCAGTGTCTCCCTTTGCTTGTGCAGTTCCCACGCTATTACCTAGAGTTGACGTATAGCTCAGTCCAACTGGTGAACTGAAAGAGTCATGTTTGCCCTCTTCAAGCCTGGTTTCTCATCCTACCTCAAAATGATTACCCGAAAGTGGATTTCTTAAGTGCTTTTGGAAAGAGAAAAGTTATCTGATTACTTCAGATTACTCATCTATAAAGTGGTTATAACACCACCACCAATAATAATAGCAGTAATAATTAATAGATGAATAAGCTGATCTATTGCGTATGATTTATATGGAGGAAGATACAATAAGTTCTAGAAAGACAAAGAAAAATCATGAAAAACATGTTACGTAACGAAAAAGAAATCCATAGATATTAATGAAAACTGGGGTATGTGGGCAAGTATCAAAGCCTAATGAATTTACTAACAAATGACATTCTGTACCATACATGCAATATTATGAAAGTGAATTTTGCCCACTCTATTTTAGTGAATACTATTAACCAAAAAACACGATGGAGGTGATAGAGGTGAATGAATTCCTAGCCAATGCATACAGACAGAGACGATAAATCAGTAAAAAATGCACAACAAGCAACAGAATGCAACAAATGTGAATGTATAGGTAGCCACAACATATATAGACAAGTATTTCAATGAAAACCGGTACAAAGCAGACAGCAAAATAGTAAGTGTAAAAGAGTTTCATTATTGTGCTCATTCATATTTTTACCCAGCAAGTAACAGGTATTAAGCCTAGGAGAAATATATCTTTCCATGAATATAACTCATATAATAAGCAGAAAGGAAGCTTAAAAAGTATCAAGAAGGTTTTTGTATTTATCCTAGAACTTAGAATCATCTTCCACATCCAAGAAGATGACATCCCAAGACCTCAAAAAACCATCATCCCTAGAATCCAATTAAAAAAGATTTTCAAATGTAAGAAAATCCAAAGGACTCCACAACATTGTTTTAGATAAACGTGGATGTTTGTGTTTTCTTTTTTTCTTTTGCCGCGCCGCGTGGCCCTGGCCGTGAAAGCACCGAGTCCTAAGCGCTGGACCGCCAGGGAATTCCCTAAATGGGGAATTAGAGATGTGGGGGCTTGACTTTTTCTTTTTCTTCTCCGGTAGCTAAGATCTACAAGCGAACGATGGCTGTTGATCAATGTGCTCTCTGTGTTAGGAAGGAAATAACTGTAAAAATTGAAAAGCAACCTTGCCTTAGAAGCTACATATCACACAAAGGAAATAGTCCTTCTGATTCAATGTAGAAGATATCATTTAAAATGTTTAATTGGTCAAATGTCTACCTAGTTTAAAAATTAGAAAGAATAGAACACTGAAAAGCAGCCCCCTAGATAACCACTTTGGTTTCTGGTTTCTAGGAAGCATCATTTCTAAAACATACTTCTAAAATGTTTCTATTCCAAACTGTCAAGTGCCAGCTGTATTCAGAGAGGCAATAAAAGAAAGAAAACGGAGTATGACTTTTCTGATAGGCTGCCCTTCCTGGTGATCCCCTGTTCTGGCCTTACTTTCCTTCTTAGTCTGTTAATGTAAGGATTTGCTACCATCAGCTTTGTTTTGCCCTGCTCTGAGCAGATTTCCCTCTGTGCTGTTTCTGCTTTAATTTAAAATCTTTGGCTCCCATCAACATTCCATGGCAAACTGCCTCTTTCTTGAGAGCTCCTCTATGCTTTCCCTCTTCATTCTTATATTTTTTTCCCATCTCTTGGTTCCTGTTGGCCTGTGCTAATGAAAACAATCCTAAACTTGCTTACGTTTGACTCTGTGCCTCCCTATATAGCCCAGTACTCTCCATCCTCTCTCCCTATTCTCTCTTTTCAACTAGTCGAAATACTAGTGGAGGGAGACCATTGGAGATGAAACATCTTGGTATATATCGCTAGTTTTCTGTGTCACCTGGCTTTTCTATGTTTCTGTTGAAACACTCTTTTGAGAAGTCTCTGATTTCATTTTCTACATGGGTACCCTTTAAGGCTCAATATTGGAAAAGAAGGGGATCAGAGTGATCAACCCAATGTGGTATCCTAACGTAACAGATAAGGAAAGCAGCAGGCTTTGTGAGGCAGTCAGTGATTTGTCCAAAGTCACACAGACAGTAAACGTCAAAGTCAAAACTGAAATTAGGTCTCCAGACTTGTAGTTCAATACTTTCCCTCATTATTCCACGCTATTTTGAATCTCCTCCTCAATTTAGGGGCAAAAGAAATCGAACGCAAAACTTTCCAAAGTTTCTTTTCTTACCTGACATGGTCAGAGAAGAGGAGACATCAACTGCAGGTACAAGGGATGAGGAGACAACACTAGAGGATGTCTGAGTGGCTGCAGCTGAACGGCGCACGTGTCCAGTACAAAGGTCACTGGTTACTGGTCCAAACGGCTCCACGGAAACCCCAAGACCTCTACCAAGTGGTAGTAGGTTTGGTAGGAGAGTGATGTCACAAAGCAGGCAGTTGAAAGGTATGAGCTAGCCAATAGGGAGGTCCGATCCCCAACAGGAGGGCGGGCTTGGGTGAAGAGAGCGTAGGAGAGCTAAAACAACCCCTCAATTTCTGAGCTCTGGGGAGGAAATCCTAGAAGACAGATTTACCTCCCCCAGGCTCTTCCATTAGGGAAATCATTGCAACATTTCTTACAGACGTTCATTAATATAATTAACTAACAGTTACTTATATTCTACAGAGTATTCTATTTTATGTATCATATACTTAGAGCTATATAGATCTTATTTAACTAGTATCCTTAGGAAGGAAAGAGCCATGTAGTTTGAACTATTACAGTTGTAACTTGGTTAAAGAGCAGGGTGAAGTTTGTTGAGTGTACCCTGTGGAGAATGTTGTGGTCCAAGGCTCTTCTCTTTTAGTTTCTTCTCCTTGACTCCTACCTTCCTTGGGCTGGGCTAGGCTGGGGGCCAGGTTGGACTTGCGACTTAACATTTCTCTTCCGCTTTCTTTTTTTTTTTTTTTTTTCTTCCATTATGGGCATTGCTTCTAGGACAAGCCTTGATCTTGCATTGGATGTTCCTTCCTGTCAACTTCCAGCAGCAGGAGTCTTCTTTTCAGTGCTTGATGCTTCACGAAATAGACTCTGCCCATTGGCAGCAAATACCAGAGAGCTAGGAGACAGAGCTGGTTGCAGACCTTTCCTCTTCCAGCCTTTGGTTGCAATTGTTTTGCCCATGATTTGCTAGCTCTAGTTCCTTGGGCCACACAGGTATCCTGCCATCCAGCTCTTTTTATATGTGAGAGACATTCTGAACACTGTCCCTCTTTCTTTGCACAGAAGTATATACAGTGTGGCAGTTACCGTAATCTCCTCCCCCTTGCAAACAGCCCCTCTAGAATCTCGGACCTCTAGGACTCTCTGTCTTGCATGCTTGGGTGCAAGGCCAAGCACAATGAAGAGGAGAATAATTAGAGAAAGAGGAGGACATTGGTGGAGAACTGGGAGCAGGTAAGGTGAAAGGGCACCGGAGAAAAGAGATGCATGTAGGTTTTTTGGTTTCTGTGGGAAACAAGTTGACACACTTGGGCCTCATTTTGTATTAACAGAACAGAGAGTTGTAGATATAAGTAGCTAGATCGTGCAGCAACTGCCATGAAGTCTGTACACTGAAGAGAACAGTCTCACATCTAGTTTTCATTTTGTTTTATGTCATATTACCTTATTTATAGCATTCACTGGTATGTTTGTAGAACGCAGATGTTTTCAAATGCTCTGGTTTTGTCTACATGGTTATTTCCTTGTCCTATTTGTAAGGAATCCAACATTGTAAGACATATTGCATGTTTTTCTCTTGACGATTGTTTACCTTGAAGCGTCATGAGCTAACTTGAGCTGTTGGATTTTGTGGAGAAACTTTAAAAAGGGTCTGTGAAAAAGGCATTGTGGTGAGTCGCATTATGCACCCGAGCGTAAGGAGCAGATATCTGCCACCAGCCCAGCTTGGCCTGGATTGCCTCTGTGTTAGTTCCCCTGGTTAGTGCTTTTCTCCCTAACCACTCTTGTGACTGTGATAATGTGAGTTAAGGGCTGAGTTGCTAGTGATTTATGTGTGAGGTAGGCTGGTTTGAGGGAGGAAATCTATGGACCTAGTCATTTTCCTTGGTGGTAAGCTTTCAGGGGTGCAAAGATCGATCTTCCTGGGGACTTTTCTGGTACCAGGAAGATATCGCATAGATGGGACCTCCAAAGACACACATTTAATTTTTAGGCCTGTTGTTCCTATTATGGGATGTGAGTTTCTTCACTGATGGGGATGCTGCTTATCTGAGAAGAAACTGTGAAAGGTGGTGTAGTATAGAGGTGTGGCTTAAGCTTTTAAGTTTTCTTCAAGGTTTTTCCCCTAAGCTTCATACTTCAGACGGCCTACTTACATGAGACTAGTATGTGATGTCAGGCTAACAACTTCCTAAATACCTGCAAGCCAGATCAGTGTCTCTTTTCTCTATATTCCCATGGAAATCAAGGGTCCCGCCGAATTTTCCATCGAAACAGTTGATTTGTGCTGTCTCTAGGAATTCTACAGGGCGTACCGTTGCTTCCTAACCGGTGTCATTTGGGAGATCCACCTCTGTACGTTCAAATGATTAATTTTGAGACTCTGCTCATGTGTGCAGTAAACCCTTTAATTCCCTAAGACCTTCCTTTCCTCCATCTCATACCCCATGAAGCCCGCTTCAGTTTATCTCCTGAATTTCTTTGGAATCTGTCAGCTCTCCCTCAACATCCTAATACTGAACTTGCCTGTCTGTTGCGATTAGGTCCTAACTAGTGTCCATATATCTTGTTTCCCTCCAATCCATTCTTCACACAAGAAAGCTTCAAAGCAAGTTGGAACATTGCTCATAAACATCGCTCACAAACATTGTTTTGAGAATAGAAAACACACTGGTGGCCTTTAAGACTCTGCGTGCTCTAGAATCCTCTCTGCTTCTCTAGCCCCATCTTGTGCCACGTTTGCCCTCACTTTCTATGCTTCAGATACACTGAATTAACCTTAGTTCTCACTCATCTGACAGAAGTCAGTTGAGAAATTATTTTTCACTGTGATTCCTAGCATTAAGGAATTTGATGATCAGGTTTTGTATGAGGACTAAAGCTAAACTGGGAAGTGGAAGAATTGCGTTTCAACTGTTTCAGTCAACACGCATGTATTAATGATACCTAAGTATTGAACACCGGGCTAGGTTTCATGAGGGATACAGAAGTTCTGGCCATCTCTGGTTTTGGGTATCCCTTATTTGTTGAGACCTTTGCGTTGTTTGGTTGCCTTTTGTCTGTTTTCCAGATGGGAAAACAGGAACAAGGGAAGTATAGGTTATTACTAGGTGGGGTTGAACAAGTGGAGCAGCAAACTGCAAAGCAGAAAGAAGAGGGACGTACTATAGAGGGATGTGATTTCCATTTTCAAGGCGCCTGCGTCCTGTGCAGGGAGACAGCCTAACATAAAATGTGCCTAACAAAAGATCTATTGACTTCTTACTAAAAATCTCCAGTTCATATAACCCAGGGGTTTATACCTTCTCCTTTAAAAGTTCTATTCCTGGGACTTCCCTGGTGGTCCAGTGGTGAAGACTCTGCGCTTCCAATGCAGCAGGCGTGGGTTCAATCCCTGGTTGGGGAGCTAAGATCCCACATGCTGCGCAGCCAAAGAAATTTTTTTCAAAAGTTATACTCCTGTGTTGTTGAATTTAGTGGTTTAGATTTTGTTTGAATGTTAAGAAGATTTCAGTTTATTTACCAGGAACAAACAAAACATAATGTAAAAATAGTTTCCCAGAAACGATTTCCATCGTTCTCTTCTTCCCTTTCTCCCGCAGACTGACTGGTGTTTCATCTTGACAAGTTCTCTGAAGTTCTCTGTCATTCCATAGGAAAGCGGTCTGGCTTGGAGGTTGCAATCCCAGGGAATTTTTCATCAGCGGGGAAGTCTCCATCACTACAGAGGAATCAAGGGAGAAGTCAGTCCCGGGTAAGTGAGATGCTCCCCCTAAACACCAACACAGCAGTCGTGTACCTTTCAAGGGGTTCAGGGGCAAGATGGGCAAGGCATTTCTACTAACTCTTCTTAAGGATCATGGACAGTGCCCTATGCTACGAGGTAAGCGGTGACTGTTGTAATTCTTACTGGTGATCATTTCATGTCACTGATCCTTGGCTCTCTTTGTATCTCATAGGACTGTTGTAAGTCCAATACAAAATGAGTCTTCTTTTTAAAAAACTGAAATGTTTTACAAAGCCTAGCATTCTCATAGAGAGTCCTTTGAATTCTCCCCACTTTCCCGAGAGGCTAAGAACACTTCACACCATGAACTAGGAGAGGGGGTAGAGCCCTTTCTGATGAAATATAGAAACAAAGACAGAGTCTTAGCCTGCTTGCTCTCTGGACAGGATCTCGGACCACAAGGTCTTAAATCCTGGTATAAATGACGGAAGTGAGGACAGTTCAACTGGCACTCTCATAACAAGAGTTCTGAAACACCTTCCAAAGAGACTGTAGCAGTAGACGAGGGAAGGGAGTGCTACAGTGTGGTAGTACAGGGGGAATGCTCGGCTACAGCAGTGAAAAATGTGGTACCTATTGGTGTGCTCTTGGGGTTCTTGTACATGTAGCATAGATGACCTTTACAGTGTCCCTCCCACCTTCCCACCTGCATTAGGTGTTCTGTTTTTTTGTTTTTTTTTTTTTTTTAATTTACGTTTATTGATTGATTGATTGATTGAACTTATTTATTCTACGTATTTATTTTTTTGGCTGCACTGGGTCCTCATTGGTGTGCACGGGCTTTCTCTAGTTGCGGCTAGCGGGGTCTACTCTTGGTTGCGGTGTGCGGGCTTCTCATCGCGGTGGCCTCTCTTGTTGCGGAGCATGGGCTGTAGGCGCGTGGGCTTCGGTAGTTGTGGCTCACGGGCTCTGGAATGCAGGCTCAGTCGTTGTGGCACATGCGCTTAGTTGCTGCACGGCATGTGGGATCTTCGCAGACCGGGGCTCGAAGCCGTGTCCCCTGCATTGGCAGGCGCCACCAGGGAAGCCCTAGCTGTTCTTACATAGAGTCTAAAAACAGAGAGCACTGAGAGAAGGTAGTGGTTATTAAAGGCTCAGGATCTAAATTCTACCTGTCTCTACACCCCTTCCCAGCTGTCGATTTGACCCCGTTTGTGAATGCCGACCTCATTCTTCAACTTTCTCTGCCGTTTGTATACTCACCTTGAAAACTTGTTTCTGTGATGCGTTGAGCAGACACAGGGTGGCAGATTGCAGAGGTGGAAGCTGGTGGTCGGATATTTGCGGGCTGAATCTCCTTCAGTCCCATTCCCATTTCTGGTTGCGCAGAGGCCCTACTTCCTGTGTATGACGCGGAGCCATAGGATTGCGGGCAGGAGCCAAGTTCTCCATACAGTGAAGACCCCAGTGTGCCTTGGTTATAGTAATATACCTGGCTTCCTTCCTGGTAGGGAAGTGACAGGCGGCTATGCCCCTGATTTGTTCGTGGGCCTCCTGATACAGCAGTTCCCTTGGCTCTGGCCCTGTCGTCAGCTGCCCCTAGGAGGACTCTGAGCCCTAGCCACTTCTCTGGTAGATTTGCCTATTCCCCCACTATAATCACACCTGAATAAGGCAACTCAAACCTTTCAGAGATGTGTCGTGAACCTCTTGTTTTCTGAAATACCTATCTGGTGGTTGTGAGACTTAAGGCCAACCTCCCCGAGAGACTTTGTTTCTATTTCTCCTAGTAAACCTAGACTCATCTCCTGTCACCTTCAACTCTACTCCAATTGTGTTCTTTCAACCCAGACCCCTGACCCTGCTTTTTACTTCTGCCATTTCATCCTCACTCCTGCTTCCTTTCCTAAATCCATACGTCTCTTTTGGCCTTCCTAGCCCTGGGCCAAGTTCCTTCCTCTTTCCTCAGTTTTTACCCCTTTCCTTCATTCTCCCATCCAACTTTCAGTCCTTCCTTTCTCACGCCCCAGTTAGCAGCATCTCAAAATTCGAAAGGTTTATTACTCATCTATTAATTCTATTCCATTTACTTATTCGGTTCTATACCTATCTTACCTATGTATGGAAGAACCGCTGGTAGCCAAGGTGGCAGCAAGAATCCTAGCAGCTGTCACCTGACGTATCCGTAGTAGTCAGCAATTTCCATTTCTTTGTCCCTCTGGGTGAAAAATTGCAGCTTCCCCGAAGAGGTGTATCTGGCAGCATTCTCCCGTTGTTGTTGAGCCCGCCTCTTCATGGCCTCTCGCTCTGGCCTCTGCTCTTGTTCGATGGGCTTTGACATGACTGGCTCAGGCACGTTGGGTTCCCTCCATGGAACTCGTTGCTTGCTGAAGTCTTGGAGTAGAAGTTGGGTTTGGAGCTTGGGTGGGGACTGGCGCTTAGTCACAGCAGGGGGAACAGGCTCGCGCTGGAGAGAAGCGCCAGATGAAGTTTTGTAGGGTGCAGGCCTAGGAGCAGCAGGCTGAGGGACACGAGGCTGGGTATGGTTGGTCCAAGCCGGTTGGGTTGGGTTGGCCACAGTTGGCTGAGCTGGTTTGGCGGGACCTGGCAAAGAGGCAGGAGCTGGCTGGGATGAATTGACTGCAGCAGGTTGAGCTGAGTCAGTAGAACCAGGCTGGGCACGGTAAGCCACAGCAGGCCGATGTGAGGCCAGAGACTGTGGCCTCCGAGGAGCGGGTCGAGCTTGAGGCTTGTCCCAGGCAGAAAAAGGCAGAGGTATCAACTTGACCTTCCCAGGAGGAGGCCGCTCACACTGGGATGGAGATGGACACTCTGTTTCAGCACTGCTGTCTGGTTTCTGGGCTTGGACTTGCGTTTTCTCAGGCCTCTTACCCTCACGTGGGGTATGCCGCCGTGGCTGGATCGCTGGGGGTGGCTGGGGGTCTTTGGGGTTGCTTGAATTTCCCAAGAGCCGACAGGAAGAGAGCCCAGTTTTCGTCTCATTCTTCTTCCCCAGCGCATGAAGAACCTTCACAGACTCCAGCATGCGCACGCCAAGGGAGGTTCGAGGCTTTTGAAAGCTCTCTTGGCGAAGCTCAGTTTGGTGTTCCTTTCGCTTCGTGTTGGGGATTGCTGGCTTGTCTTCTGCCTTGACTTTGTTCCCTGACTGCTTGTTCTCTTCAGCCTTGTTTCTTCCTCTGGTCCTTTTGGTCTTTTCCTGCCCATGGCTCTCAGTTTTGCTGATCTTTCCGGATGCAGCTTTCTGAGGTTTGCCTTGAGAGTGCTTGGCCGTGTTCGCAGGAGCCCTGTCACTGACTGCAGCAGTGCATATAACCGCTTCTCCCCCTAACAGGCACTCTGGATCCTTTGGCTGGATTTTGGCCTTGGGAGCACCACCGATAGGCTCAGAGGCTTTCTGTTTGTTCTTCCTGGGTTGATCAGAGGGAACCTTTACGACACTTGGCTTTTCCTGCACCTGATTCACCTTAATGGCTCTGGTGTCTTCAGCTTTGATCACGTTGGGACCTTGGGATCGATCAAGATCTTTCCAAGAATTAAAGAGCTGGGGAAGGTGAATATCCTCCGCCAGTGTAGTAATGTCTGCAAGACCACTGCTAGGTTCAGTCCCATTTTCAAGTGTCCCTAGGTCCTGACGACTCAGGCTGTTCTCTCCCAGATCAGCATTTTCAGAACCAGGCTGCTCCTCTTGGCTGAGGGGATCGGTGCAGGCCAGCGGCTGGGGAATATCAGGGATTCCCAAAGGGAGTAGTGGAGGATCTTGGTTTTCTATTGGGATCTGGTAGGCCTCCAGAGGCTTTGACAGCTTGGTTTTGATATCCTCCACGTTCTTACTCTCTGTTTGTCCCTGGCTTGGAGCTGGAGGCAGGGCCAGGAGACGCCTGGCACTCTGGACTGGAGCTGTCACTGAAATGTCCCCAAGTTCAGATGGTGGGTTACTCTCAAGTATGTGACTGTTTCTGCTACTGCAGGACTTGGGGAGTTCTTGAGTTTGTGTCACACAAAACGTCTGGCTTGGAGGTTGCAATCCCAGGGAATTTTTCATCACCAGGGAAGGCTCCATCACTACAAAGGGATCAAGGGAGAAGTCAGTCCCTGGTAAATGAGATGCTCCCCCTAAACACCAACACAGCAGTCATGTACCTTTCAAGGGGTTCAGGGGCAAGATGGGCAAGGCATTTCTACTAACTCTTCTTAAGGATCATGGACAGTGCCCTATGCTACGAGGTAAGCGGTGACTGTTGTAATGCTTAACTGGTGATCATTTCATGTCACTGATCCTTGGCTCTCTTTGTATCTCATAGGACTGTTGTAAGTCCAATACAAAATGAGTCTTCTTTTTAAACAACTGAAATGTTTTACAAAGCCTAGCATTCTCATATAGAGTCCTTTCAATTCTCCCCACTTTCCCGAGAGGCTAAGAACACTTCACACCATGAACTAGGAGAGGGGGTAGAGCCCTTTCTGATGAAATACAGAAACAAAGACAGAGTCTTAGCCTGCTTGCTCTCTGGACAGGATCTCGGACCACAAGGTCTTAAATCCTGGTATAAATGACGGAAGTGAGGACACTTCAACTGGCACTCTCATAACAAGAGTTCTGAGACACCTTCCAAAGAGACTGTAGCAGTAGACGAGGGAAGGGAGTGCTACAGTGTGGTAGTACAGGGGGAATGCTCGGCTACAGCAGTGAAAAATGTGGTGCCTATTGGTGTGCTCTCGGGGTTCTTGTACATGTAGCATAGATGACCTTTACAGTGTCCCTGCCACCTTCCCACCTGCATTAGGTGTTCTTTTTGTTTTTTTGTTTTTTTTAATTTACGTTTATTTATTGATTGATTGTTTGAACTTATTTATTCTACGTATTTATTTTTTTGGCTGCACAGGGTCTTCATTGCTGTGCACGGGCTTTCTCTAGTTGCGGCTAGCGGGGTCTACTCTTGGTTGCGGTGTGCGGGCTTCTCTTGTTGCGGAGCATGCGCTCTAGGCGCGTGGGCTTCGGTAGTTGCGGCTCACGGGCTCTAGAATGCAGGCTCAGTCGTTGTGGCACATGGGCTTAGTTGCTCCACGGCATGTGGGATCTTCCCAGACCAGGGCTCGAACCAGTGTCCGCCGCATTGCATTGGCAGGCGGATTCTTAACCACGGCGCCACCAGGGAAGCCCTAGGTGTTCTTATATAGAGTCTAAAAACAGAGGGCACTGAGCGAAGGTAGTGGTTACTAAAGGCTCAGGATCTAAATTCTACCTGTCTCTACACCCCTTCCCAGCTGTCGATTTGACCCCGTTTGTGAATGCCGACCTCATTCTTCAACTTTCTCTGCCGTTTGTATACTCACCTTGAAAACTTGTTTCTGTGATGCGTTGAGCAGACACAGGGTGGCAGATTGCAGAGGTGGAAGCTGGTGGTCGGATATTTGCGGGCTGAATCTCCTTCAGTCCCATTCCCATTTCTGGTTGCGCAGAGGCCCTACTTCCTGTGTATGACGCGGAGCCATAGGATTGCGGGCAGGAGCCAAGTTCTCCATACAGTGAAGACCCCAGTGTGCCTTGGTTATAGTAATATACCTGGCTTCCTTCCTGGTAGGGAAGTGACAGGCGGCTATGCCCCTGATTTGGAATCTGAGATGGTGCTCCCTGAGCAAGCCTGGCAGAAAGTGATGGATATAGAGGGACCATGTTATTGGCGTCTGAAGTTTTATCATACTGGGCTGCCATAAACATGGAGGAAGCAGCTGGGTGCCGGTCAGTGAGTGCCAGAGTAAAGTCTCCGAGTGAAGAGGAATTCTTTTCAGTGCTTCCTGTGATGTCCCACTCAAGAACACCTGGATAGGAAGGAGCTGAAGTGGAGATCTGGCTGTGGTCAGTAACTCCAGATAACATAGTCGTGCTGGAATGTTGGTAAAGGTAGGCACTACCCATGAGTGTCTGGAAAGAGGTACCGGTAGCCGATGCCGAACTGACGGCAGGGGCAGAGACTCTGGAGAAGTTGCAGACACTTCGTGTTAGGGAAGTTGCATTGCTCACCACAGGAAGAGAATGCTGCAGAGAATTTAGAGTTCCAAGTAGAGATGGATTTTGGAAATTTTCTGTAAGAACAAGAGGGTCATGAAAAACTCAGGGAGGTTGAGAAATTCTCACTACGTTTGAGGAACAGCATTATCTTAAGGTTCTTGCTCTCAGGACACCTCTACTATCGACCCTTCCTGAGAAACCCAAAATCAGACAGTTAATGATGGCTGTAAGGACTGAGCAGTTTTCCACTCTTCTGTATTAACTGCCTGTGCTCCCATCTTGGGCACAGATGGGCAGAAGAGCCAAGTGGTATGGTTCAGACATTGTTCTCTAGGCTGGAAGCAACCTTCTCCCTGCCCTGTCTTTCCCTTCAGCCTGCACTCGTATTGACTTCTATGCTATTTCCTAGACTGGAAGCATTTTAGAACTAGGAGGCCCTTAGAGAACTTTCTCTTTTTTCAGTCTCATTTCACGAGTAAGGAAACTGAGGCTCAGAGAGGTCGGGTTGACTTGTTCAGGTTCTCTCATTATGTTAGTGTCATTACCAGGTTTCAGAACCTAAGTATCCTGACTTCCTTGCCAGGACTCCACTCTGAGCATGATAGTGCCAGAAAGCAGGAGAAATAGAACTTATAATATAAGCATTTTTTTTGTCCATTAGAAAACAGTACGGCCATTACCATTGTCATCTTCAGTGTCTCCCTTTGCTTGTGCAGTTCCCACGCTATTACCTAGAGTTGACGTATAGCTCAGTCCAACTGGTGAACTGAAAGAGTCATTTTTGCCCTCTTCAAGCCTGGTTTCTCATCCTACCTCAAAATGATTACCCGAAAGTGGATTTCTTAAGTGCTTTTGGAAAGAGAAAAGTTATCTGATTACTTCAGATTACTCATCTATAAAGTGGTTATAACACCACCACCAATAATAATAGCAGTAATAATTAATAGATGAATAAGCTGATCTATTGCGTATGATTTATATGGAGGAAGATACAATAAGTTCTAGAAAGACAAAGAAAAATCATGAAAAACATGTTACGTAACGAAAAAGAAATCCATAGATATTAATGAAAACTGGGGTATGTGGGCAAGTATCAAAGCCTAATGAATTTACTAACAAATGACATTCTGTACCATACATGCAATATTATGAAAGTGAATTTTGCCCACTCTATTTTAGTGAATACTATTAACCAAAAAACACGATGGAGGTGATAGAGGTGAATGAATTCCTAGCCAATGCATACAGACAGAGACGATAAATCAGTAAAAAATGCACAACAAGCAACAGAATGCAACAAATGTGAATGTATAGGTAGCCACAACATATATAGACAAGTATTTCAATGAAAACCGGTACAAAGCAGACAGCAAAATAGTAAGTGTAAAAGAGTTTCATTATTGTGCTCATTCATATTTTTACCCAGCAAGTAACAGGTATTAAGCCTAGGAGAAATATATCTTTCCATGAATATAACTCATATAATAAGCAGAAAGGAAGCTTAAAAAGTATCAAGAAGGTTTTTGTATTTATCCTAGAACTTAGAATCATCTTCCACATCCAAGAAGATGACATCCCAAGACCTCAAAAAACCATCATCCCTAGAATCCAATTAAAAAAGATTTTCAAATGTAAGAAAATCCAAAGGACTCCACAACATTGTTTTAGATAAACGTGGATGTTTGTGTTTTCTTTTTTTCTTTTGCCGCGCCGCGTGGCCCTGGCCGTGAAAGCACCGAGTCCTAAGCGCTGGACCGCCAGGGAATTCCCTAAATGGGGAATTAGAGATGTGGGGGCTTGACTTTTTCTTTTTCTTCTCCGGTAGCTAAGATCTACAAGCGAACGATGGCTGTTGATCAATGTGCTCTCTGTGTTAGGAAGGAAATAACTGTAAAAATTGAAAAGCAACCTTGCCTTAGAAGCTACATATCACACAAAGGAAATAGTCCTTCTGATTCAATGTAGAAGATATCATTTAAAATGTTTAATTGGTCAAATGTCTACCTAGTTTAAAAATTAGAAAGAATAGAACACTGAAAAGCAGCCCCCTAGATAACCACTTTGGTTTCTGGTTTCTAGGAAGCATCATTTCTAAAACATACTTCTAAAATGTTTCTATTCCAAACTGTCAAGTGCCAGCTGTATTCAGAGAGGCAATAAAAGAAAGAAAACGGAGTATGACTTTTCTGATAGGCTGCCCTTCCTGGTGATCCCCTGTTCTGGCCTTACTTTCCTTCTTAGTCTGTTAATGTAAGGATTTGCTACCATCAGCTTTGTTTTGCCCTGCTCTGAGCAGATTTCCCTCTGTGCTGTTTCTGCTTTAATTTAAAATCTTTGGCTCCCATCAACATTCCATGGCAAACTGCCTCTTTCTTGAGAGCTCCTCTATGCTTTCCCTCTTCATTCTTATATTTTTTTCCCATCTCTTGGTTCCTGTTGGCCTGTGCTAATGAAAACAATCCTAAACTTGCTTACGTTTGACTCTGTGCCTCCCTATATAGCCCAGTACTCTCCATCCTCTCTCCCTATTCTCTCTTTTCAACTAGTCGAAATACTAGTGGAGGGAGACCATTGGAGATGAAACATCTTGGTATATATCGCTAGTTTTCTGTGTCACCTGGCTTTTCTATGTTTCTGTTGAAACACTCTTTTGAGAAGTCTCTGATTTCATTTTCTACATGGGTACCCTTTAAGGCTCAATATTGGAAAAGAAGGGGATCAGAGTGATCAACCCAATGTGGTATCCTAACGTAACAGATAAGGAAAGCAGCAGGCTTTGTGAGGCAGTCAGTGATTTGTCCAAAGTCACACAGACAGTAAACGTCAAAGTCAAAACTGAAATTAGGTCTCCAGACTTGTAGTTCAATACTTTCCCTCATTATTCCACGCTATTTTGAATCTCCTCCTCAATTTAGGGGCAAAAGAAATCGAACGCAAAACTTTCCAAAGTTTCTTTTCTTACCTGACATGGTCAGAGAAGAGGAGACATCAACTGCAGGTACAAGGGATGAGGAGACAACACTAGAGGATGTCTGAGTGGCTGCAGCTGAACGGCGCACGTGTCCAGTACAAAGGTCACTGGTTACTGGTCCAAACGGCTCCACGGAAACCCCAAGACCTCTACCAAGTGGTAGTAGGTTTGGTAGGAGAGTGATGTCACAAAGCAGGCAGTTGAAAGGTATGAGCTAGCCAATAGGGAGGTCCGATCCCCAACAGGAGGGCGGGCTTGGGTGAAGAGAGCGTAGGAGAGCTAAAACAACCCCTCAATTTCTGAGCTCTGGGGAGGAAATCCTAGAAGACAGATTTACCTCCCCCAGGCTCTTCCATTAGGGAAATCATTGCAACATTTCTTACAGACGTTCATTAATATAATTAACTAACAGTTACTTATATTCTACAGAGTATTCTATTTTATGTATCATATACTTAGAGCTATATAGATCTTATTTAACTAGTATCCTTAGGAAGGAAAGAGCCATTTAGTTTGAACTATTACAGTTGTAACTTGGTTAAAGAGCAGGGTGAAGTTTGTTGAGTGTACCCTGTGGAGAATGTTGTGGTCCAAGGCTCTTCTCTTTTAGTTTCTTCTCCTTGACTCCTACCTTCCTTGGGCTGGGCTAGGCTGGGGGCCAGGTTGGACTTGCGACTTAACATTTCTCTTCCGCTTTCTTTTTTTTTTTTTTTTTTCTTCCATTATGGGCATTGCTTCTAGGACAAGCCTTGATCTTGCATTGGATGTTCCTTCCTGTCAACTTCCAGCAGCAGGAGTCTTCTTTTCAGTGCTTGATGCTTCACGAAATAGACTCTGCCCATTGGCAGCAAATACCAGAGAGCTAGGAGACAGAGCTGGTTGCAGACCTTTCCTCTTCCAGCCTTTGGTTGCAATTGTTTTGCCCATGATTTGCTAGCTCTAGTTCCTTGGGCCACACAGGTATCCTGCCATCCAGCTCTTTTTATATGTGAGAGACATTCTGAACACTGTCCCTCTTTCTTTGCACAGAAGTATATACAGTGTGGCAGTTACCGTAATCTCCTCCCCCTTGCAAACAGCCCCTCTAGAATCTCGGACCTCTAGGACTCTCTGTCTTGCATGCTTGGGTGCAAGGCCAAGCACAATGAAGAGGAGAATAATTAGAGAAAGAGGAGGACATTGGTGGAGAACTGGGAGCAGGTAAGGTGAAAGGGCACCGGAGAAAAGAGATGCATGTAGGTTTTTTGGTTTCTGTGGGAAACAAGTTGACACACTTGGGCCTCATTTTGTATTAACAGAACAGAGAGTTGTAGATATAAGTAGCTAGATCGTGCAGCAACTGCCATGAAGTCTGTACACTGAAGAGAACAGTCTCATATCTAGTTTTCATTTTGTTTTATGTCATATTACCTTATTTATAGCATTCACTGGTATGTTTGTAGAACGCAGATGTTTTCAAATGCTCTGGTTTTGTCTACATGGTTATTTCCTTGTCCTATTTGTAAGGAATCCAACATTGTAAGACATATTGCATGTTTTTCTCTTGACGATTGTTTACCTTGAAGCGTCATGAGCTAACTTGAGCTGTTGGATTTTGTGGAGAAACTTTAAAAAGGGTCTGTGAAAAAGGCATTGTGGTGAGTCGCATTATGCACCCGAGCGTAAGGAGCAGATATCTGCCACCAGCCCAGCTTGGCCTGGATTGCCTCTGTGTTAGTTCCCCTGGTTAGTGCTTTTCTCCCTAACCACTCTTGTGACTGTGATAATGTGAGTTAAGGGCTGAGTTGCTAGTGATTTATGTGTGAGGTAGGCTGGTTTGAGGGAGGAAATCTATGGACCTAGTCATTTTCCTTGGTGGTAAGCTTTCAGGGGTGCAAAGATCGATCTTCCTGGGGACTTTTCTGGTACCAGGAAGATATCGCATAGATGGGACCTCCAAAGACACACATTTAATTTTTAGGCCTGTTGTTCCTATTATGGGATGTGAGTTTCTTCACTGATGGGGATGCTGCTTATCTGAGAAGAAACTGTGAAAGGTGGTGTAGTATAGAGGTGTGGCTTAAGCTTTTAAGTTTTCTTCAAGGTTTTTCCCCTAAGCTTCATACTTCAGACGGCCTACTTACATGAGACTAGTATGTGATGTCAGGCTAACAACTTCCTAAATACCTGCAAGCCAGATCAGTGTCTCTTTTCTCTATATTCCCATGGAAATCAAGGGTCCCGCCGAATTTTCCATCGAAACAGTTGATTTGTGCTGTCTCTAGGAATTCTACAGGGCGTACCGTTGCTTCCTAACCGGTGTCATTTGGGAGATCGATCCCCCTCTGTACGTTCAAATGATTAATTTTGAGACTCTGCTCATGTGTGCAGTAAACCCTTTAATTCCCTAAGACCTTCCTTTCCTCCATCTCATACCCCATGAAGCCCGCTTCAGTTTATCTCCTGAATTTCTTTGGAATCTGTCAGCTCTCCCTCAACATCCTAATACTGAACTTGCCTGTCTGTTGCGATTAGGTCCTAACTAGTGTCCATATATCTTGTTTCCCTCCAATCCATTCTTCACACAAGAAAGCTTCAAAGCAAGTTGGAACATTGCTCATAAACATCGCTCACAAACATTGTTTTGAGAATAGAAAACACACTGGTGGCCTTTAAGACTCTGCGTGCTCTAGAATCCTCTCTGCTTCTCTAGCCCCATCTTGTGCCACGTTTGCCCTCACTTTCTATGCTTCAGATACACTGAATTAACCTTAGTTCTCACTCATCTGACAGAAGTCAGTTGAGAAATTATTTTTCACTGTGATTCCTAGCATTAAGGAATTTGATGATCAGGTTTTGTATGAGGACTAAAGCTAAACTGGGAAGTGGAAGAATTGCGTTTCAACTGTTTCAGTCAACACGCATGTATTAATGATACCTAAGTATTGAACACCGGGCTAGGTTTCATGAGGGATACAGAAGTTCTGGCCATCTCTGGTTTTGGGTATCCCTTATTTGTTGAGACCTTTGCGTTGTTTGGTTGCCTTTTGTCTGTTTTCCAGATGGGAAAACAGGAACAAGGGAAGTATAGGTTATTACTAGGTGGGGTTGAACAAGTGGAGCAGCAAACTGCAAAGCAGAAAGAAGAGGGACGTACTATAGAGGGATGTGATTTCCATTTTCAAGGCGCCTGCGTCCTGTGCAGGGAGACAGCCTAACATAAAATGTGCCTAACAAAAGATCTATTGACTTCTTACTAAAAATCTCCAGTTCATATAACCCAGGGGTTTATACCTTCTCCTTTAAAAGTTCTATTCCTGGGACTTCCCTGGTGGTCCAGTGGTGAAGACTCTGCGCTTCCAATGCAGCAGGCGTGGGTTCAATCCCTGGTTGGGGAGCTAAGATCCCACATGCTGCGCAGCCAAAGAAATTTTTTTCAAAAGTTATACTCCTGTGTTGTTGAATTTAGTGGTTTAGATTTTGTTTGAATGTTAAGAAGATTTCAGTTTATTTACCAGGAACAAACAAAACATAATGTAAAAATAGTTTCCCAGAAACGATTTCCATCGTTCTCTTCTTCCCTTTCTCCCGCAGACTGACTGGTGTTTCATCTTGACAAGTTCTCTGAAGTTCTCTGTCATTCCATAGGAAAGCGGTCTGGCTTGGAGGTTGCAATCCCAGGGAATTTTTCATCAGCGGGGAAGTCTCCATCACTACAGAGGAATCAAGGTTGAAGTCAGTCCCGGGTAAGTGAGATGCTCCCCCTAAACACCAACACAGCAGTCGTGTACCTTTCAAGGGGTTCAGGGGCAAGATGGGCAAGGCATTTCTACTAACTCTTCTTAAGGATCATGGACAGTGCCCTATGCTACGAGGTAAGCGGTGACTGTTGTAATTCTTACTGGTGATCATTTCATGTCACTGATCCTTGGCTCTCTTTGTATCTCATAGGACTGTTGTAAGTCCAATACAAAATGAGTCTTCTTTTTAAAAAACTGAAATGTTTTACAAAGCCTAGCATTCTCATAGAGAGTCCTTTGAATTCTCCCCACTTTCCCGAGAGGCTAAGAACACTTCACACCATGAACTAGGAGAGGGGGTAGAGCCCTTTCTGATGAAATATAGAAACAAAGACAGAGTCTTAGCCTGCTTGCTCTCTGGACAGGATCTCGGACCACAAGGTCTTAAATCCTGGTATAAATGACGGAAGTGAGGACAGTTCAACTGGCACTCTCATAACAAGAGTTCTGAAACACCTTCCAAAGAGACTGTAGCAGTAGACGAGGGAAGGGAGTGCTACAGTGTGGTAGTACAGGGGGAATGCTCGGCTACAGCAGTGAAAAATGTGGTACCTATTGGTGTGCTCTTGGGGTTCTTGTACATGTAGCATAGATGACCTTTACAGTGTCCCTCCCACCTTCCCACCTGCATTAGGTGTTCTGTTTTTTTGTTTTTTTTTTTTTTTTAATTTACGTTTATTGATTGATTGATTGATTGAACTTATTTATTCTACGTATTTATTTTTTTGGCTGCACTGGGTCCTCATTGGTGTGCACGGGCTTTCTCTAGTTGCGGCTAGCGGGGTCTACTCTTGGTTGCGGTGTGCGGGCTTCTCATCGCGGTGGCCTCTCTTGTTGCGGAGCATGGGCTGTAGGCGCGTGGGCTTCGGTAGTTGCGGCTCACGGGCTCTGGAATGCAGGCTCAGTCGTTGTGGCACATGCGCTTAGTTGCTGCACGGCATGTGGGATCTTCGCAGACCGGGGCTGGAAGCCGTGTCCCCTGCATTGGCAGGCGCCACCAGGGAAGCCCTAGCTGTTCTTATATAGAGTCTAAAAACAGAGAGCACTGAGAGAAGGTAGTGGTTATTAAAGGCTCAGGATCTAAATTCTACCTGTCTCTACACCCCTTCCCAGCTGTCGATTTGACCCCGTTTGTGAATGCCGACCTCATTCTTCAACTTTCTCTGCCGTTTGTATACTCACCTTGAAAACTTGTTTCTGTGATGCATTGAGCAGACACAGGGTGGCAGATTGCAGAGGTGGAAGCTGGTGGTCGGATATTTGCGGGCTGAATCTCCTTCAGTCCCATTCCCATTTCTGGTTGCGCAGAGGCCCTACTTCCTGTGTATGACGCGGAGCCATAGGATTGCGGGCAGGAGCCAAGTTCTCCATACAGTGAAGACCCCAGTGTGCCTTGGTTATAGTAATATACCTGGCTTCCTTCCTGGTAGGGAAGTGACAGGCGGCTATGCCCCTGATTTGTTCGTGGGCCTCCTGATACAGCAGTTCCCTTTGCTCTGGCCCTGTCGTCAGCTGCCCCTAGGAGGACTCTGAGCCCTAGCCACTTCTCTGGTAGATTTGCCTATTCCCCCACTATAATCACACCTGAATAAGGCAACTCAAACCTTTCAGAGATGTGTCGTGAACCTCTTGTTTTCTGAAATACCTATCTGGTGGTTGTGAGACTTAAGGCCAACCTCCCCGAGAGACTTTGTTTCTATTTCTCCTAGTAAACCTAGACTCATCTCCTGTCACCTTCAACTCTACTCCAATTGTGTTCTTTCAACCCAGACCCCTGACCCTGCTTTTTACTTCTGCCATTTCATCCTCACTCCTGCTTCCTTTCCTAAATCCATACGTCTCTTTTGGCCTTCCTAGCCCTGGGCCAAGTTCCTTCCTCTTTCCTCAGTTTTTACCCCTTTCCTTCATTCTCCCATCCAACTTTCAGTCCTTCCTTTCTCACGCCCCAGTTAGCAGCATCTCAAAATTCGAAAGGTTTATTACTCATCTATTAATTCTATTCCATTTACTTATTCGGTTCTATACCTATCTTACCTATGTATGGAAGAACCGCTGGTAGCCAAGGTGGCAGCAAGAATCCTAGCAGCTGTCACCTGACGTATCCGTAGTAGTCAGCAATTTCCATTTCTTTGTCCCTCTGGGTGAAAAATTGCAGCTTCCCCGAAGAGGTGTATCTGGCAGCATTCTCCCGTTGTTGTTGAGCCCGCCTCTTCATGGCCTCTCGCTCTGGCCTCTGCTCTTGTTCGATGGGCTTTGACATGACTGGCTCAGGCACGTTGGGTTCCCTCCATGGAACTCGTTGCTTGCTGAAGTCTTGGAGTAGAAGTTGGGTTTGGAGCTTGGGTGGGGACTGGCGCTTAGTCACAGCAGGGGGAACAGGCTCGCGCTGGAGAGAAGCGCCAGATGAAGTTTTGTAGGGTGCAGGCCTAGGAGCAGCAGGCTGAGGGACACGAGGCTGGGTATGGTTGGTCCAAGCCGGTTGGGTTGGGTTGGCCACAGTTGGCTGAGCTGGTTTGGCGGGACCTGGCAAAGAGGCAGGAGCTGGCTGGGATGAATTGACTGCAGCAGGTTGAGCTGAGTCAGTAGAACCAGGCTGGGCACGGTAAGCCACAGCAGGCCGATGTGAGGCCAGAGACTGTGGCCTCCGAGGAGCGGGTCGAGCTTGAGGCTTGTCCCAGGCAGAAAAAGGCAGAGGTATCAACTTGACCTTCCCAGGAGGAGGCCGCTCACACTGGGATGGAGATGGACACTCTGTTTCAGCACTGCTGTCTGGTTTCTGGGCTTGGACTTGCGTTTTCTCAGGCCTCTTACCCTCACGTGGGGTATGCCGCCGTGGCTGGATCGCTGGGGGTGGCTGGGGGTCTTTGGGGTTGCTTGAATTTCCCAAGAGCCGACAGGAAGAGAGCCCAGTTTTCGTCTCATTCTTCTTCCCCAGCGCATGAAGAACCTTCACAGACTCCAGCATGCGCACGCCAAGGGAGGTTCGAGGCTTTTGAAAGCTCTCTTGGCGAAGCTCAGTTTGGTGTTCCTTTCGCTTCGTGTTGGGGATTGCTGGCTTGTCTTCTGCCTTGACTTTGTTCCCTGACTGCTTGTTCTCTTCAGCCTTGTTTCTTCCTCTGGTCCTTTTGGTCTTTTCCTGCCCATGGCTCTCAGTTTTGCTGATCTTTCCGGATGCAGCTTTCTGAGGTTTGCCTTGAGAGTGCTTGGCCGTGTTCGCAGGAGCCCTGTCACTGACTGCAGCAGTGCATATAACCGCTTCTCCCCCTAACAGGCACTCTGGATCCTTTGGCTGGATTTTGGCCTTGGGAGCACCACCGATAGGCTCAGAGGCTTTCTGTTTGTTCTTCCTGGGTTGATCAGAGGGAACCTTTACGACACTTGGCTTTTCCTGCACCTGATTCACCTTAATGGCTCTGGTGTCTTCAGCTTTGATCACGTTGGGACCTTGGGATCGATCAAGATCTTTCCAAGAATTAAAGAGCTGGGGAAGGTGAATATCCTCCGCCAGTGTAGTAATGTCTGCAAGACCACTGCTAGGTTCAGTCCCATTTTCAAGTGTCCCTAGGTCCTGACGACTCAGGCTGTTCTCTCCCAGATCAGCATTTTCAGAACCAGGCTGCTCCTCTTGGCTGAGGGGATCGGTGCAGGCCAGCGGCTGGGGAATATCAGGGATTCCCAAAGGGAGTAGTGGAGGATCTTGGTTTTCTATTGGGATCTGGTAGGCCTCCAGAGGCTTTGACAGCTTGGTTTTGATATCCTCCACGTTCTTACTCTCTGTTTGTCCCTGGCTTGGAGCTGGAGGCAGGGCCAGGAGACGCCTGGCACTCTGGACTGGAGCTGTCACTGAAATGTCCCCAAGTTCAGATGGTGGGTTACTCTCAAGTATGTGACTGTTTCTGCTACTGCAGGACTTGGGGAGTTCTTGAGTTTGTGTCACACAAAACGTCTGGCTTGGAGGTTGCAATCCCAGGGAATTTTTCATCACCAGGGAAGTCTCCATCACTACAAAGGGATCAAGGGAGAAGTCAGTCCCTGGTAAATGAGATGCTCCCCCTAAACACCAACACAGCAGTCGTGTACCTTTCAAGGGGTTCAGGGGCAAGATGGGCAAGGCATTTCTACTAACTCTTCTTAAGGATCATGGACAGTGCCCTATGCTACGAGGTAAGCGGTGACTGTTGTAATGCTTAACTGGTGATCATTTCATGTCACTGATCCTTGGCTCTCTTTGTATCTCATAGGACTGTTGTAAGTCCAATACAAAATGAGTCTTCTTTTTAAACAACTGAAATGTTTTACAAAGCCTAGCATTCTCATATAGAGTCCTTTCAATTCTCCCCACTTTCCCGAGAGGCTAAGAACACTTCACACCATGAACTAGGAGAGGGGGTAGAGCCCTTTCTGATGAAATACAGAAACAAAGACAGAGTCTTAGCCTGCTTGCTCTCTGGACAGGATCTCGGACCACAAGGTCTTAAATCCTGGTATAAATGACGGAAGTGAGGACACTTCAACTGGCACTCTCATAACAAGAGTTCTGAGACACCTTCCAAAGAGACTGTAGCAGTAGACGAGGGAAGGGAGTGCTACAGTGTGGTAGTACAGGGGGAATGCTCGGCTACAGCAGTGAAAAATGTGGTACCTATTGGTGTGCTCTCGGGGTTCTTGTACATGTAGCATAGATGACCTTTACAGTGTCCCTGCCACCTTCCCACCTGCATTAGGTGTTCTTTTTGTTTTTTTGTTTTTTTGTTTTTTTTTAATTTACGTTTATTTATTGATTGATTGTTTGAACTTATTTATTCTACGTATTTATTTTTTTGGCTGCACAGGGTCTTCATTGCTGTGCACGGGCTTTCTCTAGTTGCGGCTAGCGGGGTCTACTCTTGGTTGCGCTGTGCGGGCTTCTCTTGTTGCGGAGCATGCGCTCTAGGCGCGTGGGCTTCGGTAGTTGCGGCTCACGGGCTCTAGAATGCAGGCTCAGTCGTTGTGGCACATGGGCTTAGTTGCTCCACGGCATGTGGGATCTTCCCAGACCAGGGCTCGAACCCGTGTCCCCCGCATTGCATTGGCAGGTGGATTCTTAACCACGGCGCCACCAGGGAAGCCCTAGGTGTTCTTACATAGAGTCTAAAAACAGAGGGCACTGAGCGAAGGTAGTGGTTACTAAAGGCTCAGGATCTAAATTCTACCTGTCTCTACACCCCTTCCCAGCTGTCGATTTGACCCCATTTGTGAATGCCGACCTCATTCTTCAGCTTTCTCTGCCGTTTGTATACTCACCTTGAAAACTTGTTTCTGTGATGCGTTGAGCAGACACAGGGTGGCAGATTGCAGAGGTGGAAGCTGGTGGTCGGATATTTGTGGGCTGAATCTCCTTCAGTCCCATTCCCATTTCTGGTTGCGCAGAGGCCCTACTTCCTGTGTATGACGCGGAGCCATAGGATTGCGGGCAGGAGCCAAGTTCTCCATACAGTGAAGACCCCAGTGTGCCTTGGTTATAGTAATATACCTGGCTTCCTTCCTGGTAGGGAAGTGACAGGCGGCTATGCCCCTGATTTGGAATCTGAGATGGTGCTCCCTGAGCAAGCCTGGCAGAAAGTGATGGATATAGAGGGACCATGTTATTGGCGTCTGAAGTTTTATCATACTGGGCTGCCATAAACATGGAGGAAGCAGCTGGGTGCCGGTCAGTGAGTGCCAGAGTAAAGTCTCCGAGTGAAGAGGAATTCTTTTCAGTGCTTCCTGTGATGTCCCACTCAAGAACACCTGGATAGGAAGGAGCTGAAGTGGAGATGTGGCTGTGGTCAGTAACTCCAGATAACATAGTCGTGCTGGAATGTTGGTAAAGGTAGGCACTACCCATGAGTGTCTGGAAAGAGGTACCGGTAGCCGATGCCGAACTGACGGCAGGGGCAGAGACTCTGGAGAAGTTGCAGACACTTCGTGTTAGGGAAGTTGCATTGCTCACCACAGGAAGAGAATGCTGCAGAGAATTTAGAGTTCCAAGTAGAGATGGATTTTGGAAATTTTCTGTAAGAACAAGAGGGTCATGAAAAACTCAGGGAGGTTGAGAAATTCTCACTACGTTTGAGGAACAGCATTATCTTAAGGTTCTTGCTCTCAGGACACCTCTACTATCGACCCTTCCTGAGAAACCCAAAATCAGACAGTTAATGATGGCTGTAAGGACTGAGCAGTTTTCCACTCTTCTGTATTAACTGCCTGTGCTCCCATCTTGGGCACAGATGGGCAGAAGAGCCAAGTGGTATGGTTCAGACATTGTTCTCTAGGCTGGAAGCAACCTTCTCCCTGCCCTGTCTTTCCCTTCAGCCTGCACTCGTATTGACTTCTATGCTATTTCCTAGACTGGAAGCATTTTAGAACTAGGAGGCCCTTAGAGAACTTTCTCTTTTTTCAGTCTCATTTCACGAGTAAGGAAACTGAGGCTCAGAGAGGTCGGGTTGACTTGTTCAGGTTCTCTCATTATGTTAGTGTCATTACCAGGTTTCAGAACCTAAGTATCCTGACTTCCTTGCCAGGACTCCACTCTGAGCATGATAGTGCCAGAAAGCAGGAGAAATAGAACTTATAATATAAGCATTTTTTTTGTCCATTAGAAAACAGTACGGCCATTACCATTGTCATCTTCAGTGTCTCCCTTTGCTTGTGCAGTTCCCACGCTATTACCTAGAGTTGACGTATAGCTCAGTCCAACTGGTGAACTGAAAGAGTCATGTTTGCCCTCTTCAAGCCTGGTTTCTCATCCTACCTCAAAATGATTACCCGAAAGTGGATTTCTTAAGTGCTTTTGGAAAGAGAAAAGTTATCTGATTACTTCAGATTACTCATCTATAAAGTGGTTATAACACCACCACCAATAATAATAGCAGTAATAATTAATAGATGAATAAGCTGATCTATTGCGTATGATTTATATGGAGGAAGATACAATAAGTTCTAGAAAGACAAAGAAAAATCATGAAAAACATGTTACGTAACGAAAAAGAAATCCATAGATATTAATGAAAACTGGGGTATGTGGGCAAGTATCAAAGCCTAATGAATTTACTAACAAATGACATTCTGTACCATACATGCAATATTATGAAAGTGAATTTTGCCCACTCTATTTTAGTGAATACTATTAACCAAAAAACACGATGGAGGTGATAGAGGTGAATGAATTCCTAGCCAATGCATACAGACAGAGACGATAAATCAGTAAAAAATGCACAACAAGCAACAGAATGCAACAAATGTGAATGTATAGGTAGCCACAACATATATAGACAAGTATTTCAATGAAAACCGGTACAAAGCAGACAGCAAAATAGTAAGTGTAAAAGAGTTTCATTATTGTGCTCATTCATATTTTTACCCAGCAAGTAACAGGTATTAAGCCTAGGAGAAATATATCTTTCCATGAATATAACTCATATAATAAGCAGAAAGGAAGCTTAAAAGGTATCAAGAAGGTTTTTGTATTTATCCTAGAACTTAGAATCATCTTCCACATCCAAGAAGATGACATCCCAAGACCTCAAAAAACCATCATCCCTAGAATCCAATTAAAAAAGATTTTCAAATGTAAGAAAATCCAAAGGACTCCACAACATTGTTTTAGATAAATGTGGATGTTTGTGTTTTCTTTTTTTCTTTTGCCGCGCCGCGTGGCCCTGGCCGTGAAAGCACCGAGTCCTAAGCGCTGGACCGCCAGGGAATTCCCTAAATGGGGAATTAGAGATGTGGGGCTTGACTTTTTCTTTTTCTTCTCCGGTAGCTAAGATCTACAAGCGAACGATGGCTGTTGATCAATGTGCTCTCTGTGTTAGGAAGGAAATAACTGTAAAAATTGAAAAGCAACCTTGCCTTAGAAGCTACATATCACACAAAGGAAATAGTCCTTCTGATTCAATGTAGAAGATATCATTTAAAATGTTTAATTGGTCAAATGTCTACCTAGTTTAAAAATTAGAAAGAATAGAACACTGAAAAGCAGCCCCCTAGATAACCACTTTGGTTTCTGGTTTCTAGGAAGCATCATTTCTAAAACATACTTCTAAAATGTTTCTATTCCAAACTGTCAAGTGCCAGCTGTATTCAGAGAGGCAATAAAAGAAAGAAAACGGAGTATGACTTTTCTGATAGGCTGCCCTTCCTGGTGATCCCCTGTTCTGGCCTTACTTTCCTTCTTAGTCTGTTAATGTAAGGATTTGCTACCATCAGCTTTGTTTTGCCCTGCTCTGAGCAGATTTCCCTCTGTGCTGTTTCTGCTTTAATTTAAAATCTTTGGCTCCCATCAACATTCCATGGCAAACTGCCTCTTTC
Organism: Balaenoptera physalus; assembly: GCF_965194825.1. Lineage (NCBI taxonomy): Eukaryota > Metazoa > Chordata > Mammalia > Artiodactyla > Balaenopteridae > Balaenoptera > Balaenoptera physalus. The sequence goes on along the minus strand of NW_028126497.1, from coordinate 378,392 downwards.
TTGAGAGCTCCTCTATGCTTTCCCTCTTCATTCTTATATTTTTTTCCCATCTCTTGGTTCCTGTTGGCCTGTGCTAATGAAAACAATCCTAAACTTGCTTACGTTTGACTCTGTGCCTCCCTATATAGCCCAGTACTCTCCATCCTCTCTCCCTATTCTCTCTTTTCAACTAGTCGAAATACTAGTGGAGGGAGACCATTGGAGATGAAACATCTTGGTATATATCGCTAGTTTTCTGTGTCACCTGGCTTTTCTATGTTTCTGTTGAAACACTCTTTTGAGAAGTCTCTGATTTCATTTTCTACATGGGTACCCTTTAAGGCTCAATATTGGAAAAGAAGGGGATCAGAGTGATCAACCCAATGTGGTATCCTAACGTAACAGATAAGGAAAGCAGCAGGCTTTGTGAGGCAGTCAGTGATTTGTCCAAAGTCACACAGACAGTAAACGTCAAAGTCAAAACTGAAATTAGGTCTCCAGACTTGTAGTTCAATACTTTCCCTCATTATTCCACGCTATTTTGAATCTCCTCCTCAATTTAGGGGCAAAAGAAATCGAACGCAAAACTTTCCAAAGTTTCTTTTCTTACCTGACATGGTCAGAGAAGAGGAGACATCAACTGCAGGTACAAGGGATGAGGAGACAACACTAGAGGATGTCTGAGTGGCTGCAGCTGAACGGCGCACGTGTCCAGTACAAAGGTCACTGGTTACTGGTCCAAACGGCTCCACGGAAACCCCAAGACCTCTACCAAGTGGTAGTAGGTTTGGTAGGAGAGTGATGTCACAAAGCAGGCAGTTGAAAGGTATGAGCTAGCCAATAGGGAGGTCCGATCCCCAACAGGAGGGCGGGCTTGGGTGAAGAGAGCGTAGGAGAGCTAAAACAACCCCTCAATTTCTGAGCTCTGGGGAGGAAATCCTAGAAGACAGATTTACCTCCCCCAGGCTCTTCCATTAGGGAAATCATTGCAACATTTCTTACAGACGTTCATTAATATAATTAACTAACAGTTACTTATATTCTACAGAGTATTCTATTTTATGTATCATATACTTAGAGCTATATAGATCTTATTTAACTAGTATCCTTAGGAAGGAAAGAGCCATGTAGTTTGAACTATTACAGTTGTAACTTGGTTAAAGAGCAGGGTGAAGTTTGTTGAGTGTACCCTGTGGAGAATGTTGTGGTCCAAGGCTCTTCTCTTTTAGTTTCTTCTCCTTGACTCCTACCTTCCTTGGGCTGGGCTAGGCTGGGGGCCAGGTTGGACTTGCGACTTAACATTTCTCTTCCGCTTTCTTTTTTTTTTTTTTTTTTCTTCCATTATGGGCATTGCTTCTAGGACAAGCCTTGATCTTGCATTGGATGTTCCTTCCTGTCAACTTCCAGCAGCAGGAGTCTTCTTTTCAGTGCTTGATGCTTCACGAAATAGACTCTGCCCATTGGCAGCAAATACCAGAGAGCCAGGAGACAGAGCTGGTTGCAGACCTTTCCTCTTCCAGCCTTTGGTTGCAATTGTTTTGCCCATGATTTGCTAGCTCTAGTTCCTTGGGCCACACAGGTATCCTGCCATCCAGCTCTTTTTATATGTGAGAGACATTCTGAACACTGTCCCTCTTTCTTTGCACAGAAGTATATACAGTGTGGCAGTTACCGTAATCTCCTCCCCCTTGCAAACAGCCCCTCTAGAATCTCGGACCTCTAGGACTCTCTGTCTTGCATGCTTGGGTGCAAGGCCAAGCACAATGAAGAGGAGAATAATTAGAGAAAGAGGAGGACATTGGTGGAGAACTGGGAGCAGGTAAGGTGAAAGGGCACCGGAGAAAAGAGATGCATGTAGGTTTTTTGGTTTCTGTGGGAAACAAGTTGACACACTTGGGCCTCATTTTGTATTAACAGAACAGAGAGTTGTAGATATAAGTAGCTAGATCGTGCAGCAACTGCCATGAAGTCTGTACACTGAAGAGAACAGTCTCACATCTAGTTTTCATTTTGTTTTATGTCATATTACCTTATTTATAGCATTCACTGGTATGTTTGTAGAACGCAGATGTTTTCAAATGCTCTGGTTTTGTCTACATGGTTATTTCCTTGTCCTATTTGTAAGGAATCCAACATTGTAAGACATATTGCATGTTTTTCTCTTGACGATTGTTTACCTTGAAGCGTCATGAGCTAACTTGAGCTGTTGGATTTTGTGGAGAAACTTTAAAAAGGGTCTGTGAAAAAGGCATTGTGGTGAGTCGCATTATGCACCCGAGCGTAAGGAGCAGATATCTGCCACCAGCCCAGCTTGGCCTGGATTGCCTCTGTGTTAGTTCCCCTGGTTAGTGCTTTTCTCCCTAACCACTCTTGTGACTGTGATAATGTGAGTTAAGGGCTGAGTTGCTAGTGATTTATGTGTGAGGTAGGCTGGTTTGAGGGAGGAAATCTATGGACCTAGTCATTTTCCTTGGTGGTAAGCTTTCAGGGGTGCAAAGATCGATCTTCCTGGGGACTTCTCTGGTACCAGGAAGATATCGCATAGATGGGACCTCCAAAGACACACATTTAATTTTTAGGCCTGTTTTTCCTATTATGGGATGTGAGTTTCTTCACTGATGGGGATGCTGCTTATCTGAGAAGAAACTGTGAAAGGTGGTGTAGTATAGAGGTGTGGCTTAAGCTTTTAAGTTTTCTTCAAGGTTTTTCCCCTAAGCTTCATACTTCAGACGGCCTACTTACATGAGACTAGTATGTGATGTCAGGCTAACAACTTCCTAAATACCTGCAAGCCAGATCAGTGTGTCTCTTTTCTCTATATTCCCATGGAAATCAAGGGTCCCGCCGAATTTTCCATCGAAACAGTTGATTTGTGCTGTCTCTAGGAATTCTACAGGGCGTACCGTTGCTTCCTAACCGGTGTCATTTGGGAGATCCACCTCTGTACGTTCAAATGATTAATTTTGAGACTCTGCTCATGTGTGCAGTAAACCCTTTAATTCCCTAAGACCTTCCTTTCCTCCATCTCATACCCCATGAAGCCCGCTTCAGTTTATCTCCTGAATTTCTTTGGAATCTGTCAGCTCTCCCTCAACATCCTAATACTGAACTTGCCTGTCTGTTGCGATTAGGTCCTAACTAGTGTCCATATATCTTGTTTCCCTCCAATCCATTCTTCACACAAGAAAGCTTCAAAGCAAGTTGGAACATTGCTCATAAACATCGCTCACAAACATTGTTTTGAGAATAGAAAACACACTGGTGGCCTTTAAGACTCTGCGTGCTCTAGAATCCTCTCTGCTTCTCTAGCCCCATCTTGTGCCACGTTTGCCCTCACTTTCTATGCTTCAGATACACTGAATTAACCTTAGTTCTCACTCATCTGACAGAAGTCAGTTGAGAAATTATTTTTCACTGTGATTCCTAGCATTAAGGAATTTGATGATCAGGTTTTGTATGAGGACTAAAACTAAACTGGGAAGTGGAAGAATTGCGTTTCAACTGTTTCAGTCAACACGCATGTATTAATGATACCTAAGTATTGAACACCGGGCTAGGTTTCATGAGGGATACAGAAGTTCTGGCCATCTCTGGTTTTGGGTATCCCTTATTTGTTGAGACCTTTGCGTTGTTTGGTTGCCTTTTGTCTGTTTTCCAGATGGGAAAACAGGAACAAGGGAAGTATAGGTTATTACTAGGTGGGGTTGAACAAGTGGAGCAGCAAACTGCAAAGCAGAAAGAAGAGGGACGTACTATAGAGGGATGTGATTTCCATTTTCAAGGCGCCTGCGTCCTGTGCAGGGAGACAGCCTAACATAAAATGTGCCTAACAAAAGATCTATTGACTTCTTACTAAAAATCTCCAGTTCATATAACCCAGGGGTTTATACCTTCTCCTTTAAAAGTTCTATTCCTGGGACTTCCCTGGTGGTCCAGTGGTGAAGACTCTGCGCTTCCAATGCAGCAGGCGTGGGTTCAATCCCTGGTTGGGGAGCTAAGATCCCACATGCTGCGCAGCCAAAGAAATTTTTTTCAAAAGTTATACTCCTGTGTTGTTGAATTTAGTGGTTTAGATTTTGTTTGAATGTTAAGAAGATTTCAGTTTATTTACCAGGAACAAACAAAACATAATGTAAAAATAGTTTCCCAGAAACGATTTCCATCGTTCTCTTCTTCCCTTTCTCCCGCAGACTGACTGGTGTTTCATCTTGACAAGTTCTCTGAAGTTCTCTGTCATTCCATAGGAAAGCGGTCTGGCTTGGAGGTTGCAATCCCAGGGAATTTTTCATCAGCGGGGAAGTCTCCATCACTACAGAGGAATCAAGGTTGAAGTCAGTCCCGGGTAAGTGAGATGCTCCCCCTAAACACCAACACAGCAGTCGTGTACCTTTCAAGGGGTTCAGGGGCAAGATGGGCAAGGCATTTCTACTAACTCTTCTTAAGGATCATGGACAGTGCCCTATGCTACGAGGTAAGCGGTGACTGTTGTAATTCTTACTGGTGATCATTTCATGTCACTGATCCTTGGCTCTCTTTGTATCTCATAGGACTGTTGTAAGTCCAATACAAAATGAGTCTTCTTTTTAAAAAACTGAAATGTTTTACAAAGCCTAGCATTCTCATAGAGAGTCCTTTGAATTCTCCCCACTTTCCCGAGAGGCTAAGAACACTAGTTCACACCATGAACTAGGAGAGGGGGTAGAGCCCTTTCTGATGAAATATAGAAACAAAGACAGAGTCTTAGCCTGCTTGCTCTCTGGACAGGATCTCGGACCACAAGGTCTTAAATCCTGGTATAAATGACGGAAGTGAGGACAGTTCAACTGGCACTCTCATAACAAGAGTTCTGAAACACCTTCCAAAGAGACTGTAGCAGTAGACGAGGGAAGGGAGTGCTACAGTGTGGTAGTACAGGGGGAATGCTCGGCTACAGCAGTGAAAAATGTGGTACCTATTGGTGTGCTCTCGGGGTTCTTGTACATGTAGCATAGATGACCTTTACAGTGTCCCTCCCACCTTCCCACCTGCATTAGGTGTTCTGTTTCTTTGTTTTTTTTTTTTAATTTACGTTTATTGATTGATTGATTGATTGAACTTATTTATTCTACGTATTTATTTTTTTGGCTGCACTGGGTCCTCATTGGTGTGCACGGGCTTTCTCTAGTTGCGGCTAGCGGGGTCTACTCTTGGTTGCGGTGTGCGGGCTTCTCATCGCGGTGGCCTCTCTTGTTGCGGAGCATGGGCTGTAGGCGCGTGGGCTTCGGTAGTTGCGGCTCACGGGCTCTGGAATGCAGGCTCAGTCGTTGTGGCACATGCGCTTAGTTGCTGCACGGCATGTGGGATCTTCGCAGACCGGGGCTGGAAGCCGTGTCCCCTGCATTGGCAGGCGCCACCAGGGAAGCCCTAGCTGTTCTTATATAGAGTCTAAAAACAGAGAGCACTGAGAGAAGGTAGTGGTTATTAAAGGCTCAGGATCTAAATTCTACCTGTCTCTACACCCCTTCCCAGCTGTCGATTTGACCCCGTTTGTGAATGCCGACCTCATTCTTCAACTTTCTCTGCCGTTTGTATACTCACCTTGAAAACTTGTTTCTGTGATGCGTTGAGCAGACACAGGGTGGCAGATTGCAGAGGTGGAAGCTGGTGGTCGGATATTTGCGGGCTGAATCTCCTTCAGTCCCATTCCCATTTCTGGTTGCGCAGAGGCCCTACTTCCTGTGTATGACGCGGAGCCATAGGATTGCGGGCAGGAGCCAAGTTCTCCATACAGTGAAGACCCCAGTGTGCCTTGGTTATAGTAATATACCTGGCTTCCTTCCTGGTAGGGAAGTGACAGGCGGCTATGCCCCTGATTTGTTCGTGGGCCTCCTGATACAGCAGTTCCCTTGGCTCTGGCCCTGTCGTCAGCTGCCCCTAGGAGGACTCTGAGCCCTAGCCACTTCTCTGGTAGATTTGCCTATTCCCCCACTATAATCACACCTGAATAAGGCAACTCAAACCTTTCAGAGATGTGTCGTGAACCTCTTGTTTTCTGAAATACCTATCTGGTGGTTGTGAGACTTAAGGCCAACCTCCCCGAGAGACTTTGTTTCTATTTCTCCTAGTAAACCTAGACTCATCTCCTGTCACCTTCAACTCTACTCCAATTGTGTTCTTTCAACCCAGACCCCTGACCCTGCTTTTTACTTCTGCCATTTCATCCTCACTCCTGCTTCCTTTCCTAAATCCATACGTCTCTTTTGGCCTTCCTAGCCCTGGGCCAAGTTCCTTCCTCTTTCCTCAGTTTTTACCCCTTTCCTTCATTCTCCCATCCAACTTTCAGTCCTTCCTTTCTCACGCCCCAGTTAGCAGCATCTCAAAATTCGAAAGGTTTATTACTCATCTATTAATTCTATTCCATTTACTTATTCGGTTCTATACCTATCTTACCTATGTATGGAAGAACCGCTGGTAGCCAAGGTGGCAGCAAGAATCCTAGCAGCTGTCACCTGACGTATCCGTAGTAGTCAGCAATTTCCATTTCTTTGTCCCTCTGGGTGAAAAATTGCAGCTTCCCCGAAGAGGTGTATCTGGCAGCATTCTCCCGTTGTTGTTGAGCCCGCCTCTTCATGGCCTCTCGCTCTGGCCTCTGCTCTTGTTCGATGGGCTTTGACATGACTGGCTCAGGCACGTTGGGTTCCCTCCATGGAACTCGTTGCTTGCTGAAGTCTTGGAGTAGAAGTTGGGTTTGGAGCTTGGGTGGGGACTGGCGCTTAGTCACAGCAGGGGGAACAGGCTCGCGCTGGAGAGAAGCGCCAGATGAAGTTTTGTAGGGTGCAGGCCTAGGAGCAGCAGGCTGAGGGACACGAGGCTGGGTATGGTTGGTCCAAGCCGGTTGGGTTGGGTTGGCCACAGTTGGCTGAGCTGGTTTGGCGGGACCTGGCAAAGAGGCAGGAGCTGGCTGGGATGAATTGACTGCAGCAGGTTGAGCTGAGTCAGTAGAACCAGGCTGGGCACGGTAAGCCACAGCAGGCCGATGTGAGGCCAGAGACTGTGGCCTCCGAGGAGCGGGTCGAGCTTGAGGCTTGTCCCAGGCAGAAAAAGGCAGAGGTATCAACTTGACCTTCCCAGGAGGAGGCCGCTCACACTGGGATGGAGATGGACACTCTGTTTCAGCACTGCTGTCTGGTTTCTGGGCTTGGACTTGCGTTTTCTCAGGCCTCTTACCCTCACGTGGGGTATGCCGCCGTGGCTGGATCGCTGGGGGTGGCTGGGGGTCTTTGGGGTTGCTTGAATTTCCCAAGAGCCGACAGGAAGAGAGCCCAGTTTTCGTCTCATTCTTCTTCCCCAGCGCATGAAGAACCTTCACAGACTCCAGCATGCGCACGCCAAGGGAGGTTCGAGGCTTTTGAAAGCTCTCTTGGCGAAGCTCAGTTTGGTGTTCCTTTCGCTTCGTGTTGGGGATTGCTGGCTTGTCTTCTGCCTTGACTTTGTTCCCTGACTGCTTGTTCTCTTCAGCCTTGTTTCTTCCTCTGGTCCTTTTGGTCTTTTCCTGCCCATGGCTCTCAGTTTTGCTGATCTTTCCGGATGCAGCTTTCTGAGGTTTGCCTTGAGAGTGCTTGACCGTGTTCGCAGGAGCCCTGTCACTGACTGCAGCAGTGCATATAACCGCTTCTCCCCCTAACAGGCACTCTGGATCCTTTGGCTGGATTTTGGCCTTGGGAGCACCACCGATAGGCTCAGAGGCTTTCTGTTTGTTCTTCCTGGGTTGATCAGAGGGAACCTTTACGACACTTGGCTTTTCCTGCACCTGATTCACCTTAATGGCTCTGGTGTCTTCAGCTTTGATCACGTTGGGACCTTGGGATCGATCAAGATCTTTCCAAGAATTAAAGAGCTGGGGAAGGTGAATATCCTCCGCCAGTGTAGTAATGTCTGCAAGACCACTGCTAGGTTCAGTCCCATTTTCAAGTGTCCCTAGGTCCTGACGACTCAGGCTGTTCTCTCCCAGATCAGCATTTTCAGAACCAGGCTGCTCCTCTTGGCTGAGGGGATCGGTGCAGGCCAGCGGCTGGGGAATATCAGGGATTCCCAAAGGGAGTAGTGGAGGATCTTGGTTTTCTATTGGGATCTGGTAGGCCTCCAGAGGCTTTGACAGCTTGGTTTTGATATCCTCCACGTTCTTACTCTCTGTTTGTCCCTGGCTTGGAGCTGGAGGCAGGGCCAGGAGACGCCTGGCACTCTGGACTGGAGCTGTCACTGAAATGTCCCCAAGTTCAGATGGTGGGTTACTCTCAAGTATGTGACTGTTTCTGCTACTGCAGGACTTGGGGAGTTCTTGAGTTTGTGTCACACAAAACGTCTGGCTTGGAGGTTGCAATCCCAGGGAATTTTTCATCACCAGGGAAGGCTCCATCACTACAAAGGGATCAAGGGAGAAGTCAGTCCCTGGTAAATGAGATGCTCCCCCTAAACACCAACACAGCAGTCATGTACCTTTCAAGGGGTTCAGGGGCAAGATGGGCAAGGCATTTCTACTAACTCTTCTTAAGGATCATGGACAGTGCCCTATGCTACGAGGTAAGCGGTGACTGTTGTAATGCTTAACTGGTGATCATTTCATGTCACTGATCCTTGGCTCTCTTTGTATCTCATAGGACTGTTGTAAGTCCAATACAAAATGAGTCTTCTTTTTAAACAACTGAAATGTTTTACAAAGCCTAGCATTCTCATATAGAGTCCTTTCAATTCTCCCCACTTTCCCGAGAGGCTAAGAACACTTCACACCATGAACTAGGAGAGGGGGTAGAGCCCTTTCTGATGAAATACAGAAACAAAGACAGAGTCTTAGCCTGCTTGCTCTCTGGACAGGATCTCGGACCACAAGGTCTTAAATCCTGGTATAAATGACGGAAGTGAGGACACTTCAACTGGCACTCTCATAACAAGAGTTCTGAGACACCTTCCAAAGAGACTGTAGCAGTAGACGAGGGAAGGGAGTGCTACAGTGTGGTAGTACAGGGGGAATGCTCGGCTACAGCAGTGAAAAATGTGGTACCTATTGGTGTGCTCTCGGGGTTCTTGTACATGTAGCATAGATGACCTTTACAGTGTCCCTGCCACCTTCCCACCTGCATTAGGTGTTCTTTTTGTTTTTTTGTTTTTTTGTTTTTTTTTAATTTACGTTTATTTATTGATTGATTGTTTGAACTTATTTATTCTACGTATTTATTTTTTTGGCTGCACAGGGTCTTCATTGCTGTGCACGGGCTTTCTCTAGTTGCGGCTAGCGGGGTCTACTCTTGGTTGCGCTGTGCGGGCTTCTCTTGTTGCGGAGCATGCGCTCTAGGCGCGTGGGCTTCGGTAGTTGCGGCTCACGGGCTCTAGAATGCAGGCTCAGTCGTTGTGGCACATGGGCTTAGTTGCTCCACGGCATGTGGGATCTTCCCAGACCAGGGCTCGAACCCGTGTCCCCCGCATTGCATTGGCAGGTGGATTCTTAACCACGGCGCCACCAGGGAAGCCCTAGGTGTTCTTACATAGAGTCTAAAAACAGAGGGCACTGAGCGAAGGTAGTGGTTACTAAAGGCTCAGGATCTAAATTCTACCTGTCTCTACACCCCTTCCCAGCTGTCGATTTGACCCCATTTGTGAATGCCGACCTCATTCTTCAGCTTTCTCTGCCGTTTGTATACTCACCTTGAAAACTTGTTTCTGTGATGCGTTGAGCAGACACAGGGTGGCAGATTGCAGAGGTGGAAGCTGGTGGTCGGATATTTGTGGGCTGAATCTCCTTCAGTCCCATTCCCATTTCCGGTTGCGCAGAGGCCCTACTTCCTGTGTATGACGCGGAGCCATAGGATTGCGGGCAGGAGCCAAGTTCTCCATACAGTGAAGACCCCAGTGTGCCTTGGTTATAGTAATATACCTGGCTTCCTTCCTGGTAGGGAAGTGACAGGCGGCTATGCCCCTGATTTGGAATCTGAGATGGTGCTCCCTGAGCAAGCCTGGCAGAAAGTGATGGATATAGAGGGACCATGTTATTGGCGTCTGAAGTTTTATCATACTGGGCTGCCATAAACATGGAGGAAGCAGCTGGGTGCCGGTCAGTGAGTGCCAGAGTAAAGTCTCCGAGTGAAGAGGAATTCTTTTCAGTGCTTCCTGTGATGTCCCACTCAAGAACACCTGGATAGGAAGGAGCTGAAGTGGAGATCTGGCTGTGGTCAGTAACTCCAGATAACATAGTCGTGCTGGAATGTTGGTAAAGGTAGGCACTACCCATGAGTGTCTGGAAAGAGGTACCGGTAGCCGATGCCGAACTGACGGCAGGGGCAGAGACTCTGGAGAAGTTGCAGACACTTCGTGTTAGGGAAGTTGCATTGCTCACCACAGGAAGAGAATGCTGCAGAGAATTTAGAGTTCCAAGTAGAGATGGATTTTGGAAATTTTCTGTAAGAACAAGAGGGTCATGAAAAACTCAGGGAGGTTGAGAAATTCTCACTACGTTTGAGGAACAGCATTATCTTAAGGTTCTTGCTCTCAGGACACCTCTACTATCGACCCTTCCTGAGAAACCCAAAATCAGACAGTTAATGATGGCTGTAAGGACTGAGCAGTTTTCCACTCTTCTGTATTAACTGCCTGTGCTCCCATCTTGGGCACAGATGGGCAGAAGAGCCAAGTGGTATGGTTCAGACATTGTTCTCTAGGCTGGAAGCAACCTTCTCCCTGCCCTGTCTTTCCCTTCAGCCTGCACTCGTATTGACTTCTATGCTATTTCCTAGACTGGAAGCATTTTAGAACTAGGAGGCCCTTAGAGAACTTTCTCTTTTTTCAGTCTCATTTCACGAGTAAGGAAACTGAGGCTCAGAGAGGTCGGGTTGACTTGTTCAGGTTCTCTCATTATGTTAGTGTCATTACCAGGTTTCAGAACCTAAGTATCCTGACTTCCTTGCCAGGACTCCACTCTGAGCATGATAGTGCCAGAAAGCAGGAGAAATAGAACTTATAATATAAGCATTTTTTTTGTCCATTAGAAAACAGTACGGCCATTACCATTGTCATCTTCAGTGTCTCCCTTTGCTTGTGCAGTTCCCACGCTATTACCTAGAGTTGACGTATAGCTCAGTCCAACTGGTGAACTGAAAGAGTCATGTTTGCCCTCTTCAAGCCTGGTTTCTCATCCTACCTCAAAATGATTACCCGAAAGTGGATTTCTTAAGTGCTTTTGGAAAGAGAAAAGTTATCTGATTACTTCAGATTACTCATCTATAAAGTGGTTATAACACCACCACCAATAATAATAGCAGTAATAATTAATAGATGAATAAGCTGATCTATTGCGTATGATTTATATGGAGGAAGATACAATAAGTTCTAGAAAGACAAAGAAAAATCATGAAAAACATGTTACGTAACGAAAAAGAAATCCATAGATATTAATGAAAACTGGGGTATGTGGGCAAGTATCAAAGCCTAATGAATTTACTAACAAATGACATTCTGTACCATACATGCAATATTATGAAAGTGAATTTTGCCCACTCTATTTTAGTGAATACTATTAACCAAAAAACACGATGGAGGTGATAGAGGTGAATGAATTCCTAGCCAATGCATACAGACAGAGACGATAAATCAGTAAAAAATGCACAACAAGCAACAGAATGCAACAAATGTGAATGTATAGGTAGCCACAACATATATAGACAAGTATTTCAATGAAAACCGGTACAAAGCAGACAGCAAAATAGTAAGTGTAAAAGAGTTTCATTATTGTGCTCATTCATATTTTTACCCAGCAAGTAACAGGTATTAAGCCTAGGAGAAATATATCTTTCCATGAATATAACTCATATAATAAGCAGAAAGGAAGCTTAAAAAGTATCAAGAAGGTTTTTGTATTTATCCTAGAACTTAGAATCATCTTCCACATCCAAGAAGATGACATCCCAAGACCTCAAAAAACCATCATCCCTAGAATCCAATTAAAAAAGATTTTCAAATGTAAGAAAATCCAAAGGACTCCACAACATTGTTTTAGATAAACGTGGATGTTTGTGTTTTCTTTTTTTCTTTTGCCGCGCCGCGTGGCCCTGGCCGTGAAAGCACCGAGTCCTAAGCGCTGGACCGCCAGGGAATTCCCTAAATGGGGAATTAGAGATGTGGGGGCTTGACTTTTTCTTTTTCTTCTCCGGTAGCTAAGATCTACAAGCGAACGATGGCTGTTGATCAATGTGCTCTCTGTGTTAGGAAGGAAATAACTGTAAAAATTGAAAAGCAACCTTGCCTTAGAAGCTACATATCACACAAAGGAAATAGTCCTTCTGATTCAATGTAGAAGATATCATTTAAAATGTTTAATTGGTCAAATGTCTACCTAGTTTAAAAATTAGAAAGAATAGAACACTGAAAAGCAGCCCCCTAGATAACCACTTTGGTTTCTGGTTTCTAGGAAGCATCATTTCTAAAACATACTTCTAAAATGTTTCTATTCCAAACTGTCAAGTGCCAGCTGTATTCAGAGAGGCAATAAAAGAAAGAAAACGGAGTATGACTTTTCTGATAGGCTGCCCTTCCTGGTGATCCCCTGTTCTGGCCTTACTTTCCTTCTTAGTCTGTTAATGTAAGGATTTGCTACCATCAGCTTTGTTTTGCCCTGCTCTGAGCAGATTTCCCTCTGTGCTGTTTCTGCTTTAATTTAAAATCTTTGGCTCCCATCAACATTCCATGGCAAACTGCCTCTTTCTTGAGAGCTCCTCTATGCTTTCCCTCTTCATTCTTATATTTTTTTCCCATCTCTTGGTTCCTGTTGGCCTGTGCTAATGAAAACAATCCTAAACTTGCTTACGTTTGACTCTGTGCCTCCCTATATAGCCCAGTACTCTCCATCCTCTCTCCCTATTCTCTCTTTTCAACTAGTCGAAATACTAGTGGAGGGAGACCATTGGAGATGAAACATCTTGGTATATATCGCTAGTTTTCTGTGTCACCTGGCTTTTCTATGTTTCTGTTGAAACACTCTTTTGAGAAGTCTCTGATTTCATTTTCTACATGGGTACCCTTTAAGGCTCAATATTGGAAAAGAAGGGGATCAGAGTGATCAACCCAATGTGGTATCCTAACGTAACAGATAAGGAAAGCAGCAGGCTTTGTGAGGCAGTCAGTGATTTGTCCAAAGTCACACAGACAGTAAACGTCAAAGTCAAAACTGAAATTAGGTCTCCAGACTTGTAGTTCAATACTTTCCCTCATTATTCCACGCTATTTTGAATCTCCTCCTCAATTTAGGGGCACAAGAAATCGAACGCAAAACTTTCCAAAGTTTCTTTTCTTACCTGACATGGTCAGAGAAGAGGAGACATCAACTGCAGGTACAAGGGATGAGGAGACAACACTAGAGGATGTCTGAGTGGCTGCAGCTGAACGGCGCACGTGTCCAGTACAAAGGTCACTGGTTACTGGTCCAAACGGCTCCACGGAAACCCCAAGACCTCTACCAAGTGGTAGTAGGTTTGGTAGGAGAGTGATGTCACAAAGCAGGCAGTTGAAAGGTATGAGCTAGCCAATAGGGAGGTCCGATCCCCAACAGGAGGGCGGGCTTGGGTGAAGAGAGCGTAGGAGAGCTAAAACAACCCCTCAATTTCTGAGCTCTGGGGAGGAAATCCTAGAAGACAGATTTACCTCCCCCAGGCTCTTCCATTAGGGAAATCATTGCAACATTTCTTACAGACGTTCATTAATATAATTAACTAACAGTTACTTATATTCTACAGAGTATTCTATTTTATGTATCATATACTTAGAGCTATATAGATCTTATTTAACTAGTATCCTTAGGAAGGAAAGAGCCATGTAGTTTGAACTATTACAGTTGTAACTTGGTTAAAGAGCAGGGTGAAGTTTGTTGAGTGTACCCTGTGGAGAATGTTGTGGTCCAAGGCTCTTCTCTTTTAGTTTCTTCTCCTTGACTCCTACCTTCCTTGGGCTGGGCTAGGCTGGGGGCCAGGTTGGACTTGCGACTTAACATTTCTCTTCCGCTTTCTTTTTTTTTTTTTTTTTTCTTCCATTATGGGCATTGCTTCTAGGACAAGCCTTGATCTTGCATTGGATGTTCCTTCCTGTCAACTTCCAGCAGCAGGAGTCTTCTTTTCAGTGCTTGATGCTTCACGAAATAGACTCTGCCCATTGGCAGCAAATACCAGAGAGCCAGGAGACAGAGCTGGTTGCAGACCTTTCCTCTTCCAGCCTTTGGTTGCAATTGTTTTGCCCATGATTTGCTAGCTCTAGTTCCTTGGGCCACACAGGTATCCTGCCATCCAGCTCTTTTTATATGTGAGAGACATTCTGAACACTGTCCCTCTTTCTTTGCACAGAAGTATATACAGTGTGGCAGTTACCGTAATCTCCTCCCCCTTGCAAACAGCCCCTCTAGAATCTCGGACCTCTAGGACTCTCTGTCTTGCATGCTTGGGTGCAAGGCCAAGCACAATGAAGAGGAGAATAATTAGAGAAAGAGGAGGACATTGGTGGAGAACTGGGAGCAGGTAAGGTGAAAGGGCACCGGAGAAAAGAGATGCATGTAGGTTTTTTGGTTTCTGTGGGAAACAAGTTGACACACTTGGGCCTCATTTTGTATTAACAGAACAGAGAGTTGTAGATATAAGTAGCTAGATCGTGCAGCAACTGCCATGAAGTCTGTACACTGAAGAGAACAGTCTCATATCTAGTTTTCATTTTGTTTTATGTCATATTACCTTATTTATAGCATTCACTGGTATGTTTGTAGAACGCAGATGTTTTCAAATGCTCTGGTTTTGTCTACATGGTTATTTCCTTGTCCTATTTGTAAGGAATCCAACATTGTAAGACATATTGCATGTTTTTCTCTTGACGATTGTTTACCTTGAAGCGTCATGAGCTAACTTGAGCTGTTGGATTTTGTGGAGAAACTTTAAAAAGGGTCTGTGAAAAAGGCATTGTGGTGAGTCGCATTATGCACCCGAGCGTAAGGAGCAGATATCTGCCACCAGCCCAGCTTGGCCTGGATTGCCTCTGTGTTAGTTCCCCTGGTTAGTGCTTTTCTCCCTAACCACTCTTGTGACTGTGATAATGTGAGTTAAGGGCTGAGTTGCTAGTGATTTATGTGTGAGGTAGGCTGGTTTGAGGGAGGAAATCTATGGACCTAGTCATTTTCCTTGGTGGTAAGCTTTCAGGGGTGCAAAGATCGATCTTCCTGGGGACTTTTCTGGTACCAGGAAGATATCGCATAGATGGGACCTCCAAAGACACACATTTAATTTTTAGGCCTGTTGTTCCTATTATGGGATGTGAGTTTCTTCACTGATGGGGATGCTGCTTATCTGAGAAGAAACTGTGAAAGGTGGTGTAGTATAGAGGTGTGGCTTAAGCTTTTAAGTTTTCTTCAAGGTTTTTCCCCTAAGCTTCATACTTCAGACGGCCTACTTACATGAGACTAGTATGTGATGTCAGGCTAACAACTTCCTAAATACCTGCAAGCCAGATCAGTGTCTCTTTTCTCTATATTCCCATGGAAATCAAGGGTCCCGCCGAATTTTCCATCGAAACAGTTGATTTGTGCTGTCTCTAGGAATTCTACAGGGCGTACCGTTGCTTCCTAACCGGTGTCATTTGGGAGATCCACCTCTGTACGTTCAAATGATTAATTTTGAGACTCTGCTCATGTGTGCAGTAAACCCTTTAATTCCCTAAGACCTTCCTTTCCTCCATCTCATACCCCATGAAGCCCGCTTCAGTTTATCTCCTGAATTTCTTTGGAATCTGTCAGCTCTCCCTCAACATCCTAATACTGAACTTGCCTGTCTGTTGCGATTAGGTCCTAACTAGTGTCCATATATCTTGTTTCCCTCCAATCCATTCTTCACACAAGAAAGCTTCAAAGCAAGTTGGAACATTGCTCATAAACATCGCTCACAAACATTGTTTTGAGAATAGAAAACACACTGGTGGCCTTTAAGACTCTGCGTGCTCTAGAATCCTCTCTGCTTCTCTAGCCCCATCTTGTGCCACGTTTGCCCTCACTTTCTATGCTTCAGATACACTGAATTAACCTTAGTTCTCACTCATCTGACAGAAGTCAGTTGAGAAATTATTTTTCACTGTGATTCCTAGCATTAAGGAATTTGATGATCAGGTTTTGTATGAGGACTAAAGCTAAACTGGGAAGTGGAAGAATTGCGTTTCAACTGTTTCAGTCAACACGCATGTATTAATGATACCTAAGTATTGAACACCGGGCTAGGTTTCATGAGGGATACAGAAGTTCTGGCCATCTCTGGTTTTGGGTATCCCTTATTTGTTGAGACCTTTGCGTTGTTTGGTTGCCTTTTGTCTGTTTTCCAGATGGGAAAACAGGAACAAGGGAAGTATAGGTTATTACTAGGTGGGGTTGAACAAGTGGAGCAGCAAACTGCAAAGCAGAAAGAAGAGGGACGTACTATAGAGGGATGTGATTTCCATTTTCAAGGCGCCTGCGTCCTGTGCAGGGAGACAGCCTAACATAAAATGTGCCTAACAAAAGATCTATTGACTTCTTACTAAAAATCTCCAGTTCATATAACCCAGGGGTTTATACCTTCTCCTTTAAAAGTTCTATTCCTGGGACTTCCCTGGTGGTCCAGTGGTGAAGACTCTGCGCTTCCAATGCAGCAGGCGTGGGTTCAATCCCTGGTTGGGGAGCTAAGATCCCACATGCTGCGCAGCCAAAGAAATTTTTTTCAAAAGTTATACTCCTGTGTTGTTGAATTTAGTGGTTTAGATTTTGTTTGAATGTTAAGAAGATTTCAGTTTATTTACCAGGAACAAACAAAACATAATGTAAAAATAGTTTCCCAGAAACGATTTCCATCGTTCTCTTCTTCCCTTTCTCCCGCAGACTGACTGGTGTTTCATCTTGACAAGTTCTCTGAAGTTCTCTGTCATTCCATAGGAAAGCGGTCTGGCTTGGAGGTTGCAATCCCAGGGAATTTTTCACCAGCGGGGAAGTCTCCATCACTACAGAGGAATCAAGGTTGAAGTCAGTCCCGGGTAAGTGAGATGCTCCCCCTAAACACCAACACAGCAGTCGTGTACCTTTCAAGGGGTTCAGGGGCAAGATGGGCAAGGCATTTCTACTAACTCTTCTTAAGGATCATGGACAGTGCCCTATGCTACGAGGTAAGCGGTGACTGTTGTAATTCTTACTGGTGATCATTTCATGTCACTGATCCTTGGCTCTCTTTGTATCTCATAGGACTGTTGTAAGTCCAATACAAAATGAGTCTTCTTTTTAAAAAACTGAAATGTTTTACAAAGCCTAGCATTCTCATAGAGAGTCCTTTGAATTCTCCCCACTTTCCCGAGAGGCTAAGAACACTAGTTCACACCATGAACTAGGAGAGGGGGTAGAGCCCTTTCTGATGAAATATAGAAACAAAGACAGAGTCTTAGCCTGCTTGCTCTCTGGACAGGATCTCGGACCACAAGGTCTTAAATCCTGGTATAAATGACGGAAGTGAGGACAGTTCAACTGGCACTCTCATAACAAGAGTTCTGAAACACCTTCCAAAGAGACTGTAGCAGTAGACGAGGGAAGGGAGTGCTACAGTGTGGTAGTACAGGGGGAATGCTCGGCTACAGCAGTGAAAAATGTGGTACCTATTGGTGTGCTCTTGGGGTTCTTGTACATGTAGCATAGATGACCTTTACAGTGTCCCTCCCACCTTCCCACCTGCATTAGGTGTTCTGTTTTTTTGTTTTTGTTTTTTTTTTAATTTACGTTTATTGATTGATTGATTGATTGAACTTATTTATTCTACGTATTTATTTTTTTGGCTGCACTGGGTCCTCATTGGTGTGCACGGGCTTTCTCTAGTTGCGGCTAGCGGGGTCTACTCTTGGTTGCGGTGTGCGGGCTTCTCATCGCGGTGGCCTCTCTTGTTGCGGAGCATGGGCTGTAGGCGCGTGGGCTTCGGTAGTTGCGGCTCACGGGCTCTGGAATGCAGGCTCAGTCGTTGTGGCACATGCGCTTAGTTGCTGCACGGCATGTGGGATCTTCGCAGACCGGGGCTGGAAGCCGTGTCCCCTGCATTGGCAGGCGCCACCAGGGAAGCCCTAGCTGTTCTTATATAGAGTCTAAAAACAGAGAGCACTGAGAGAAGGTAGTGGTTATTAAAGGCTCAGGATCTAAATTCTACCTGTCTCTACACCCCTTCCCAGCTGTCGATTTGACCCCGTTTGTGAATGCCGACCTCATTCTTCAACTTTCTCTGCCGTTTGTATACTCACCTTGAAAACTTGTTTCTGTGATGCATTGAGCAGACACAGGGTGGCAGATTGCAGAGGTGGAAGCTGGTGGTCGGATATTTGCGGGCTGAATCTCCTTCAGTCCCATTCCCATTTCTGGTTGCGCAGAGGCCCTACTTCCTGTGTATGACGCGGAGCCATAGGATTGCGGGCAGGAGCCAAGTTCTCCATACAGTGAAGACCCCAGTGTGCCTTGGTTATAGTAATATACCTGGCTTCCTTCCTGGTAGGGAAGTGACAGGCGGCTATGCCCCTGATTTGTTCGTGGTCCTCCTGATACAGCAGTTCCCTTGGCTCTGGCCCTGTCGTCAGCTGCCCCTAGGAGGACTCTGAGCCCTAGCCACTTCTCTGGTAGATTTGCCTATTCCCCCACTATAATCACACCTGAATAAGGCAACTCAAACCTTTCAGAGATGTGTCGTGAACCTCTTGTTTTCTGAAATACCTATCTGGTGGTTGTGAGACTTAAGGCCAACCTCCCCGAGAGACTTTGTTTCTATTTCTCCTAGTAAACCTAGACTCATCTCCTGTCACCTTCAACTCTACTCCAATTGTGTTCTTTCAACCCAGACCCCTGACCCTGCTTTTTACTTCTGCCATTTCATCCTCACTCCTGCTTCCTTTCCTAAATCCATACGTCTCTTTTGGCCTTCCTAGCCCTGGGCCAAGTTCCTTCCTCTTTCCTCAGTTTTTACCCCTTTCCTTCATTCTCCCATCCAACTTTCAGTCCTTCCTTTCTCACGCCCCAGTTAGCAGCATCTCAAAATTCGAAAGGTTTATTACTCATCTATTAATTCTATTCCATTTACTTATTCGGTTCTATACCTATCTTACCTATGTATGGAAGAACCGCTGGTAGCCAAGGTGGCAGCAAGAATCCTAGCAGCTGTCACCTGACGTATCCGTAGTAGTCAGCAATTTCCATTTCTTTGTCCCTCTGGGTGAAAAATTGCAGCTTCCCCGAAGAGGTGTATCTGGCAGCATTCTCCCGTTGTTGTTGAGCCCGCCTCTTCATGGCCTCTCGCTCTGGCCTCTGCTCTTGTTCGATGGGCTTTGACATGACTGGCTCAGGCACGTTGGGTTCCCTCCATGGAACTCGTTGCTTGCTGAAGTCTTGGAGTAGAAGTTGGGTTTGGAGCTTGGGTGGGGACTGGCGCTTAGTCACAGCAGGGGGAACAGGCTCGCGCTGGAGAGAAGCGCCAGATGAAGTTTTGTAGGGTGCAGGCCTAGGAGCAGCAGGCTGAGGGACACGAGGCTGGGTATGGTTGGTCCAAGCCGGTTGGGTTGGGTTGGCCACAGTTGGCTGAGCTGGTTTGGCGGGACCTGGCAAAGAGGCAGGAGCTGGCTGGGATGAATTGACTGCAGCAGGTTGAGCTGAGTCAGTAGAACCAGGCTGGGCACGGTAAGCCACAGCAGGCCGATGTGAGGCCAGAGACTGTGGCCTCCGAGGAGCGGGTCGAGCTTGAGGCTTGTCCCAGGCAGAAAAAGGCAGAGGTATCAACTTGACCTTCCCAGGAGGAGGCCGCTCACACTGGGATGGAGATGGACACTCTGTTTCAGCACTGCTGTCTGGTTTCTGGGCTTGGACTTGCGTTTTCTCAGGCCTCTTACCCTCACGTGGGGTATGCCGCCGTGGCTGGATCGCTGGGGGTGGCTGGGGGTCTTTGGGGTTGCTTGAATTTCCCAAGAGCCGACAGGAAGAGAGCCCAGTTTTCGTCTCATTCTTCTTCCCCAGCGCATGAAGAACCTTCACAGACTCCAGCATGCGCACGCCAAGGGAGGTTCGAGGCTTTTGAAAGCTCTCTTGGCGAAGCTCAGTTTGGTGTTCCTTTCGCTTCGTGTTGGGGATTGCTGGCTTGTCTTCTGCCTTGACTTTGTTCCCTGACTGCTTGTTCTCTTCAGCCTTGTTTCTTCCTCTGGTCCTTTTGGTCTTTTCCTGCCCATGGCTCTCAGTTTTGCTGATCTTTCCGGATGCAGCTTTCTGAGGTTTGCCTTGAGAGTGCTTGGCCGTGTTCGCAGGAGCCCTGTCACTGACTGCAGCAGTGCATATAACCGCTTCTCCCCCTAACAGGCACTCTGGATCCTTTGGCTGGATTTTGGCCTTGGGAGCACCACCGATAGGCTCAGAGGCTTTCTGTTTGTTCTTCCTGGGTTGATCAGAGGGAACCTTTACGACACTTGGCTTTTCCTGCACCTGATTCACCTTAATGGCTCTGGTGTCTTCAGCTTTGATCACGTTGGGACCTTGGGATCGATCAAGATCTTTCCAAGAATTAAAGAGCTGGGGAAGGTGAATATCCTCCGCCAGTGTAGTAATGTCTGCAAGACCACTGCTAGGTTCAGTCCCATTTTCAAGTGTCCCTAGGTCCTGACGACTCAGGCTGTTCTCTCCCAGATCAGCATTTTCAGAACCAGGCTGCTCCTCTTGGCTGAGGGGATCGGTGCAGGCCAGCGGCTGGGGAATATCAGGGATTCCCAAAGGGAGTAGTGGAGGATCTTGGTTTTCTATTGGGATCTGGTAGGCCTCCAGAGGCTTTGACAGCTTGGTTTTGATATCCTCCACGTTCTTACTCTCTGTTTGTCCCTGGCTTGGAGCTGGAGGCAGGGCCAGGAGACGCCTGGCACTCTGGACTGGAGCTGTCACTGAAATGTCCCCAAGTTCAGATGGTGGGTTACTCTCAAGTATGTGACTGTTTCTGCTACTGCAGGACTTGGGGAGTTCTTGAGTTTGTGTCACACAAAACGTCTGGCTTGGAGGTTGCAATCCCAGGGAATTTTTCATCACCAGGGAAGTCTCCATCACTACAAAGGGATCAAGGGAGAAGTCAGTCCCTGGTAAATGAGATGCTCCCCCTAAACACCAACACAGCAGTCATGTACCTTTCAAGGGGTTCAGGGGCAAGATGGGCAAGGCATTTCTACTAACTCTTCTTAAGGATCATGGACAGTGCCCTATGCTACGAGGTAAGCGGTGACTGTTGTAATGCTTAACTGGTGATCATTTCATGTCACTGATCCTTGGCTCTCTTTGTATCTCATAGGACTGTTGTAAGTCCAATACAAAATGAGTCTTCTTTTTAAACAACTGAAATGTTTTACAAAGCCTAGCATTCTCATATAGAGTCCTTTCAATTCTCCCCACTTTCCCGAGAGGCTAAGAACACTTCACACCATGAACTAGGAGAGGGGGTAGAGCCCTTTCTGATGAAATACAGAAACAAAGACAGAGTCTTAGCCTGCTTGCTCTCTGGACAGGATCTCGGACCACAAGGTCTTAAATCCTGGTATAAATGACGGAAGTGAGGACACTTCAACTGGCACTCTCATAACAAGAGTTCTGAGACACCTTCCAAAGAGACTGTAGCAGTAGACGAGGGAAGGGAGTGCTACAGTGTGGTAGTACAGGGGGAATGCTTGGCTACAGCAGTGAAAAATGTGGTACCTATTGGTGTGCTCTCGGGGTTCTTGTACATGTAGCATAGATGACCTTTACAGTGTCCCTGCCACCTTCCCACCTGCATTAGGTGTTCTTTTTGTTTTTTTGTTTTTTTGTTTTTTTTTAATTTACGTTTATTTATTGATTGATTGTTTGAACTTATTTATTCTACGTATTTATTTTTTTGGCTGCACAGGGTCTTCATTGCTGTGCACGGGCTTTCTCTAGTTGCGGCTAGCGGGGTCTACTCTTGGTTGCGCTGTGCGGGCTTCTCTTGTTGCGGAGCATGCGCTCTAGGCGCGTGGGCTTCGGTAGTTGCGGCTCACGGGCTCTAGAATGCAGGCTCAGTCGTTGTGGCACATGGGCTTAGTTGCTCCACGGCATGTGGGATCTTCCCAGACCAGGGCTCGAACCCGTGTCCCCCGCATTGCATTGGCAGGTGGATTCTTAACCACGGCGCCACCAGGGAAGCCCTAGGTGTTCTTACATAGAGTCTAAAAACAGAGGGCACTGAGCGAAGGTAGTGGTTACTAAAGGCTCAGGATCTAAATTCTACCTGTCTCTACACCCCTTCCCAGCTGTCGATTTGACCCCATTTGTGAATGCCGACCTCATTCTTCAGCTTTCTCTGCCGTTTGTATACTCACCTTGAAAACTTGTTTCTGTGATGCGTTGAGCAGACACAGGGTGGCAGATTGCAGAGGTGGAAGCTGGTGGTCGGATATTTGTGGGCTGAATCTCCTTCAGTCCCATTCCCATTTCTGGTTGCGCAGAGGCCCTACTTCCTGTGTATGACGCGGAGCCATAGGATTGCGGGCAGGAGCCAAGTTCTCCATACAGTGAAGACCCCAGTGTGCCTTGGTTATAGTAATATACCTGGCTTCCTTCCTGGTAGGGAAGTGACAGGCGGCTATGCCCCTGATTTGGAATCTGAGATGGTGCTCCCTGAGCAAGCCTGGCAGAAAGTGATGGATATAGAGGGACCATGTTATTGGCGTCTGAAGTTTTATCATACTGGGCTGCCATAAACATGGAGGAAGCAGCTGGGTGCCGGTCAGTGAGTGCCAGAGTAAAGTCTCCGAGTGAAGAGGAATTCTTTTCAGTGCTTCCTGTGATGTCCCACTCAAGAACACCTGGATAGGAAGGAGCTGAAGTGGAGATCTGGCTGTGGTCAGTAACTCCAGATAACATAGTCGTGCTGGAATGTTGGTAAAGGTAGGCACTACCCATGAGTGTCTGGAAAGAGGTACCGGTAGCCGATGCCGAACTGACGGCAGGGGCAGAGACTCTGGAGAAGTTGCAGACACTTCGTGTTAGGGAAGTTGCATTGCTCACCACAGGAAGAGAATGCTGCAGAGAATTTAGAGTTCCAAGTAGAGATGGATTTTGGAAATTTTCTGTAAGAACAAGAGGGTCATGAAAAACTCAGGGAGGTTGAGAAATTCTCACTACGTTTGAGGAACAGCATTATCTTAAGGTTCTTGCTCTCAGGACACCTCTACTATCGACCCTTCCTGAGAAACCCAAAATCAGACAGTTAATGATGGCTGTAAGGACTGAGCAGTTTTCCACTCTTCTGTATTAACTGCCTGTGCTCCCATCTTGGGCACAGATGGGCAGAAGAGCCAAGTGGTATGGTTCAGACATTGTTCTCTAGGCTGGAAGCAACCTTCTCCCTGCCCTGTCTTTCCCTTCAGCCTGCACTCGTATTGACTTCTATGCTATTTCCTAGACTGGAAGCATTTTAGAACTAGGAGGCCCTTAGAGAACTTTCTCTTTTTTCAGTCTCATTTCACGAGTAAGGAAACTGAGGCTCAGAGAGGTCGGGTTGACTTGTTCAGGTTCTCTCATTATGTTAGTGTCATTACCAGGTTTCAGAACCTAAGTATCCTGACTTCCTTGCCAGGACTCCACTCTGAGCATGATAGTGCCAGAAAGCAGGAGAAATAGAACTTATAATATAAGCATTTTTTTTGTCCATTAGAAAACAGTACGGCCATTACCATTGTCATCTTCAGTGTCTCCCTTTGCTTGTGCAGTTCCCACGCTATTACCTAGAGTTGACGTATAGCTCAGTCCAACTGGTGAACTGAAAGAGTCATGTTTGCCCTCTTCAAGCCTGGTTTCTCATCCTACCTCAAAATGATTACCCGAAAGTGGATTTCTTAAGTGCTTTTGGAAAGAGAAAAGTTATCTGATTACTTCAGATTACTCATCTATAAAGTGGTTATAACACCACCACCAATAATAATAGCAGTAATAATTAATAGATGAATAAGCTGATCTATTGCGTATGATTTATATGGAGGAAGATACAATAAGTTCTAGAAAGACAAAGAAAAATCATGAAAAACATGTTACGTAACGAAAAAGAAATCCATAGATATTAATGAAAACTGGGGTATGTGGGCAAGTATCAAAGCCTAATGAATTTACTAACAAATGACATTCTGTACCATACATGCAATATTATGAAAGTGAATTTTGCCCACTCTATTTTAGTGAATACTATTAACCAAAAAACACGATGGAGGTGATAGAGGTGAATGAATTCCTAGCCAATGCATACAGACAGAGACGATAAATCAGTAAAAAATGCACAACAAGCAACAGAATGCAACAAATGTGAATGTATAGGTAGCCACAACATATATAGACAAGTATTTCAATGAAAACCGGTACAAAGCAGACAGCAAAATAGTAAGTGTAAAAGAGTTTCATTATTGTGCTCATTCATATTTTTACCCAGCAAGTAACAGGTATTAAGCCTAGGAGAAATATATCTTTCCATGAATATAACTCATATAATAAGCAGAAAGGAAGCTTAAAAAGTATCAAGAAGGTTTTTGTATTTATCCTAGAACTTAGAATCATCTTCCACATCCAAGAAGATGACATCCCAAGACCTCAAAAAACCATCATCCCTAGAATCCAATTAAAAAAGATTTTCAAATGTAAGAAAATCCAAAGGACTCCACAACATTGTTTTAGATAAACGTGGATGTTTGTGTTTTCTTTTTTTCTTTTGCCGCGCCGCGTGGCCCTGGCCGTGAAAGCACCGAGTCCTAAGCGCTGGACCGCCAGGGAATTCCCTAAATGGGGAATTAGAGATGTGGGGGCTTGACTTTTTCTTTTTCTTCTCCGGTAGCTAAGATCTACAAGCGAACGATGGCTGTTGATCAATGTGCTCTCTGTGTTAGGAAGGAAATAACTGTAAAAATTGAAAAGCAACCTTGCCTTAGAAGCTACATATCACACAAAGGAAATAGTCCTTCTGATTCAATGTAGAAGATATCATTTAAAATGTTTAATTGGTCAAATGTCTACCTAGTTTAAAAATTAGAAAGAATAGAACACTGAAAAGCAGCCCCCTAGATAACCACTTTGGTTTCTGGTTTCTAGGAAGCATCATTTCTAAAACATACTTCTAAAATGTTTCTATTCCAAACTGTCAAGTGCCAGCTGTATTCAGAGAGGCAATAAAAGAAAGAAAACGGAGTATGACTTTTCTGATAGGCTGCCCTTCCTGGTGATCCCCTGTTCTGGCCTTACTTTCCTTCTTAGTCTGTTAATGTAAGGATTTGCTACCATCAGCTTTGTTTTGCCCTGCTCTGAGCAGATTTCCCTCTGTGCTGTTTCTGCTTTAATTTAAAATCTTTGGCTCCCATCAACATTCCATGGCAAACTGCCTCTTTCTTGAGAGCTCCTCTATGCTTTCCCTCTTCATTCTTATATTTTTTTCCCATCTCTTGGTTCCTGTTGGCCTGTGCTAATGAAAACAATCCTAAACTTGCTTACGTTTGACTCTGTGCCTCCCTATATAGCCCAGTACTCTCCATCCTCTCTCCCTATTCTCTCTTTTCAACTAGTCGAAATACTAGTGGAGGGAGACCATTGGAGATGAAACATCTTGGTATATATCGCTAGTTTTCTGTGTCACCTGGCTTTTCTATGTTTCTGTTGAAACACTCTTTTGAGAAGTCTCTGATTTCATTTTCTACATGGGTACCCTTTAAGGCTCAATATTGGAAAAGAAGGGGATCAGAGTGATCAACCCAATGTGGTATCCTAACGTAACAGATAAGGAAAGCAGCAGGCTTTGTGAGGCAGTCAGTGATTTGTCCAAAGTCACACAGACAGTAAACGTCAAAGTCAAAACTGAAATTAGGTCTCCAGACTTGTAGTTCAATACTTTCCCTCATTATTCCACGCTATTTTGAATCTCCTCCTCAATTTAGGGGCAAAAGAAATCGAACGCAAAACTTTCCAAAGTTTCTTTTCTTACCTGACATGGTCAGAGAAGAGGAGACATCAACTGCAGGTACAAGGGATGAGGAGACAACACTAGAGGATGTCTGAGTGGCTGCAGCTGAACGGCGCACGTGTCCAGTACAAAGGTCACTGGTTACTGGTCCAAACGGCTCCACGGAAACCCCAAGACCTCTACCAAGTGGTAGTAGGTTTGGTAGGAGAGTGATGTCACAAAGCAGGCAGTTGAAAGGTATGAGCTAGCCAATAGGGAGGTCCGATCCCCAACAGGAGGGCGGGCTTGGGTGAAGAGAGCGTAGGAGAGCTAAAACAACCCCTCAATTTCTGAGCTCTGGGGAGGAAATCCTAGAAGACAGATTTACCTCCCCCAGGCTCTTCCATTAGGGAAATCATTGCAACATTTCTTACAGACGTTCATTAATATAATTAACTAACAGTTACTTATATTCTACAGAGTATTCTATTTTATGTATCATATACTTAGAGCTATATAGATCTTATTTAACTAGTATCCTTAGGAAGGAAAGAGCCATGTAGTTTGAACTATTACAGTTGTAACTTGGTTAAAGAGCAGGGTGAAGTTTGTTGAGTGTACCCTGTGGAGAATGTTGTGGTCCAAGGCTCTTCTCTTTTAGTTTCTTCTCCTTGACTCCTACCTTCCTTGGGCTGGGCTAGGCTGGGGGCCAGGTTGGACTTGCGACTTAACATTTCTCTTCCGCTTTCTTTTTTTTTTTTTTTTTTCTTCCATTATGGGCATTGCTTCTAGGACAAGCCTTGATCTTGCATTGGATGTTCCTTCCTGTCAACTTCCAGCAGCAGGAGTCTTCTTTTCAGTGCTTGATGCTTCACGAAATAGACTCTGCCCATTGGCAGCAAATACCAGAGAGCCAGGAGACAGAGCTGGTTGCAGACCTTTCCTCTTCCAGCCTTTGGTTGCAATTGTTTTGCCCATGATTTGCTAGCTCTAGTTCCTTGGGCCACACAGGTATCCTGCCATCCAGCTCTTTTTATATGTGAGAGACATTCTGAACACTGTCCCTCTTTCTTTGCACAGAAGTATATACAGTGTGGCAGTTACCGTAATCTCCTCCCCCTTGCAAACAGCCCCTCTAGAATCTCGGACCTCTAGGACTCTCTGTCTTGCATGCTTGGGTGCAAGGCCAAGCACAATGAAGAGGAGAATAATTAGAGAAAGAGGAGGACATTGGTGGAGAACTGGGAGCAGGTAAGGTGAAAGGGCACCGGAGAAAAGAGATGCATGTAGGTTTTTTGGTTTCTGTGGGAAACAAGTTGACACACTTGGGCCTCATTTTGTATTAACAGAACAGAGAGTTGTAGATATAAGTAGCTAGATCGTGCAGCAACTGCCATGAAGTCTGTACACTGAAGAGAACAGTCTCACATCTAGTTTTCATTTTGTTTTATGTCATATTACCTTATTTATAGCATTCACTGGTATGTTTGTAGAACGCAGATGTTTTCAAATGCTCTGGTTTTGTCTACATGGTTATTTCCTTGTCCTATTTGTAAGGAATCCAACATTGTAAGACATATTGCATGTTTTTCTCTTGACGATTGTTTACCTTGAAGCGTCATGAGCTAACTTGAGCTGTTGGATTTTGTGGAGAAACTTTAAAAAGGGTCTGTGAAAAAGGCATTGTGGTGAGTCGCATTATGCACCCGAGCGTAAGGAGCAGATATCTGCCACCAGCCCAGCTTGGCCTGGATTGCCTCTGTGTTAGTTCCCCTGGTTAGTGCTTTTCTCCCTAACCACTCTTGTGACTGTGATAATGTGAGTTAAGGGCTGAGTTGCTAGTGATTTATGTGTGAGGTAGGCTGGTTTGAGGGAGGAAATCTATGGACCTAGTCATTTTCCTTGGTGGTAAGCTTTCAGGGGTGCAAAGATCGATCTTCCTGGGGACTTTTCTGGTACCAGGAAGATATCGCATAGATGGGACCTCCAAAGACACACATTTAATTTTTAGGCCTGTTGTTCCTATTATGGGATGTGAGTTTCTTCACTGATGGGGATGCTGCTTATCTGAGAAGAAACTGTGAAAGGTGGTGTAGTATAGAGGTGTGGCTTAAGCTTTTAAGTTTTCTTCAAGGTTTTTCCCCTAAGCTTCATACTTCAGACGGCCTACTTACATGAGACTAGTATGTGATGTCAGGCTAACAACTTCCTAAATACCTGCAAGCCAGATCAGTGTCTCTTTTCTCTATATTCCCATGGAAATCAAGGGTCCCGCCGAATTTTCCATCGAAACAGTTGATTTGTGCTGTCTCTAGGAATTCTACAGGGCGTACCGTTGCTTCCTAACCGGTGTCATTTGGGAGATCGATCCCCCTCTGTACGTTCAAATGATTAATTTTGAGACTCTGCTCATGTGTGCAGTAAACCCTTTAATTCCCTAAGACCTTCCTTTCCTCCATCTCATACCCCATGAAGCCCGCTTCAGTTTATCTCCTGAATTTCTTTGGAATCTGTCAGCTCTCCCTCAACATCCTAATACTGAACTTGCCTGTCTGTTGCGATTAGGTCCTAACTAGTGTCCATATATCTTGTTTCCCTCCAATCCATTCTTCACACAAGAAAGCTTCAAAGCAAGTTGGAACATTGCTCATAAACATCGCTCACAAACATTGTTTTGAGAATAGAAAACACACTGGTGGCCTTTAAGACTCTGCGTGCTCTAGAATCCTCTCTGCTTCTCTAGCCCCATCTTGTGCCACGTTTGCCCTCACTTTCTATGCTTCAGATACACTGAATTAACCTTAGTTCTCACTCATCTGACAGAAGTCAGTTGAGAAATTATTTTTCACTGTGATTCCTAGCATTAAGGAATTTGATGATCAGGTTTTGTATGAGGACTAAAGCTAAACTGGGAAGTGGAAGAATTGCGTTTCAACTGTTTCAGTCAACACGCATGTATTAATGATACCTAAGTATTGAACACCGGGCTAGGTTTCATGAGGGATACAGAAGTTCTGGCCATCTCTGGTTTTGGGTATCCCTTATTTGTTGAGACCTTTGCGTTGTTTGGTTGCCTTTTGTCTGTTTTCCAGATGGGAAAACAGGAACAAGGGAAGTATAGGTTATTACTAGGTGGGGTTGAACAAGTGGAGCAGCAAACTGCAAAGCAGAAAGAAGAGGGACGTACTATAGAGGGATGTGATTTCCATTTTCAAGGCGCCTGCGTCCTGTGCAGGGAGACAGCCTAACATAAAATGTGCCTAACAAAAGATCTATTGACTTCTTACTAAAAATCTCCAGTTCATATAACCCAGGGGTTTATACCTTCTCCTTTAAAAGTTCTATTCCTGGGACTTCCCTGGTGGTCCAGTGGTGAAGACTCTGCGCTTCCAATGCAGCAGGCGTGGGTTCAATCCCTGGTTGGGGAGCTAAGATCCCACATGCTGCGCAGCCAAAGAAATTTTTTTCAAAAGTTATACTCCTGTGTTGTTGAATTTAGTGGTTTAGATTTTGTTTGAATGTTAAGAAGATTTCAGTTTATTTACCAGGAACAAACAAAACATAATGTAAAAATAGTTTCCCAGAAACGATTTCCATCGTTCTCTTCTTCCCTTTCTCCCGCAGACTGACTGGTGTTTCATCTTGACAAGTTCTCTGAAGTTCTCTGTCATTCCATAGGAAAGCGGTCTGGCTTGGAGGTTGCAATCCCAGGGAATTTTTCATCAGCGGGGAAGTCTCCATCACTACAGAGGAATCAAGGTTGAAGTCAGTCCCGGGTAAGTGAGATGCTCCCCCTAAACACCAACACAGCAGTCGTGTACCTTTCAAGGGGTTCAGGGGCAAGATGGGCAAGGCATTTCTACTAACTCTTCTTAAGGATCATGGACAGTGTGCCCTATGCTACGAGGTAAGCGGTGACTGTTGTAATTCTTACTGGTGATCATTTCATGTCACTGATCCTTGGCTCTCTTTGTATCTCATAGGACTGTTGTTAAGTCCAATACAAAATGAGTCTTCTTTTTAAAAAACTGAAATGTTTTACAAAGCCTAGCATTCTCATAGAGAGTCCTTTGAATTCTCCCCACTTTCCCGAGAGGCTAAGAACACTTCACACCATGAACTAGGAGAGGGGGTAGAGCCCTTTCTGATGAAATATAGAAACAAAGACAGAGTCTTAGCCTGCTTGCTCTCTGGACAGGATCTCGGACCACAAGGTCTTAAATCCTGGTATAAATGACGGAAGTGAGGACAGTTCAACTGGCACTCTCATAACAAGAGTTCTGAAACACCTTCCAAAGAGACTGTAGCAGTAGACGAGGGAAGGGAGTGCTACAGTGTGGTAGTACAGGGGGAATGCTCGGCTACAGCAGTGAAAAATGTGGTACCTATTGGTGTGCTCTCGGGGTTCTTGTACATGTAGCATAGATGACCTTTACAGTGTCCCTCCCACCTTCCCACCTGCATTAGGTGTTCTGTTTTTTTGTTTGTTTGTTTGTTTTTAATTTACGTTTATTGATTGATTGATTGATTGAACTTATTTATTCTACGTATTTATTTTTTTGGCTGCACTGGGTCCTCATTGGTGTGCACGGGCTTTCTCTAGTTGCGGCTAGCGGGGTCTACTCTTGGTTGCGGTGTGCGGGCTTCTCATCGCGGTGGCCTCTCTTGTTGCGGAGCATGGGCTGTAGGCGCGTGGGCTTCGGTAGTTGCGGCTCACGGGCTCTGGAATGCAGGCTCAGTCGTTGTGGCACATGCGCTTAGTTGCTGCACGGCATGTGGGATCTTCGCAGACCGGGGCTCGAAGCCGTGTCCCCTGCATTGGCAGGCGCCACCAGGGAAGCCCTAGCTGTTCTTATATAGAGTCTAAAAACAGAGAGCACTGAGAGAAGGTAGTGGTTATTAAAGGCTCAGGATCTAAATTCTACCTGTCTCTACACCCCTTCCCAGCTGTCGATTTGACCCCGTTTGTGAATGCCGACCTCATTCTTCAACTTTCTCTGCCGTTTGTATACTCACCTTGAAAACTTGTTTCTGTGATGCGTTGAGCAGACACAGGGTGGCAGATTGCAGAGGTGGAAGCTGGTGGTCGGATATTTGCGGGCTGAATCTCCTTCAGTCCCATTCCCATTTCTGGTTGCGCAGAGGCCCTACTTCCTGTGTATGACGCGGAGCCATAGGATTGCGGGCAGGAGCCAAGTTCTCCATACAGTGAAGACCCCAGTGTGCCTTGGTTATAGTAATATACCTGGCTTCCTTCCTGGTAGGGAAGTGACAGGCGGCTATGCCCCTGATTTGTTCGTGGGCCTCCTGATACAGCAGTTCCCTTGGCTCTGGCCCTGTCGTCAGCTGCCCCTAGGAGGACTCTGAGCCCTAGCCACTTCTCTGGTAGATTTGCCTATTCCCCCACTATAATCACACCTGAATAAGGCAACTCAAACCTTTCAGAGATGTGTCGTGAACCTCTTGTTTTCTGAAATACCTATCTGGTGGTTGTGAGACTTAAGGCCAACCTCCCCGAGAGACTTTGTTTCTATTTCTCCTAGTAAACCTAGACTCATCTCCTGTCACCTTCAACTCTACTCCAATTGTGTTCTTTCAACCCAGACCCCTGACCCTGCTTTTTACTTCTGCCATTTCATCCTCACTCCTGCTTCCTTTCCTAAATCCATACGTCTCTTTTGGCCTTCCTAGCCCTGGGCCAAGTTCCTTCCTCTTTCCTCAGTTTTTACCCCTTTCCTTCATTCTCCCATCCAACTTTCAGGCCTTCCTTTCTCACGCCCCAGTTAGCAGCATCTCAAAATTCGAAAGGTTTATTACTCATCTATTAATTCTATTCCATTTACTTATTCGGTTCTATACCTATCTTACCTATGTATGGAAGAACCGCTGGTAGCCAAGGTGGCAGCAAGAATCCTAGCAGCTGTCACCTGACGTATCCGTAGTAGTCAGCAATTTCCATTTCTTTGTCCCTCTGGGTGAAAAATTGCAGCTTCCCCGAAGAGGTGTATCTGGCAGCATTCTCCCGTTGTTGTTGAGCCCGCCTCTTCATGGCCTCTCGCTCTGGCCTCTGCTCTTGTTCGATGGGCTTTGACATGACTGGCTCAGGCACGTTGGGTTCCCTCCATGGAACTCGTTGCTTGCTGAAGTCTTGGAGTAGAAGTTGGGTTTGGAGCTTGGGTGGGGACTGGCGCTTAGTCACAGCAGGGGGAACAGGCTCGCGCTGGAGAGAAGCGCCAGATGAAGTTTTGTAGGGTGCAGGCCTAGGAGCAGCAGGCTGAGGGACACGAGGCTGGGTATGGTTGGTCCAAGCCGGTTGGGTTGGGTTGGCCACAGTTGGCTGAGCTGGTTTGGCGGGACCTGGCAAAGAGGCAGGAGCTGGCTGGGATGAATTGACTGCAGCAGGTTGAGCTGAGTCAGTAGAACCAGGCTGGGCACGGTAAGCCACAGCAGGCCGATGTGAGGCCAGAGACTGTGGCCTCCGAGGAGCGGGTCGAGCTTGAGGCTTGTCCCAGGCAGAAAAAGGCAGAGGTATCAACTTGACCTTCCCAGGAGGAGGCCGCTCACACTGGGATGGAGATGGACACTCTGTTTCAGCACTGCTGTCTGGTTTCTGGGCTTGGACTTGCGTTTTCTCAGGCCTCTTACCCTCACGTGGGGTATGCCGCCGTGGCTGGATCGCTGGGGGTGGCTGGGGGTCTTTGGGGTTGCTTGAATTTCCCAAGAGCCGACAGGAAGAGAGCCCAGTTTTCGTCTCATTCTTCTTCCCCAGCGCATGAAGAACCTTCACAGACTCCAGCATGCGCACGCCAAGGGAGGTTCGAGGCTTTTGAAAGCTCTCTTGGCGAAGCTCAGTTTGGTGTTCCTTTCGCTTCGTGTTGGGGATTGCTGGCTTGTCTTCTGCCTTGACTTTGTTCCCTGACTGCTTGTTCTCTTCAGCCTTGTTTCTTCCTCTGGTCCTTTTGGTCTTTTCCTGCCCATGGCTCTCAGTTTTGCTGATCTTTCCGGATGCAGCTTTCTGAGGTTTGCCTTGAGAGTGCTTGGCCGTGTTCGCAGGAGCCCTGTCACTGACTGCAGCAGTGCATATAACCGCTTCTCCCCCTAACAGGCACTCTGGATCCTTTGGCTGGATTTTGGCCTTGGGAGCACCACCGATAGGCTCAGCGGCTTTCTGTTTGTTCTTCCTGGGTTGATCAGAGGGAACCTTTACGACACTTGGCTTTTCCTGCACCTGATTCACCTTAATGGCTCTGGTGTCTTCAGCTTTGATCACGTTGGGACCTTGGGATCGATCAAGATCTTTCCAAGAATTAAAGAGCTGGGGAAGGTGAATATCCTCCGCCAGTGTAGTAATGTCTGCAAGACCACTGCTAGGTTCAGTCCCATTTTCAAGTGTCCCTAGGTCCTGACGACTCAGGCTGTTCTCTCCCAGATCAGCATTTTCAGAACCAGGCTGCTCCTCTTGGCTGAGGGGATCGGTGCAGGCCAGCGGCTGGGGAATATCAGGGATTCCCAAAGGGAGTAGTGGAGGATCTTGGTTTTCTATTGGGATCTGGTAGGCCTCCAGAGGCTTTGACAGCTTGGTTTTGATATCCTCCACGTTCTTACTCTCTGTTTGTCCCTGGCTTGGAGCTGGAGGCAGGGCCAGGAGACGCCTGGCACTCTGGACTGGAGCTGTCACTGAAATGTCCCCAAGTTCAGATGGTGGGTTACTCTCAAGTATGTGACTGTTTCTGCTACTGCAGGACTTGGGGAGTTCTTGAGTTTGTGTCACACAAAACGTCTGGCTTGGAGGTTGCAATCCCAGGGAATTTTTCATCACCAGGGAAGGCTCCATCACTACAAAGGGATCAAGGGAGAAGTCAGTCCCTGGTAAATGAGATGCTCCCCCTAAACACCAACACAGCAGTCATGTACCTTTCAAGGGGTTCAGGGGCAAGATGGGCAAGGCATTTCTACTAACTCTTCTTAAGGATCATGGACAGTGCCCTATGCTACGAGGTAAGCGGTGACTGTTGTAATGCTTAACTGGTGATCATTTCATGTCACTGATCCTTGGCTCTCTTTGTATCTCATAGGACTGTTGTAAGTCCAATACAAAATGAGTCTTCTTTTTAAACAACTGAAATGTTTTACAAAGCCTAGCATTCTCATATAGAGTCCTTTCAATTCTCCCCACTTTCCCGAGAGGCTAAGAACACTTCACACCATGAACTAGGAGAGGGGGTAGAGCCCTTTCTGATGAAATACAGAAACAAAGACAGAGTCTTAGCCTGCTTGCTCTCTGGACAGGATCTCGGACCACAAGGTCTTAAATCCTGGTATAAATGACGGAAGTGAGGACACTTCAACTGGCACTCTCATAACAAGAGTTCTGAGACACCTTCCAAAGAGACTGTAGCAGTAGACGAGGGAAGGGAGTGCTACAGTGTGGTAGTACAGGGGGAATGCTCGGCTACAGCAGTGAAAAATGTGGTACCTATTGGTGTGCTCTCGGGGTTCTTGTACATGTAGCATAGATGACCTTTACAGTGTCCCTGCCACCTTCCCACCTGCATTAGGTGTTCTTTTTGTTTTTTTGTTTTTTTTAATTTACGTTTATTTATTGATTGATTGTTTGAACTTATTTATTCTACGTATTTATTTTTTTGGCTGCACAGGGTCTTCATTGCTGTGCACGGGCTTTCTCTAGTTGCGGCTAGCGGGGTCTACTCTTGGTTGCGGTGTGCGGGCTTCTCTTGTTGCGGAGCATGCGCTCTAGGCGCGTGGGCTTCGGTAGTTGCGGCTCACGGGCTCTAGAATGCAGGCTCAGTCGTTGTGGCACATGGGCTTAGTTGCTCCACGGCATGTGGGATCTTCCCAGACCAGGGCTCGAACCCGTGTCCCCCGCATTGCATTGGCAGGCGGATTCTTAACCACGGCGCCACCAGGGAAGCCCTAGGTGTTCTTATATAGAGTCTAAAAACAGAGGGCACTGAGCGAAGGTAGTGGTTACTGAAGGCTCAGGATCTAAATTCTACCTGTCTCTACACCCCTTCCCAGCTGTCGATTTGACCCCATTTGTGAATGCCGACCTCATTCTTCAACTTTCTCTGCCGTTTGTATACTCACCTTGAAAACTTGTTTCTGTGATGCGTTGAGCAGACACAGGGTGGCAGATTGCAGAGGTGGAAGCTGGTGGTCGGATATTTGTGGGCTGAATCTCCTTCAGTCCCATTCCCATTTCTGGTTGCGCAGAGGCCCTACTTCCTGTGTATGACGCGGAGCCATAGGATTGCGGGCAGGAGCCAAGTTCTCCATACAGTGAAGACCCCAGTGTGCCTTGGTTATAGTAATATACCTGGCTTCCTTCCTGGTAGGGAAGTGACAGGCGGCTATGCCCCTGATTTGGAATCTGAGATGGTGCTCCCTGAGCAAGCCTGGCAGAAAGTGATGGATATAGAGGGACCATGTTATTGGCGTCTGAAGTTTTATCATACTGGGCTGCCATAAACATGGAGGAAGCAGCTGGGTGCCGGTCAGTGAGTGCCAGAGTAAAGTCTCCGAGTGAAGAGGAATTCTTTTCAGTGCTTCCTGTGATGTCCCACTCAAGAACACCTGGATAGGAAGGAGCTGAAGTGGAGATCTGGCTGTGGTCAGTAACTCCAGATAACATAGTCGTGCTGGAATGTTGGTAAAGGTAGGCACTACCCATGAGTGTCTGGAAAGAGGTACCGGTAGCCGATGCCGAACTGACGGCAGGGGCAGAGACTCTGGAGAAGTTGCAGACACTTCGTGTTAGGGAAGTTGCATTGCTCACCACAGGAAGAGAATGCTGCAGAGAATTTAGAGTTCCAAGTAGAGATGGATTTTGGAAATTTTCTGTAAGAACAAGAGGGTCATGAAAAACTCAGGGAGGTTGAGAAATTCTCACTACGTTTGAGGAACAGCATTATCTTAAGGTTCTTGCTCTCAGGACACCTCTACTATCGACCCTTCCTGAGAAACCCAAAATCAGACAGTTAATGATGGCTGTAAGGACTGAGCAGTTTTCCACTCTTCTGTATTAACTGCCTGTGCTCCCATCTTGGGCACAGATGGGCAGAAGAGCCAAGTGGTATGGTTCAGACATTGTTCTCTAGGCTGGAAGCAACCTTCTCCCTGCCCTGTCTTTCCCTTCAGCCTGCACTCGTATTGACTTCTATGCTATTTCCTAGACTGGAAGCATTTTAGAACTAGGAGGCCCTTAGAGAACTTTCTCTTTTTTCAGTCTCATTTCACGAGTAAGGAAACTGAGGCTCAGAGAGGTCGGGTTGACTTGTTCAGGTTCTCTCATTATGTTAGTGTCATTACCAGGTTTCAGAACCTAAGTATCCTGACTTCCTTGCCAGGACTCCACTCTGAGCATGATAGTGCCAGAAAGCAGGAGAAATAGAACTTATAATATAAGCATTTTTTTTGTCCATTAGAAAACAGTACGGCCATTACCATTGTCATCTTCAGTGTCTCCCTTTGCTTGTGCAGTTCCCACGCTATTACCTAGAGTTGACGTATAGCTCAGTCCAACTGGTGAACTGAAAGAGTCATGTTTGCCCTCTTCAAGCCTGGTTTCTCATCCTACCTCAAAATGATTACCCGAAAGTGGATTTCTTAAGTGCTTTTGGAAAGAGAAAAGTTATCTGATTACTTCAGATTACTCATCTATAAAGTGGTTATAACACCACCACCAATAATAATAGCAGTAATAATTAATAGATGAATAAGCTGATCTATTGCGTATGATTTATATGGAGGAAGATACAATAAGTTCTAGAAAGACAAAGAAAAATCATGAAAAACATGTTACGTAACGAAAAAGAAATCCATAGATATTAATGAAAACTGGGGTATGTGGGCAAGTATCAAAGCCTAATGAATTTACTAACAAATGACATTCTGTACCATACATGCAATATTATGAAAGTGAATTTTGCCCACTCTATTTTAGTGAATACTATTAACCAAAAAACACGATGGAGGTGATAGAGGTGAATGAATTCCTAGCCAATGCATACAGACAGAGACGATAAATCAGTAAAAAATGCACAACAAGCAACAGAATGCAACAAATGTGAATGTATAGGTAGCCACAACATATATAGACAAGTATTTCAATGAAAACCGGTACAAAGCAGACAGCAAAATAGTAAGTGTAAAAGAGTTTCATTATTGTGCTCATTCATATTTTTACCCAGCAAGTAACAGGTATTAAGCCTAGGAGAAATATATCTTTCCATGAATATAACTCATATAATAAGCAGAAAGGAAGCTTAAAAAGTATCAAGAAGGTTTTTGTATTTATCCTAGAACTTAGAATCATCTTCCACATCCAAGAAGATGACATCCCAAGACCTCAAAAAACCATCATCCCTAGAATCCAATTAAAAAAGATTTTCAAATGTAAGAAAATCCAAAGGACTCCACAACATTGTTTTAGATAAACGTGGATGTTTGTGTTTTCTTTTTTTCTTTTGCCGCGCCGCGTGGCCCTGGCTGTGAAAGCACCGAGTCCTAAGCGCTGGACCGCCAGGGAATTCCCTAAATGGGGAATTAGAGATGTGGGGGCTTGACTTTTTCTTTTTCTTCTCCGGTAGCTAAGATCTACAAGCGAACGATGGCTGTTGATCAATGTGCTCTCTGTGTTAGGAAGGAAATAACTGTAAAAATTGAAAAGCAACCTTGCCTTAGAAGCTACATATCACACAAAGGAAATAGTCCTTCTGATTCAATGTAGAAGATATCATTTAAAATGTTTAATTGGTCAAATGTCTACCTAGTTTAAAAATTAGAAAGAATAGAACACTGAAAAGCAGCCCCCTAGATAACCACTTTGGTTTCTGGTTTCTAGGAAGCATCATTTCTAAAACATACTTCTAAAATGTTTCTATTCCAAACTGTCAAGTGCCAGCTGTATTCAGAGAGGCAATAAAAGAAAGAAAACGGAGTATGACTTTTCTGATAGGCTGCCCTTCCTGGTGATCCCCTGTTCTGGCCTTACTTTCCTTCTTAGTCTGTTAATGTAAGGATTTGCTACCATCAGCTTTGTTTTGCCCTGCTCTGAGCAGATTTCCCTCTGTGCTGTTTCTGCTTTAATTTAAAATCTTTGGCTCCCATCAACATTCCATGGCAAACTGCCTCTTTCTTGAGAGCTCCTCTATGCTTTCCCTCTTCATTCTTATATTTTTTTCCCATCTCTTGGTTCCTGTTGGCCTGTGCTAATGAAAACAATCCTAAACTTGCTTACGTTTGACTCTGTGCCTCCCTATATAGCCCAGTACTCTCCATCCTCTCTCCCTATTCTCTCTTTTCAACTAGTCGAAATACTAGTGGAGGGAGACCATTGGAGATGAAACATCTTGGTATATATCGCTAGTTTTCTGTGTCACCTGGCTTTTCTATGTTTCTGTTGAAACACTCTTTTGAGAAGTCTCTGATTTCATTTTCTACATGGGTACCCTTTAAGGCTCAATATTGGAAAAGAAGGGGATCAGAGTGATCAACCCAATGTGGTATCCTAACGTAACAGATAAGGAAAGCAGCAGGCTTTGTGAGGCAGTCAGTGATTTGTCCAAAGTCACACAGACAGTAAACGTCAAAGTCAAAACTGAAATTAGGTCTCCAGACTTGTAGTTCAATACTTTCCCTCATTACTCCACGCTATTTTGAATCTCCTCCTCAATTTAGGGGCACAAGAAATCGAACGCAAAACTTTCCAAAGTTTCTTTTCTTACCTGACATGGTCAGAGAAGAGGAGACATCAACTGCAGGTACAAGGGATGAGGAGACAACACTAGAGGATGTCTGAGTGGCTGCAGCTGAACGGCGCACGTGTCCAGTACAAAGGTCACTGGTTACTGGTCCAAACGGCTCCACGGAAACCCCAAGACCTCTACCAAGTGGTAGTAGGTTTGGTAGGAGAGTGATGTCACAAAGCAGGCAGTTGAAAGGTATGAGCTAGCCAATAGGGAGGTCCGATCCCCAACAGGAGGGCGGGCTTGGGTGAAGAGAGCGTAGGAGAGCTAAAACAACCCCTCAATTTCTGAGCTCTGGGGAGGAAATCCTAGAAGACAGATTTACCTCCCCCAGGCTCTTCCATTAGGGAAATCATTGCAACATTTCTTACAGACGTTCATTAATATAATTAACTAACAGTTACTTATATTCTACAGAGTATTCTATTTTATGTATCATATACTTAGAGCTATATAGATCTTATTTAACTAGTATCCTTAGGAAGGAAAGAGCCATGTAGTTTGAACTATTACAGTTGTAACTTGGTTAAAGAGCAGGGTGAAGTTTGTTGAGTGTACCCTGTGGAGAATGTTGTGGTCCAAGGCTCTTCTCTTTTAGTTTCTTCTCCTTGACTCCTACCTTCCTTGGGCTGGGCTAGGCTGGGGGCCAGGTTGGACTTGCGACTTAACATTTCTCTTCCGCTTTCTTTTTTTTTTTTTTTTTTCTTCCATTATGGGCATTGCTTCTAGGACAAGCCTTGATCTTGCATTGGATGTTCCTTCCTGTCAACTTCCAGCAGCAGGAGTCTTCTTTTCAGTGCTTGATGCTTCACGAAATAGACTCTGCCCATTGGCAGCAAATACCAGAGAGCCAGGAGACAGAGCTGGTTGCAGACCTTTCCTCTTCCAGCCTTTGGTTGCAATTGTTTTGCCCATGATTTGCTAGCTCTAGTTCCTTGGGCCACACAGGTATCCTGCCATCCAGCTCTTTTTATATGTGAGAGACATTCTGAACACTGTCCCTCTTTCTTTGCACAGAAGTATATACAGTGTGGCAGTTACCGTAATCTCCTCCCCCTTGCAAACAGCCCCTCTAGAATCTCGGACCTCTAGGACTCTCTGTCTTGCATGCTTGGGTGCAAGGCCAAGCACAATGAAGAGGAGAATAATTAGAGAAAGAGGAGGACATTGGTGGAGAACTGGGAGCAGGTAAGGTGAAAGGGCACCGGAGAAAAGAGATGCATGTAGGTTTTTTGGTTTCTGTGGGAAACAAGTTGACACACTTGGGCCTCATTTTGTATTAACAGAACAGAGAGTTGTAGATATAAGTAGCTAGATCGTGCAGCAACTGCCATGAAGTCTGTACACTGAAGAGAACAGTCTC
The DNA here is from genome assembly GCF_965194825.1 of Balaenoptera physalus. NCBI lineage: Eukaryota > Metazoa > Chordata > Mammalia > Artiodactyla > Balaenopteridae > Balaenoptera > Balaenoptera physalus. Next base: position 338,301 of record NW_028126497.1, on the reverse strand, counting down.
ACATCTAGTTTTCATTTTGTTTTATGTCATATTACCTTATTTATAGCATTCACTGGTATGTTTGTAGAACGCAGATGTTTTCAAATGCTCTGGTTTTGTCTACATGGTTATTTCCTTGTCCTATTTGTAAGGAATCCAACATTGTAAGACATATTGCATGTTTTTCTCTTGACGATTGTTTACCTTGAAGCGTCATGAGCTAACTTGAGCTGTTGGATTTTGTGGAGAAACTTTAAAAAGGGTCTGTGAAAAAGGCATTGTGGTGAGTCGCATTATGCACCCGAGCGTAAGGAGCAGATATCTGCCACCAGCCCAGCTTGGCCTGGATTGCCTCTGTGTTAGTTCCCCTGGTTAGTGCTTTTCTCCCTAACCACTCTTGTGACTGTGATAATGTGAGTTAAGGGCTGAGTTGCTAGTGATTTATGTGTGAGGTAGGCTGGTTTGAGGGAGGAAATCTATGGACCTAGTCATTTTCCTTGGTGGTAAGCTTTCAGGGGTGCAAAGATCGATCTTCCTGGGGACTTTTCTGGTACCAGGAAGATATCGCATAGATGGGACCTCCAAAGACACACATTTAATTTTTAGGCCTGTTGTTCCTATTATGGGATGTGAGTTTCTTCACTGATGGGGATGCTGCTTATCTGAGAAGAAACTGTGAAAGGTGGTGTAGTATAGAGGTGTGGCTTAAGCTTTTAAGTTTTCTTCAAGGTTTTTCCCCTAAGCTTCATACTTCAGACGGCCTACTTACATGAGACTAGTATGTGATGTCAGGCTAACAACTTCCTAAATACCTGCAAGCCAGATCAGTGTCTCTTTTCTCTATATTCCCATGGAAATCAAGGGTCCCGCCGAATTTTCCATCGAAACAGTTGATTTGTGCTGTCTCTAGGAATTCTACAGGGCGTACCGTTGCTTCCTAACCGGTGTCATTTGGGAGATCCACCTCTGTACGTTCAAATGATTAATTTTGAGACTCTGCTCATGTGTGCAGTAAACCCTTTAATTCCCTAAGACCTTCCTTTCCTCCATCTCATACCCCATGAAGCCCGCTTCAGTTTATCTCCTGAATTTCTTTGGAATCTGTCAGCTCTCCCTCAACATCCTAATACTGAACTTGCCTGTCTGTTGCGATTAGGTCCTAACTAGTGTCCATATATCTTGTTTCCCTCCAATCCATTCTTCACACAAGAAAGCTTCAAAGCAAGTTGGAACATTGCTCATAAACATCGCTCACAAACATTGTTTTGAGAATAGAAAACACACTGGTGGCCTTTAAGACTCTGCGTGCTCTAGAATCCTCTCTGCTTCTCTAGCCCCATCTTGTGCCACGTTTGCCCTCACTTTCTATGCTTCAGATACACTGAATTAACCTTAGTTCTCACTCATCTGACAGAAGTCAGTTGAGAAATTATTTTTCACTGTGATTCCTAGCATTAAGGAATTTGATGATCAGGTTTTGTATGAGGACTAAAGCTAAACTGGGAAGTGGAAGAATTGCGTTTCAACTGTTTCAGTCAACACGCATGTATTAATGATACCTAAGTATTGAACACCGGGCTAGGTTTCATGAGGGATACAGAAGTTCTGGCCATCTCTGGTTTTGGGTATCCCTTATTTGTTGAGACCTTTGCGTTGTTTGGTTGCCTTTTGTCTGTTTTCCAGATGGGAAAACAGGAACAAGGGAAGTATAGGTTATTACTAGGTGGGGTTGAACAAGTGGAGCAGCAAACTGCAAAGCAGAAAGAAGAGGGACGTACTATAGAGGGATGTGATTTCCATTTTCAAGGCGCCTGCGTCCTGTGCAGGGAGACAGCCTAACATAAAATGTGCCTAACAAAAGATCTATTGACTTCTTACTAAAAATCTCCAGTTCATATAACCCAGGGGTTTATACCTTCTCCTTTAAAAGTTCTATTCCTGGGACTTCCCTGGTGGTCCAGTGGTGAAGACTCTGCGCTTCCAATGCAGCAGGCGTGGGTTCAATCCCTGGTTGGGGAGCTAAGATCCCACATGCTGCGCAGCCAAAGAAATTTTTTTCAAAAGTTATACTCCTGTGTTGTTGAATTTAGTGGTTTAGATTTTGTTTGAATGTTAAGAAGATTTCAGTTTATTTACCAGGAACAAACAAAACATAATGTAAAAATAGTTTCCCAGAAACGATTTCCATCGTTCTCTTCTTCCCTTTCTCCCGCAGACTGACTGGTGTTTCATCTCGACAAGTTCTCTGAAGTTCTCTGTCATTCCATAGGAAAGCGGTCTGGCTTGGAGGTTGCAATCCCAGGGAATTTTTCATCAGCGGGGAAGTCTCCATCACTACAGAGGAATCAAGGTTGAAGTCAGTCCCGGGTAAGTGAGATGCTCCCCCTAAACACCAACACAGCAGTCGTGTACCTTTCAAGGGGTTCAGGGGCAAGATGGGCAAGGCATTTCTACTAACTCTTCTTAAGGATCATGGACAGTGCCCTATGCTACGAGGTAAGCGGTGACTGTTGTAATTCTTACTGGTGATCATTTCATGTCACTGATCCTTGGCTCTCTTTGTATCTCATAGGACTGTTGTAAGTCCAATACAAAATGAGTCTTCTTTTTAAAAAACTGAAATGTTTTACAAAGCCTAGCATTCTCATAGAGAGTCCTTTGAATTCTCCCCACTTTCCCGAGAGGCTAAGAACACTTCACACCATGAACTAGGAGAGGGGGTAGAGCCCTTTCTGATGAAATATAGAAACAAAGACAGAGTCTTAGCCTGCTTGCTCTCTGGACAGGATCTCGGACCACAAGGTCTTAAATCCTGGTATAAATGACGGAAGTGAGGACAGTTCAACTGGCACTCTCATAACAAGAGTTCTGAAACACCTTCCAAAGAGACTGTAGCAGTAGACGAGGGAAGGGAGTGCTACAGTGTGGTAGTACAGGGGGAATGCTCGGCTACAGCAGTGAAAAATGTGGTACCTATTGGTGTGCTCTCGGGGTTCTTGTACATGTAGCATAGATGACCTTTACAGTGTCCCTCCCACCTTCCCACCTGCATTAGGTGTTCTGTTTTTTTGTTTGTTTGTTTGTTTTTAATTTACGTTTATTGATTGATTGATTGATTGAACTTATTTATTCTACGTATTTATTTTTTTGGCTGCACTGGGTCCTCATTGGTGTGCACGGGCTTTCTCTAGTTGCGGCTAGCGGGGTCTACTCTTGGTTGCGGTGTGCGGGCTTCTCATCGCGGTGGCCTCTCTTGTTGCGGAGCATGGGCTGTAGGCGCGTGGGCTTCGGTAGTTGCGGCTCACGGGCTCTGGAATGCAGGCTCAGTCGTTGTGGCACATGCGCTTAGTTGCTGCACGGCATGTGGGATCTTCGCAGACCGGGGCTCGAAGCCGTGTCCCCTGCATTGGCAGGCGCCACCAGGGAAGCCCTAGCTGTTCTTATATAGAGTCTAAAAACAGAGAGCACTGAGAGAAGGTAGTGGTTATTAAAGGCTCAGGATCTAAATTCTACCTGTCTCTACACCCCTTCCCAGCTGTCGATTTGACCCCGTTTGTGAATGCCGACCTCATTCTTCAACTTTCTCTGCCGTTTGTATACTCACCTTGAAAACTTGTTTCTGTGATGCGTTGAGCAGACACAGGGTGGCAGATTGCAGAGGTGGAAGCTGGTGGTCGGATATTTGCGGGCTGAATCTCCTTCAGTCCCATTCCCATTTCTGGTTGCGCAGAGGCCCTACTTCCTGTGTATGACGCGGAGCCATAGGATTGCGGGCAGGAGCCAAGTTCTCCATACAGTGAAGACCCCAGTGTGCCTTGGTTATAGTAATATACCTGGCTTCCTTCCTGGTAGGGAAGTGACAGGCGGCTATGCCCCTGATTTGTTCGTGGGCCTCCTGATACAGCAGTTCCCTTGGCTCTGGCCCTGTCGTCAGCTGCCCCTAGGAGGACTCTGAGCCCTAGCCACTTCTCTGGTAGATTTGCCTATTCCCCCACTATAATCACACCTGAATAAGGCAACTCAAACCTTTCAGAGATGTGTCGTGAACCTCTTGTTTTCTGAAATACCTATCTGGTGGTTGTGAGACTTAAGGCCAACCTCCCCGAGAGACTTTGTTTCTATTTCTCCTAGTAAACCTAGACTCATCTCCTGTCACCTTCAACTCTACTCCAATTGTGTTCTTTCAACCCAGACCCCTGACCCTGCTTTTTACTTCTGCCATTTCATCCTCACTCCTGCTTCCTTTCCTAAATCCATACGTCTCTTTTGGCCTTCCTAGCCCTGGGCCAAGTTCCTTCCTCTTTCCTCAGTTTTTACCCCTTTCCTTCATTCTCCCATCCAACTTTCAGGCCTTCCTTTCTCACGCCCCAGTTAGCAGCATCTCAAAATTCGAAAGGTTTATTACTCATCTATTAATTCTATTCCATTTACTTATTCGGTTCTATACCTATCTTACCTATGTATGGAAGAACCGCTGGTAGCCAAGGTGGCAGCAAGAATCCTAGCAGCTGTCACCTGACGTATCCGTAGTAGTCAGCAATTTCCATTTCTTTGTCCCTCTGGGTGAAAAATTGCAGCTTCCCCGAAGAGGTGTATCTGGCAGCATTCTCCCGTTGTTGTTGAGCCCGCCTCTTCATGGCCTCTCGCTCTGGCCTCTGCTCTTGTTCGATGGGCTTTGACATGACTGGCTCAGGCACGTTGGGTTCCCTCCATGGAACTCGTTGCTTGCTGAAGTCTTGGAGTAGAAGTTGGGTTTGGAGCTTGGGTGGGGACTGGCGCTTAGTCACAGCAGGGGGAACAGGCTCGCGCTGGAGAGAAGCGCCAGATGAAGTTTTGTAGGGTGCAGGCCTAGGAGCAGCAGGCTGAGGGACACGAGGCTGGGTATGGTTGGTCCAAGCCGGTTGGGTTGGGTTGGCCACAGTTGGCTGAGCTGGTTTGGCGGGACCTGGCAAAGAGGCAGGAGCTGGCTGGGATGAATTGACTGCAGCAGGTTGAGCTGAGTCAGTAGAACCAGGCTGGGCACGGTAAGCCACAGCAGGCCGATGTGAGGCCAGAGACTGTGGCCTCCGAGGAGCGGGTCGAGCTTGAGGCTTGTCCCAGGCAGAAAAAGGCAGAGGTATCAACTTGACCTTCCCAGGAGGAGGCCGCTCACACTGGGATGGAGATGGACACTCTGTTTCAGCACTGCTGTCTGGTTTCTGGGCTTGGACTTGCGTTTTCTCAGGCCTCTTACCCTCACGTGGGGTATGCCGCCGTGGCTGGATCGCTGGGGGTGGCTGGGGGTCTTTGGGGTTGCTTGAATTTCCCAAGAGCCGACAGGAAGAGAGCCCAGTTTTCGTCTCATTCTTCTTCCCCAGCGCATGAAGAACCTTCACAGACTCCAGCATGCGCACGCCAAGGGAGGTTCGAGGCTTTTGAAAGCTCTCTTGGCGAAGCTCAGTTTGGTGTTCCTTTCGCTTCGTGTTGGGGATTGCTGGCTTGTCTTCTGCCTTGACTTTGTTCCCTGACTGCTTGTTCTCTTCAGCCTTGTTTCTTCCTCTGGTCCTTTTGGTCTTTTCCTGCCCATGGCTCTCAGTTTTGCTGATCTTTCCGGATGCAGCTTTCTGAGGTTTGCCTTGAGAGTGCTTGGCCGTGTTCGCAGGAGCCCTGTCACTGACTGCAGCAGTGCATATAACCGCTTCTCCCCCTAACAGGCACTCTGGATCCTTTGGCTGGATTTTGGCCTTGGGAGCACCACCGATAGGCTCAGAGGCTTTCTGTTTGTTCTTCCTGGGTTGATCAGAGGGAACCTTTACGACACTTGGCTTTTCCTGCACCTGATTCACCTTAATGGCTCTGGTGTCTTCAGCTTTGATCACGTTGGGACCTTGGGATCGATCAAGATCTTTCCAAGAATTAAAGAGCTGGGGAAGGTGAATATCCTCCGCCAGTGTAGTAATGTCTGCAAGACCACTGCTAGGTTCAGTCCCATTTTCAAGTGTCCCTAGGTCCTGACGACTCAGGCTGTTCTCTCCCAGATCAGCATTTTCAGAACCAGGCTGCTCCTCTTGGCTGAGGGGATCGGTGCAGGCCAGCGGCTGGGGAATATCAGGGATTCCCAAAGGGAGTAGTGGAGGATCTTGGTTTTCTATTGGGATCTGGTAGGCCTCCAGAGGCTTTGACAGCTTGGTTTTGATATCCTCCACGTTCTTACTCTCTGTTTGTCCCTGGCTTGGAGCTGGAGGCAGGGCCAGGAGACGCCTGGCACTCTGGACTGGAGCTGTCACTGAAATGTCCCCAAGTTCAGATGGTGGGTTACTCTCAAGTATGTGACTGTTTCTGCTACTGCAGGACTTGGGGAGTTCTTGAGTTTGTGTCACACAAAACGTCTGGCTTGGAGGTTGCAATCCCAGGGAATTTTTCATCACCAGGGAAGTCTCCATCACTACAAAGGGATCAAGGGAGAAGTCAGTCCCTGGTAAATGAGATGCTCCCCCTAAACACCAACACAGCAGTCATGTACCTTTCAAGGGGTTCAGGGGCAAGATGGGCAAGGCATTTCTACTAACTCTTCTTAAGGATCATGGACAGTGCCCTATGCTACGAGGTAAGCGGTGACTGTTGTAATGCTTAACTGGTGATCATTTCATGTCACTGATCCTTGGCTCTCTTTGTATCTCATAGGACTGTTGTAAGTCCAATACAAAATGAGTCTTCTTTTTAAACAACTGAAATGTTTTACAAAGCCTAGCATTCTCATATAGAGTCCTTTCAATTCTCCCCACTTTCCCGAGAGGCTAAGAACACTTCACACCATGAACTAGGAGAGGGGGTAGAGCCCTTTCTGATGAAATACAGAAACAAAGACAGAGTCTTAGCCTGCTTGCTCTCTGGACAGGATCTCGGACCACAAGGTCTTAAATCCTGGTATAAATGACGGAAGTGAGGACACTTCAACTGGCACTCTCATAACAAGAGTTCTGAGACACCTTCCAAAGAGACTGTAGCAGTAGACGAGGGAAGGGAGTGCTACAGTGTGGTAGTACAGGGGGAATGCTTGGCTACAGCAGTGAAAAATGTGGTACCTATTGGTGTGCTCTCGGGGTTCTTGTACATGTAGCATAGATGACCTTTACAGTGTCCCTGCCACCTTCCCACCTGCATTAGGTGTTCTTTTTGTTTTTTTGTTTTTTTGTTTTTTTTTAATTTACGTTTATTTATTGATTGATTGTTTGAACTTATTTATTCTACGTATTTATTTTTTTGGCTGCACAGGGTCTTCATTGCTGTGCACGGGCTTTCTCTAGTTGCGGCTAGCGGGGTCTACTCTTGGTTGCGCTGTGCGGGCTTCTCTTGTTGCGGAGCATGCGCTCTAGGCGCGTGGGCTTCGGTAGTTGCGGCTCACGGGCTCTAGAATGCAGGCTCAGTCGTTGTGGCACATGGGCTTAGTTGCTCCACGGCATGTGGGATCTTCCCAGACCAGGGCTCGAACCCGTGTCCCCCGCATTGCATTGGCAGGTGGATTCTTAACCACGGCGCCACCAGGGAAGCCCTAGGTGTTCTTACATAGAGTCTAAAAACAGAGGGCACTGAGCGAAGGTAGTGGTTACTAAAGGCTCAGGATCTAAATTCTACCTGTCTCTACACCCCTTCCCAGCTGTCGATTTGACCCCATTTGTGAATGCCGACCTCATTCTTCAGCTTTCTCTGCCGTTTGTATACTCACCTTGAAAACTTGTTTCTGTGATGCGTTGAGCAGACACAGGGTGGCAGATTGCAGAGGTGGAAGCTGGTGGTCGGATATTTGTGGGCTGAATCTCCTTCAGTCCCATTCCCATTTCTGGTTGCGCAGAGGCCCTACTTCCTGTGTATGACGCGGAGCCATAGGATTGCGGGCAGGAGCCAAGTTCTCCATACAGTGAAGACCCCAGTGTGCCTTGGTTATAGTAATATACCTGGCTTCCTTCCTGGTAGGGAAGTGACAGGCGGCTATGCCCCTGATTTGGAATCTGAGATGGTGCTCCCTGAGCAAGCCTGGCAGAAAGTGATGGATATAGAGGGACCATGTTATTGGCGTCTGAAGTTTTATCATACTGGGCTGCCATAAACATGGAGGAAGCAGCTGGGTGCCGGTCAGTGAGTGCCAGAGTAAAGTCTCCGAGTGAAGAGGAATTCTTTTCAGTGCTTCCTGTGATGTCCCACTCAAGAACACCTGGATAGGAAGGAGCTGAAGTGGAGATCTGGCTGTGGTCAGTAACTCCAGATAACATAGTCGTGCTGGAATGTTGGTAAAGGTAGGCACTACCCATGAGTGTCTGGAAAGAGGTACCGGTAGCCGATGCCGAACTGACGGCAGGGGCAGAGACTCTGGAGAAGTTGCAGACACTTCGTGTTAGGGAAGTTGCATTGCTCACCACAGGAAGAGAATGCTGCAGAGAATTTAGAGTTCCAAGTAGAGATGGATTTTGGAAATTTTCTGTAAGAACAAGAGGGTCATGAAAAACTCAGGGAGGTTGAGAAATTCTCACTACGTTTGAGGAACAGCATTATCTTAAGGTTCTTGCTCTCAGGACACCTCTACTATCGACCCTTCCTGAGAAACCCAAAATCAGACAGTTAATGATGGCTGTAAGGACTGAGCAGTTTTCCACTCTTCTGTATTAACTGCCTGTGCTCCCATCTTGGGCACAGATGGGCAGAAGAGCCAAGTGGTATGGTTCAGACATTGTTCTCTAGGCTGGAAGCAACCTTCTCCCTGCCCTGTCTTTCCCTTCAGCCTGCACTCGTATTGACTTCTATGCTATTTCCTAGACTGGAAGCATTTTAGAACTAGGAGGCCCTTAGAGAACTTTCTCTTTTTTCAGTCTCATTTCACGAGTAAGGAAACTGAGGCTCAGAGAGGTCGGGTTGACTTGTTCAGGTTCTCTCATTATGTTAGTGTCATTACCAGGTTTCAGAACCTAAGTATCCTGACTTCCTTGCCAGGACTCCACTCTGAGCATGATAGTGCCAGAAAGCAGGAGAAATAGAACTTATAATATAAGCATTTTTTTTGTCCATTAGAAAACAGTACGGCCATTACCATTGTCATCTTCAGTGTCTCCCTTTGCTTGTGCAGTTCCCACGCTATTACCTAGAGTTGACGTATAGCTCAGTCCAACTGGTGAACTGAAAGAGTCATGTTTGCCCTCTTCAAGCCTGGTTTCTCATCCTACCTCAAAATGATTACCCGAAAGTGGATTTCTTAAGTGCTTTTGGAAAGAGAAAAGTTATCTGATTACTTCAGATTACTCATCTATAAAGTGGTTATAACACCACCACCAATAATAATAGCAGTAATAATTAATAGATGAATAAGCTGATCTATTGCGTATGATTTATATGGAGGAAGATACAATAAGTTCTAGAAAGACAAAGAAAAATCATGAAAAACATGTTACGTAACGAAAAAGAAATCCATAGATATTAATGAAAACTGGGGTATGTGGGCAAGTATCAAAGCCTAATGAATTTACTAACAAATGACATTCTGTACCATACATGCAATATTATGAAAGTGAATTTTGCCCACTCTATTTTAGTGAATACTATTAACCAAAAAACACGATGGAGGTGATAGAGGTGAATGAATTCCTAGCCAATGCATACAGACAGAGACGATAAATCAGTAAAAAATGCACAACAAGCAACAGAATGCAACAAATGTGAATGTATAGGTAGCCACAACATATATAGACAAGTATTTCAATGAAAACCGGTACAAAGCAGACAGCAAAATAGTAAGTGTAAAAGAGTTTCATTATTGTGCTCATTCATATTTTTACCCAGCAAGTAACAGGTATTAAGCCTAGGAGAAATATATCTTTCCATGAATATAACTCATATAATAAGCAGAAAGGAAGCTTAAAAAGTATCAAGAAGGTTTTTGTATTTATCCTAGAACTTAGAATCATCTTCCACATCCAAGAAGATGACATCCCAAGACCTCAAAAAACCATCATCCCTAGAATCCAATTAAAAAAGATTTTCAAATGTAAGAAAATCCAAAGGACTCCACAACATTGTTTTAGATAAACGTGGATGTTTGTGTTTTCTTTTTTTCTTTTGCCGCGCCGCGTGGCCCTGGCCGTGAAAGCACCGAGTCCTAAGCGCTGGACCGCCAGGGAATTCCCTAAATGGGGAATTAGAGATGTGGGGGCTTGACTTTTTCTTTTTCTTCTCCGGTAGCTAAGATCTACAAGCGAACGATGGCTGTTGATCAATGTGCTCTCTGTGTTAGGAAGGAAATAACTGTAAAAATTGAAAAGCAACCTTGCCTTAGAAGCTACATATCACACAAAGGAAATAGTCCTTCTGATTCAATGTAGAAGATATCATTTAAAATGTTTAATTGGTCAAATGTCTACCTAGTTTAAAAATTAGAAAGAATAGAACACTGAAAAGCAGCCCCCTAGATAACCACTTTGGTTTCTGGTTTCTAGGAAGCATCATTTCTAAAACATACTTCTAAAATGTTTCTATTCCAAACTGTCAAGTGCCAGCTGTATTCAGAGAGGCAATAAAAGAAAGAAAACGGAGTATGACTTTTCTGATAGGCTGCCCTTCCTGGTGATCCCCTGTTCTGGCCTTACTTTCCTTCTTAGTCTGTTAATGTAAGGATTTGCTACCATCAGCTTTGTTTTGCCCTGCTCTGAGCAGATTTCCCTCTGTGCTGTTTCTGCTTTAATTTAAAATCTTTGGCTCCCATCAACATTCCATGGCAAACTGCCTCTTTCTTGAGAGCTCCTCTATGCTTTCCCTCTTCATTCTTATATTTTTTTCCCATCTCTTGGTTCCTGTTGGCCTGTGCTAATGAAAACAATCCTAAACTTGCTTACGTTTGACTCTGTGCCTCCCTATATAGCCCAGTACTCTCCATCCTCTCTCCCTATTCTCTCTTTTCAACTAGTCGAAATACTAGTGGAGGGAGACCATTGGAGATGAAACATCTTGGTATATATCGCTAGTTTTCTGTGTCACCTGGCTTTTCTATGTTTCTGTTGAAACACTCTTTTGAGAAGTCTCTGATTTCATTTTCTACATGGGTACCCTTTAAGGCTCAATATTGGAAAAGAAGGGGATCAGAGTGATCAACCCAATGTGGTATCCTAACGTAACAGATAAGGAAAGCAGCAGGCTTTGTGAGGCAGTCAGTGATTTGTCCAAAGTCACACAGACAGTAAACGTCAAAGTCAAAACTGAAATTAGGTCTCCAGACTTGTAGTTCAATACTTTCCCTCATTATTCCACGCTATTTTGAATCTCCTCCTCAATTTAGGGGCAAAAGAAATCGAACGCAAAACTTTCCAAAGTTTCTTTTCTTACCTGACATGGTCAGAGAAGAGGAGACATCAACTGCAGGTACAAGGGATGAGGAGACAACACTAGAGGATGTCTGAGTGGCTGCAGCTGAACGGCGCACGTGTCCAGTACAAAGGTCACTGGTTACTGGTCCAAACGGCTCCACGGAAACCCCAAGACCTCTACCAAGTGGTAGTAGGTTTGGTAGGAGAGTGATGTCACAAAGCAGGCAGTTGAAAGGTATGAGCTAGCCAATAGGGAGGTCCGATCCCCAACAGGAGGGCGGGCTTGGGTGAAGAGAGCGTAGGAGAGCTAAAACAACCCCTCAATTTCTGAGCTCTGGGGAGGAAATCCTAGAAGACAGATTTACCTCCCCCAGGCTCTTCCATTAGGGAAATCATTGCAACATTTCTTACAGACGTTCATTAATATAATTAACTAACAGTTACTTATATTCTACAGAGTATTCTATTTTATGTATCATATACTTAGAGCTATATAGATCTTATTTAACTAGTATCCTTAGGAAGGAAAGAGCCATGTAGTTTGAACTATTACAGTTGTAACTTGGTTAAAGAGCAGGGTGAAGTTTGTTGAGTGTACCCTGTGGAGAATGTTGTGGTCCAAGGCTCTTCTCTTTTAGTTTCTTCTCCTTGACTCCTACCTTCCTTGGGCTGGGCTAGGCTGGGGGCCAGGTTGGACTTGCGACTTAACATTTCTCTTCCGCTTTCTTTTTTTTTTTTTTTTTTCTTCCATTATGGGCATTGCTTCTAGGACAAGCCTTGATCTTGCATTGGATGTTCCTTCCTGTCAACTTCCAGCAGCAGGAGTCTTCTTTTCAGTGCTTGATGCTTCACGAAATAGACTCTGCCCATTGGCAGCAAATACCAGAGAGCCAGGAGACAGAGCTGGTTGCAGACCTTTCCTCTTCCAGCCTTTGGTTGCAATTGTTTTGCCCATGATTTGCTAGCTCTAGTTCCTTGGGCCACACAGGTATCCTGCCATCCAGCTCTTTTTATATGTGAGAGACATTCTGAACACTGTCCCTCTTTCTTTGCACAGAAGTATATACAGTGTGGCAGTTACCGTAATCTCCTCCCCCTTGCAAACAGCCCCTCTAGAATCTCGGACCTCTAGGACTCTCTGTCTTGCATGCTTGGGTGCAAGGCCAAGCACAATGAAGAGGAGAATAATTAGAGAAAGAGGAGGACATTGGTGGAGAACTGGGAGCAGGTAAGGTGAAAGGGCACCGGAGAAAAGAGATGCATGTAGGTTTTTTGGTTTCTGTGGGAAACAAGTTGACACACTTGGGCCTCATTTTGTATTAACAGAACAGAGAGTTGTAGATATAAGTAGCTAGATCGTGCAGCAACTGCCATGAAGTCTGTACACTGAAGAGAACAGTCTCACATCTAGTTTTCATTTTGTTTTATGTCATATTACCTTATTTATAGCATTCACTGGTATGTTTGTAGAACGCAGATGTTTTCAAATGCTCTGGTTTTGTCTACATGGTTATTTCCTTGTCCTATTTGTAAGGAATCCAACATTGTAAGACATATTGCATGTTTTTCTCTTGACGATTGTTTACCTTGAAGCGTCATGAGCTAACTTGAGCTGTTGGATTTTGTGGAGAAACTTTAAAAAGGGTCTGTGAAAAAGGCATTGTGGTGAGTCGCATTATGCACCCGAGCGTAAGGAGCAGATATCTGCCACCAGCCCAGCTTGGCCTGGATTGCCTCTGTGTTAGTTCCCCTGGTTAGTGCTTTTCTCCCTAACCACTCTTGTGACTGTGATAATGTGAGTTAAGGGCTGAGTTGCTAGTGATTTATGTGTGAGGTAGGCTGGTTTGAGGGAGGAAATCTATGGACCTAGTCATTTTCCTTGGTGGTAAGCTTTCAGGGGTGCAAAGATCGATCTTCCTGGGGACTTTTCTGGTACCAGGAAGATATCGCATAGATGGGACCTCCAAAGACACACATTTAATTTTTAGGCCTGTTGTTCCTATTATGGGATGTGAGTTTCTTCACTGATGGGGATGCTGCTTATCTGAGAAGAAACTGTGAAAGGTGGTGTAGTATAGAGGTGTGGCTTAAGCTTTTAAGTTTTCTTCAAGGTTTTTCCCCTAAGCTTCATACTTCAGACGGCCTACTTACATGAGACTAGTATGTGATGTCAGGCTAACAACTTCCTAAATACCTGCAAGCCAGATCAGTGTCTCTTTTCTCTATATTCCCATGGAAATCAAGGGTCCCGCCGAATTTTCCATCGAAACAGTTGATTTGTGCTGTCTCTAGGAATTCTACAGGGCGTACCGTTGCTTCCTAACCGGTGTCATTTGGGAGATCGATCCCCCTCTGTACGTTCAAATGATTAATTTTGAGACTCTGCTCATGTGTGCAGTAAACCCTTTAATTCCCTAAGACCTTCCTTTCCTCCATCTCATACCCCATGAAGCCCGCTTCAGTTTATCTCCTGAATTTCTTTGGAATCTGTCAGCTCTCCCTCAACATCCTAATACTGAACTTGCCTGTCTGTTGCGATTAGGTCCTAACTAGTGTCCATATATCTTGTTTCCCTCCAATCCATTCTTCACACAAGAAAGCTTCAAAGCAAGTTGGAACATTGCTCATAAACATCGCTCACAAACATTGTTTTGAGAATAGAAAACACACTGGTGGCCTTTAAGACTCTGCGTGCTCTAGAATCCTCTCTGCTTCTCTAGCCCCATCTTGTGCCACGTTTGCCCTCACTTTCTATGCTTCAGATACACTGAATTAACCTTAGTTCTCACTCATCTGACAGAAGTCAGTTGAGAAATTATTTTTCACTGTGATTCCTAGCATTAAGGAATTTGATGATCAGGTTTTGTATGAGGACTAAAGCTAAACTGGGAAGTGGAAGAATTGCGTTTCAACTGTTTCAGTCAACACGCATGTATTAATGATACCTAAGTATTGAACACCGGGCTAGGTTTCATGAGGGATACAGAAGTTCTGGCCATCTCTGGTTTTGGGTATCCCTTATTTGTTGAGACCTTTGCGTTGTTTGGTTGCCTTTTGTCTGTTTTCCAGATGGGAAAACAGGAACAAGGGAAGTATAGGTTATTACTAGGTGGGGTTGAACAAGTGGAGCAGCAAACTGCAAAGCAGAAAGAAGAGGGACGTACTATAGAGGGATGTGATTTCCATTTTCAAGGCGCCTGCGTCCTGTGCAGGGAGACAGCCTAACATAAAATGTGCCTAACAAAAGATCTATTGACTTCTTACTAAAAATCTCCAGTTCATATAACCCAGGGGTTTATACCTTCTCCTTTAAAAGTTCTATTCCTGGGACTTCCCTGGTGGTCCAGTGGTGAAGACTCTGCGCTTCCAATGCAGCAGGCGTGGGTTCAATCCCTGGTTGGGGAGCTAAGATCCCACATGCTGCGCAGCCAAAGAAATTTTTTTCAAAAGTTATACTCCTGTGTTGTTGAATTTAGTGGTTTAGATTTTGTTTGAATGTTAAGAAGATTTCAGTTTATTTACCAGGAACAAACAAAACATAATGTAAAAATAGTTTCCCAGAAACGATTTCCATCGTTCTCTTCTTCCCTTTCTCCCGCAGACTGACTGGTGTTTCATCTTGACAAGTTCTCTGAAGTTCTCTGTCATTCCATAGGAAAGCGGTCTGGCTTGGAGGTTGCAATCCCAGGGAATTTTTCATCAGCGGGGAAGTCTCCATCACTACAGAGGAATCAAGGTTGAAGTCAGTCCCGGGTAAGTGAGATGCTCCCCCTAAACACCAACACAGCAGTCGTGTACCTTTCAAGGGGTTCAGGGGCAAGATGGGCAAGGCATTTCTACTAACTCTTCTTAAGGATCATGGACAGTGTGCCCTATGCTACGAGGTAAGCGGTGACTGTTGTAATTCTTACTGGTGATCATTTCATGTCACTGATCCTTGGCTCTCTTTGTATCTCATAGGACTGTTGTTAAGTCCAATACAAAATGAGTCTTCTTTTTAAAAAACTGAAATGTTTTACAAAGCCTAGCATTCTCATAGAGAGTCCTTTGAATTCTCCCCACTTTCCCGAGAGGCTAAGAACACTTCACACCATGAACTAGGAGAGGGGGTAGAGCCCTTTCTGATGAAATATAGAAACAAAGACAGAGTCTTAGCCTGCTTGCTCTCTGGACAGGATCTCGGACCACAAGGTCTTAAATCCTGGTATAAATGACGGAAGTGAGGACAGTTCAACTGGCACTCTCATAACAAGAGTTCTGAAACACCTTCCAAAGAGACTGTAGCAGTAGACGAGGGAAGGGAGTGCTACAGTGTGGTAGTACAGGGGGAATGCTCGGCTACAGCAGTGAAAAATGTGGTACCTATTGGTGTGCTCTCGGGGTTCTTGTACATGTAGCATAGATGACCTTTACAGTGTCCCTCCCACCTTCCCACCTGCATTAGGTGTTCTGTTTTTTTGTTTGTTTGTTTGTTTTTAATTTACGTTTATTGATTGATTGATTGATTGAACTTATTTATTCTACGTATTTATTTTTTTGGCTGCACTGGGTCCTCATTGGTGTGCACGGGCTTTCTCTAGTTGCGGCTAGCGGGGTCTACTCTTGGTTGCGGTGTGCGGGCTTCTCATCGCGGTGGCCTCTCTTGTTGCGGAGCATGGGCTGTAGGCGCGTGGGCTTCGGTAGTTGCGGCTCACGGGCTCTGGAATGCAGGCTCAGTCGTTGTGGCACATGCGCTTAGTTGCTGCACGGCATGTGGGATCTTCGCAGACCGGGGCTCGAAGCCGTGTCCCCTGCATTGGCAGGCGCCACCAGGGAAGCCCTAGCTGTTCTTATATAGAGTCTAAAAACAGAGAGCACTGAGAGAAGGTAGTGGTTATTAAAGGCTCAGGATCTAAATTCTACCTGTCTCTACACCCCTTCCCAGCTGTCGATTTGACCCCGTTTGTGAATGCCGACCTCATTCTTCAACTTTCTCTGCCGTTTGTATACTCACCTTGAAAACTTGTTTCTGTGATGCGTTGAGCAGACACAGGGTGGCAGATTGCAGAGGTGGAAGCTGGTGGTCGGATATTTGCGGGCTGAATCTCCTTCAGTCCCATTCCCATTTCTGGTTGCGCAGAGGCCCTACTTCCTGTGTATGACGCGGAGCCATAGGATTGCGGGCAGGAGCCAAGTTCTCCATACAGTGAAGACCCCAGTGTGCCTTGGTTATAGTAATATACCTGGCTTCCTTCCTGGTAGGGAAGTGACAGGCGGCTATGCCCCTGATTTGTTCGTGGGCCTCCTGATACAGCAGTTCCCTTGGCTCTGGCCCTGTCGTCAGCTGCCCCTAGGAGGACTCTGAGCCCTAGCCACTTCTCTGGTAGATTTGCCTATTCCCCCACTATAATCACACCTGAATAAGGCAACTCAAACCTTTCAGAGATGTGTCGTGAACCTCTTGTTTTCTGAAATACCTATCTGGTGGTTGTGAGACTTAAGGCCAACCTCCCCGAGAGACTTTGTTTCTATTTCTCCTAGTAAACCTAGACTCATCTCCTGTCACCTTCAACTCTACTCCAATTGTGTTCTTTCAACCCAGACCCCTGACCCTGCTTTTTACTTCTGCCATTTCATCCTCACTCCTGCTTCCTTTCCTAAATCCATACGTCTCTTTTGGCCTTCCTAGCCCTGGGCCAAGTTCCTTCCTCTTTCCTCAGTTTTTACCCCTTTCCTTCATTCTCCCATCCAACTTTCAGGCCTTCCTTTCTCACGCCCCAGTTAGCAGCATCTCAAAATTCGAAAGGTTTATTACTCATCTATTAATTCTATTCCATTTACTTATTCGGTTCTATACCTATCTTACCTATGTATGGAAGAACCGCTGGTAGCCAAGGTGGCAGCAAGAATCCTAGCAGCTGTCACCTGACGTATCCGTAGTAGTCAGCAATTTCCATTTCTTTGTCCCTCTGGGTGAAAAATTGCAGCTTCCCCGAAGAGGTGTATCTGGCAGCATTCTCCCGTTGTTGTTGAGCCCGCCTCTTCATGGCCTCTCGCTCTGGCCTCTGCTCTTGTTCGATGGGCTTTGACATGACTGGCTCAGGCACGTTGGGTTCCCTCCATGGAACTCGTTGCTTGCTGAAGTCTTGGAGTAGAAGTTGGGTTTGGAGCTTGGGTGGGGACTGGCGCTTAGTCACAGCAGGGGGAACAGGCTCGCGCTGGAGAGAAGCGCCAGATGAAGTTTTGTAGGGTGCAGGCCTAGGAGCAGCAGGCTGAGGGACACGAGGCTGGGTATGGTTGGTCCAAGCCGGTTGGGTTGGGTTGGCCACAGTTGGCTGAGCTGGTTTGGCGGGACCTGGCAAAGAGGCAGGAGCTGGCTGGGATGAATTGACTGCAGCAGGTTGAGCTGAGTCAGTAGAACCAGGCTGGGCACGGTAAGCCACAGCAGGCCGATGTGAGGCCAGAGACTGTGGCCTCCGAGGAGCGGGTCGAGCTTGAGGCTTGTCCCAGGCAGAAAAAGGCAGAGGTATCAACTTGACCTTCCCAGGAGGAGGCCGCTCACACTGGGATGGAGATGGACACTCTGTTTCAGCACTGCTGTCTGGTTTCTGGGCTTGGACTTGCGTTTTCTCAGGCCTCTTACCCTCACGTGGGGTATGCCGCCGTGGCTGGATCGCTGGGGGTGGCTGGGGGTCTTTGGGGTTGCTTGAATTTCCCAAGAGCCGACAGGAAGAGAGCCCAGTTTTCGTCTCATTCTTCTTCCCCAGCGCATGAAGAACCTTCACAGACTCCAGCATGCGCACGCCAAGGGAGGTTCGAGGCTTTTGAAAGCTCTCTTGGCGAAGCTCAGTTTGGTGTTCCTTTCGCTTCGTGTTGGGGATTGCTGGCTTGTCTTCTGCCTTGACTTTGTTCCCTGACTGCTTGTTCTCTTCAGCCTTGTTTCTTCCTCTGGTCCTTTTGGTCTTTTCCTGCCCATGGCTCTCAGTTTTGCTGATCTTTCCGGATGCAGCTTTCTGAGGTTTGCCTTGAGAGTGCTTGGCCGTGTTCGCAGGAGCCCTGTCACTGACTGCAGCAGTGCATATAACCGCTTCTCCCCCTAACAGGCACTCTGGATCCTTTGGCTGGATTTTGGCCTTGGGAGCACCACCGATAGGCTCAGCGGCTTTCTGTTTGTTCTTCCTGGGTTGATCAGAGGGAACCTTTACGACACTTGGCTTTTCCTGCACCTGATTCACCTTAATGGCTCTGGTGTCTTCAGCTTTGATCACGTTGGGACCTTGGGATCGATCAAGATCTTTCCAAGAATTAAAGAGCTGGGGAAGGTGAATATCCTCCGCCAGTGTAGTAATGTCTGCAAGACCACTGCTAGGTTCAGTCCCATTTTCAAGTGTCCCTAGGTCCTGACGACTCAGGCTGTTCTCTCCCAGATCAGCATTTTCAGAACCAGGCTGCTCCTCTTGGCTGAGGGGATCGGTGCAGGCCAGCGGCTGGGGAATATCAGGGATTCCCAAAGGGAGTAGTGGAGGATCTTGGTTTTCTATTGGGATCTGGTAGGCCTCCAGAGGCTTTGACAGCTTGGTTTTGATATCCTCCACGTTCTTACTCTCTGTTTGTCCCTGGCTTGGAGCTGGAGGCAGGGCCAGGAGACGCCTGGCACTCTGGACTGGAGCTGTCACTGAAATGTCCCCAAGTTCAGATGGTGGGTTACTCTCAAGTATGTGACTGTTTCTGCTACTGCAGGACTTGGGGAGTTCTTGAGTTTGTGTCACACAAAACGTCTGGCTTGGAGGTTGCAATCCCAGGGAATTTTTCATCACCAGGGAAGGCTCCATCACTACAAAGGGATCAAGGGAGAAGTCAGTCCCTGGTAAATGAGATGCTCCCCCTAAACACCAACACAGCAGTCATGTACCTTTCAAGGGGTTCAGGGGCAAGATGGGCAAGGCATTTCTACTAACTCTTCTTAAGGATCATGGACAGTGCCCTATGCTACGAGGTAAGCGGTGACTGTTGTAATGCTTAACTGGTGATCATTTCATGTCACTGATCCTTGGCTCTCTTTGTATCTCATAGGACTGTTGTAAGTCCAATACAAAATGAGTCTTCTTTTTAAACAACTGAAATGTTTTACAAAGCCTAGCATTCTCATATAGAGTCCTTTCAATTCTCCCCACTTTCCCGAGAGGCTAAGAACACTTCACACCATGAACTAGGAGAGGGGGTAGAGCCCTTTCTGATGAAATACAGAAACAAAGACAGAGTCTTAGCCTGCTTGCTCTCTGGACAGGATCTCGGACCACAAGGTCTTAAATCCTGGTATAAATGACGGAAGTGAGGACACTTCAACTGGCACTCTCATAACAAGAGTTCTGAGACACCTTCCAAAGAGACTGTAGCAGTAGACGAGGGAAGGGAGTGCTACAGTGTGGTAGTACAGGGGGAATGCTCGGCTACAGCAGTGAAAAATGTGGTACCTATTGGTGTGCTCTCGGGGTTCTTGTACATGTAGCATAGATGACCTTTACAGTGTCCCTGCCACCTTCCCACCTGCATTAGGTGTTCTTTTTGTTTTTTTGTTTTTTTTAATTTACGTTTATTTATTGATTGATTGTTTGAACTTATTTATTCTACGTATTTATTTTTTTGGCTGCACAGGGTCTTCATTGCTGTGCACGGGCTTTCTCTAGTTGCGGCTAGCGGGGTCTACTCTTGGTTGCGGTGTGCGGGCTTCTCTTGTTGCGGAGCATGCGCTCTAGGCGCGTGGGCTTCGGTAGTTGCGGCTCACGGGCTCTAGAATGCAGGCTCAGTCGTTGTGGCACATGGGCTTAGTTGCTCCACGGCATGTGGGATCTTCCCAGACCAGGGCTCGAACCCGTGTCCCCCGCATTGCATTGGCAGGCGGATTCTTAACCACGGCGCCACCAGGGAAGCCCTAGGTGTTCTTATATAGAGTCTAAAAACAGAGGGCACTGAGCGAAGGTAGTGGTTACTGAAGGCTCAGGATCTAAATTCTACCTGTCTCTACACCCCTTCCCAGCTGTCGATTTGACCCCATTTGTGAATGCCGACCTCATTCTTCAACTTTCTCTGCCGTTTGTATACTCACCTTGAAAACTTGTTTCTGTGATGCGTTGAGCAGACACAGGGTGGCAGATTGCAGAGGTGGAAGCTGGTGGTCGGATATTTGTGGGCTGAATCTCCTTCAGTCCCATTCCCATTTCTGGTTGCGCAGAGGCCCTACTTCCTGTGTATGACGCGGAGCCATAGGATTGCGGGCAGGAGCCAAGTTCTCCATACAGTGAAGACCCCAGTGTGCCTTGGTTATAGTAATATACCTGGCTTCCTTCCTGGTAGGGAAGTGACAGGCGGCTATGCCCCTGATTTGGAATCTGAGATGGTGCTCCCTGAGCAAGCCTGGCAGAAAGTGATGGATATAGAGGGACCATGTTATTGGCGTCTGAAGTTTTATCATACTGGGCTGCCATAAACATGGAGGAAGCAGCTGGGTGCCGGTCAGTGAGTGCCAGAGTAAAGTCTCCGAGTGAAGAGGAATTCTTTTCAGTGCTTCCTGTGATGTCCCACTCAAGAACACCTGGATAGGAAGGAGCTGAAGTGGAGATCTGGCTGTGGTCAGTAACTCCAGATAACATAGTCGTGCTGGAATGTTGGTAAAGGTAGGCACTACCCATGAGTGTCTGGAAAGAGGTACCGGTAGCCGATGCCGAACTGACGGCAGGGGCAGAGACTCTGGAGAAGTTGCAGACACTTCGTGTTAGGGAAGTTGCATTGCTCACCACAGGAAGAGAATGCTGCAGAGAATTTAGAGTTCCAAGTAGAGATGGATTTTGGAAATTTTCTGTAAGAACAAGAGGGTCATGAAAAACTCAGGGAGGTTGAGAAATTCTCACTACGTTTGAGGAACAGCATTATCTTAAGGTTCTTGCTCTCAGGACACCTCTACTATCGACCCTTCCTGAGAAACCCAAAATCAGACAGTTAATGATGGCTGTAAGGACTGAGCAGTTTTCCACTCTTCTGTATTAACTGCCTGTGCTCCCATCTTGGGCACAGATGGGCAGAAGAGCCAAGTGGTATGGTTCAGACATTGTTCTCTAGGCTGGAAGCAACCTTCTCCCTGCCCTGTCTTTCCCTTCAGCCTGCACTCGTATTGACTTCTATGCTATTTCCTAGACTGGAAGCATTTTAGAACTAGGAGGCCCTTAGAGAACTTTCTCTTTTTTCAGTCTCATTTCACGAGTAAGGAAACTGAGGCTCAGAGAGGTCGGGTTGACTTGTTCAGGTTCTCTCATTATGTTAGTGTCATTACCAGGTTTCAGAACCTAAGTATCCTGACTTCCTTGCCAGGACTCCACTCTGAGCATGATAGTGCCAGAAAGCAGGAGAAATAGAACTTATAATATAAGCATTTTTTTTGTCCATTAGAAAACAGTACGGCCATTACCATTGTCATCTTCAGTGTCTCCCTTTGCTTGTGCAGTTCCCACGCTATTACCTAGAGTTGACGTATAGCTCAGTCCAACTGGTGAACTGAAAGAGTCATGTTTGCCCTCTTCAAGCCTGGTTTCTCATCCTACCTCAAAATGATTACCCGAAAGTGGATTTCTTAAGTGCTTTTGGAAAGAGAAAAGTTATCTGATTACTTCAGATTACTCATCTATAAAGTGGTTATAACACCACCACCAATAATAATAGCAGTAATAATTAATAGATGAATAAGCTGATCTATTGCGTATGATTTATATGGAGGAAGATACAATAAGTTCTAGAAAGACAAAGAAAAATCATGAAAAACATGTTACGTAACGAAAAAGAAATCCATAGATATTAATGAAAACTGGGGTATGTGGGCAAGTATCAAAGCCTAATGAATTTACTAACAAATGACATTCTGTACCATACATGCAATATTATGAAAGTGAATTTTGCCCACTCTATTTTAGTGAATACTATTAACCAAAAAACACGATGGAGGTGATAGAGGTGAATGAATTCCTAGCCAATGCATACAGACAGAGACGATAAATCAGTAAAAAATGCACAACAAGCAACAGAATGCAACAAATGTGAATGTATAGGTAGCCACAACATATATAGACAAGTATTTCAATGAAAACCGGTACAAAGCAGACAGCAAAATAGTAAGTGTAAAAGAGTTTCATTATTGTGCTCATTCATATTTTTACCCAGCAAGTAACAGGTATTAAGCCTAGGAGAAATATATCTTTCCATGAATATAACTCATATAATAAGCAGAAAGGAAGCTTAAAAAGTATCAAGAAGGTTTTTGTATTTATCCTAGAACTTAGAATCATCTTCCACATCCAAGAAGATGACATCCCAAGACCTCAAAAAACCATCATCCCTAGAATCCAATTAAAAAAGATTTTCAAATGTAAGAAAATCCAAAGGACTCCACAACATTGTTTTAGATAAACGTGGATGTTTGTGTTTTCTTTTTTTCTTTTGCCGCGCCGCGTGGCCCTGGCTGTGAAAGCACCGAGTCCTAAGCGCTGGACCGCCAGGGAATTCCCTAAATGGGGAATTAGAGATGTGGGGGCTTGACTTTTTCTTTTTCTTCTCCGGTAGCTAAGATCTACAAGCGAACGATGGCTGTTGATCAATGTGCTCTCTGTGTTAGGAAGGAAATAACTGTAAAAATTGAAAAGCAACCTTGCCTTAGAAGCTACATATCACACAAAGGAAATAGTCCTTCTGATTCAATGTAGAAGATATCATTTAAAATGTTTAATTGGTCAAATGTCTACCTAGTTTAAAAATTAGAAAGAATAGAACACTGAAAAGCAGCCCCCTAGATAACCACTTTGGTTTCTGGTTTCTAGGAAGCATCATTTCTAAAACATACTTCTAAAATGTTTCTATTCCAAACTGTCAAGTGCCAGCTGTATTCAGAGAGGCAATAAAAGAAAGAAAACGGAGTATGACTTTTCTGATAGGCTGCCCTTCCTGGTGATCCCCTGTTCTGGCCTTACTTTCCTTCTTAGTCTGTTAATGTAAGGATTTGCTACCATCAGCTTTGTTTTGCCCTGCTCTGAGCAGATTTCCCTCTGTGCTGTTTCTGCTTTAATTTAAAATCTTTGGCTCCCATCAACATTCCATGGCAAACTGCCTCTTTCTTGAGAGCTCCTCTATGCTTTCCCTCTTCATTCTTATATTTTTTTCCCATCTCTTGGTTCCTGTTGGCCTGTGCTAATGAAAACAATCCTAAACTTGCTTACGTTTGACTCTGTGCCTCCCTATATAGCCCAGTACTCTCCATCCTCTCTCCCTATTCTCTCTTTTCAACTAGTCGAAATACTAGTGGAGGGAGACCATTGGAGATGAAACATCTTGGTATATATCGCTAGTTTTCTGTGTCACCTGGCTTTTCTATGTTTCTGTTGAAACACTCTTTTGAGAAGTCTCTGATTTCATTTTCTACATGGGTACCCTTTAAGGCTCAATATTGGAAAAGAAGGGGATCAGAGTGATCAACCCAATGTGGTATCCTAACGTAACAGATAAGGAAAGCAGCAGGCTTTGTGAGGCAGTCAGTGATTTGTCCAAAGTCACACAGACAGTAAACGTCAAAGTCAAAACTGAAATTAGGTCTCCAGACTTGTAGTTCAATACTTTCCCTCATTACTCCACGCTATTTTGAATCTCCTCCTCAATTTAGGGGCACAAGAAATCGAACGCAAAACTTTCCAAAGTTTCTTTTCTTACCTGACATGGTCAGAGAAGAGGAGACATCAACTGCAGGTACAAGGGATGAGGAGACAACACTAGAGGATGTCTGAGTGGCTGCAGCTGAACGGCGCACGTGTCCAGTACAAAGGTCACTGGTTACTGGTCCAAACGGCTCCACGGAAACCCCAAGACCTCTACCAAGTGGTAGTAGGTTTGGTAGGAGAGTGATGTCACAAAGCAGGCAGTTGAAAGGTATGAGCTAGCCAATAGGGAGGTCCGATCCCCAACAGGAGGGCGGGCTTGGGTGAAGAGAGCGTAGGAGAGCTAAAACAACCCCTCAATTTCTGAGCTCTGGGGAGGAAATCCTAGAAGACAGATTTACCTCCCCCAGGCTCTTCCATTAGGGAAATCATTGCAACATTTCTTACAGACGTTCATTAATATAATTAACTAACAGTTACTTATATTCTACAGAGTATTCTATTTTATGTATCATATACTTAGAGCTATATAGATCTTATTTAACTAGTATCCTTAGGAAGGAAAGAGCCATGTAGTTTGAACTATTACAGTTGTAACTTGGTTAAAGAGCAGGGTGAAGTTTGTTGAGTGTACCCTGTGGAGAATGTTGTGGTCCAAGGCTCTTCTCTTTTAGTTTCTTCTCCTTGACTCCTACCTTCCTTGGGCTGGGCTAGGCTGGGGGCCAGGTTGGACTTGCGACTTAACATTTCTCTTCCGCTTTCTTTTTTTTTTTTTTTTTTCTTCCATTATGGGCATTGCTTCTAGGACAAGCCTTGATCTTGCATTGGATGTTCCTTCCTGTCAACTTCCAGCAGCAGGAGTCTTCTTTTCAGTGCTTGATGCTTCACGAAATAGACTCTGCCCATTGGCAGCAAATACCAGAGAGCCAGGAGACAGAGCTGGTTGCAGACCTTTCCTCTTCCAGCCTTTGGTTGCAATTGTTTTGCCCATGATTTGCTAGCTCTAGTTCCTTGGGCCACACAGGTATCCTGCCATCCAGCTCTTTTTATATGTGAGAGACATTCTGAACACTGTCCCTCTTTCTTTGCACAGAAGTATATACAGTGTGGCAGTTACCGTAATCTCCTCCCCCTTGCAAACAGCCCCTCTAGAATCTCGGACCTCTAGGACTCTCTGTCTTGCATGCTTGGGTGCAAGGCCAAGCACAATGAAGAGGAGAATAATTAGAGAAAGAGGAGGACATTGGTGGAGAACTGGGAGCAGGTAAGGTGAAAGGGCACCGGAGAAAAGAGATGCATGTAGGTTTTTTGGTTTCTGTGGGAAACAAGTTGACACACTTGGGCCTCATTTTGTATTAACAGAACAGAGAGTTGTAGATATAAGTAGCTAGATCGTGCAGCAACTGCCATGAAGTCTGTACACTGAAGAGAACAGTCTCACATCTAGTTTTCATTTTGTTTTATGTCATATTACCTTATTTATAGCATTCACTGGTATGTTTGTAGAACGCAGATGTTTTCAAATGCTCTGGTTTTGTCTACATGGTTATTTCCTTGTCCTATTTGTAAGGAATCCAACATTGTAAGACATATTGCATGTTTTTCTCTTGACGATTGTTTACCTTGAAGCGTCATGAGCTAACTTGAGCTGTTGGATTTTGTGGAGAAACTTTAAAAAGGGTCTGTGAAAAAGGCATTGTGGTGAGTCGCATTATGCACCCGAGCGTAAGGAGCAGATATCTGCCACCAGCCCAGCTTGGCCTGGATTGCCTCTGTGTTAGTTCCCCTGGTTAGTGCTTTTCTCCCTAACCACTCTTGTGACTGTGATAATGTGAGTTAAGGGCTGAGTTGCTAGTGATTTATGTGTGAGGTAGGCTGGTTTGAGGGAGGAAATCTATGGACCTAGTCATTTTCCTTGGTGGTAAGCTTTCAGGGGTGCAAAGATCGATCTTCCTGGGGACTTTTCTGGTACCAGGAAGATATCGCATAGATGGGACCTCCAAAGACACACATTTAATTTTTAGGCCTGTTGTTCCTATTATGGGATGTGAGTTTCTTCACTGATGGGGATGCTGCTTATCTGAGAAGAAACTGTGAAAGGTGGTGTAGTATAGAGGTGTGGCTTAAGCTTTTAAGTTTTCTTCAAGGTTTTTCCCCTAAGCTTCATACTTCAGACGGCCTACTTACATGAGACTAGTATGTGATGTCAGGCTAACAACTTCCTAAATACCTGCAAGCCAGATCAGTGTCTCTTTTCTCTATATTCCCATGGAAATCAAGGGTCCCGCCGAATTTTCCATCGAAACAGTTGATTTGTGCTGTCTCTAGGAATTCTACAGGGCGTACCGTTGCTTCCTAACCGGTGTCATTTGGGAGATCCACCTCTGTACGTTCAAATGATTAATTTTGAGACTCTGCTCATGTGTGCAGTAAACCCTTTAATTCCCTAAGACCTTCCTTTCCTCCATCTCATACCCCATGAAGCCCGCTTCAGTTTATCTCCTGAATTTCTTTGGAATCTGTCAGCTCTCCCTCAACATCCTAATACTGAACTTGCCTGTCTGTTGCGATTAGGTCCTAACTAGTGTCCATATATCTTGTTTCCCTCCAATCCATTCTTCACACAAGAAAGCTTCAAAGCAAGTTGGAACATTGCTCATAAACATCGCTCACAAACATTGTTTTGAGAATAGAAAACACACTGGTGGCCTTTAAGACTCTGCGTGCTCTAGAATCCTCTCTGCTTCTCTAGCCCCATCTTGTGCCACGTTTGCCCTCACTTTCTATGCTTCAGATACACTGAATTAACCTTAGTTCTCACTCATCTGACAGAAGTCAGTTGAGAAATTATTTTTCACTGTGATTCCTAGCATTAAGGAATTTGATGATCAGGTTTTGTATGAGGACTAAAGCTAAACTGGGAAGTGGAAGAATTGCGTTTCAACTGTTTCAGTCAACACGCATGTATTAATGATACCTAAGTATTGAACACCGGGCTAGGTTTCATGAGGGATACAGAAGTTCTGGCCATCTCTGGTTTTGGGTATCCCTTATTTGTTGAGACCTTTGCGTTGTTTGGTTGCCTTTTGTCTGTTTTCCAGATGGGAAAACAGGAACAAGGGAAGTATAGGTTATTACTAGGTGGGGTTGAACAAGTGGAGCAGCAAACTGCAAAGCAGAAAGAAGAGGGACGTACTATAGAGGGATGTGATTTCCATTTTCAAGGCGCCTGCGTCCTGTGCAGGGAGACAGCCTAACATAAAATGTGCCTAACAAAAGATCTATTGACTTCTTACTAAAAATCTCCAGTTCATATAACCCAGGGGTTTATACCTTCTCCTTTAAAAGTTCTATTCCTGGGACTTCCCTGGTGGTCCAGTGGTGAAGACTCTGCGCTTCCAATGCAGCAGGCGTGGGTTCAATCCCTGGTTGGGGAGCTAAGATCCCACATGCTGCGCAGCCAAAGAAATTTTTTTCAAAAGTTATACTCCTGTGTTGTTGAATTTAGTGGTTTAGATTTTGTTTGAATGTTAAGAAGATTTCAGTTTATTTACCAGGAACAAACAAAACATAATGTAAAAATAGTTTCCCAGAAACGATTTCCATCGTTCTCTTCTTCCCTTTCTCCCGCAGACTGACTGGTGTTTCATCTCGACAAGTTCTCTGAAGTTCTCTGTCATTCCATAGGAAAGCGGTCTGGCTTGGAGGTTGCAATCCCAGGGAATTTTTCATCAGCGGGGAAGTCTCCATCACTACAGAGGAATCAAGGTTGAAGTCAGTCCCGGGTAAGTGAGATGCTCCCCCTAAACACCAACACAGCAGTCGTGTACCTTTCAAGGGGTTCAGGGGCAAGATGGGCAAGGCATTTCTACTAACTCTTCTTAAGGATCATGGACAGTGCCCTATGCTACGAGGTAAGCGGTGACTGTTGTAATTCTTACTGGTGATCATTTCATGTCACTGATCCTTGGCTCTCTTTGTATCTCATAGGACTGTTGTAAGTCCAATACAAAATGAGTCTTCTTTTTAAAAAACTGAAATGTTTTACAAAGCCTAGCATTCTCATAGAGAGTCCTTTGAATTCTCCCCACTTTCCCGAGAGGCTAAGAACACTTCACACCATGAACTAGGAGAGGGGGTAGAGCCCTTTCTGATGAAATATAGAAACAAAGACAGAGTCTTAGCCTGCTTGCTCTCTGGACAGGATCTCGGACCACAAGGTCTTAAATCCTGGTATAAATGACGGAAGTGAGGACAGTTCAACTGGCACTCTCATAACAAGAGTTCTGAAACACCTTCCAAAGAGACTGTAGCAGTAGACGAGGGAAGGGAGTGCTACAGTGTGGTAGTACAGGGGGAATGCTCGGCTACAGCAGTGAAAAATGTGGTACCTATTGGTGTGCTCTCGGGGTTCTTGTACATGTAGCATAGATGACCTTTACAGTGTCCCTCCCACCTTCCCACCTGCATTAGGTGTTCTGTTTTTTTGTTTGTTTGTTTGTTTTTAATTTACGTTTATTGATTGATTGATTGATTGAACTTATTTATTCTACGTATTTATTTTTTTGGCTGCACTGGGTCCTCATTGGTGTGCACGGGCTTTCTCTAGTTGCGGCTAGCGGGGTCTACTCTTGGTTGCGGTGTGCGGGCTTCTCATCGCGGTGGCCTCTCTTGTTGCGGAGCATGGGCTGTAGGCGCGTGGGCTTCGGTAGTTGCGGCTCACGGGCTCTGGAATGCAGGCTCAGTCGTTGTGGCACATGCGCTTAGTTGCTGCACGGCATGTGGGATCTTCGCAGACCGGGGCTCGAAGCCGTGTCCCCTGCATTGGCAGGCGCCACCAGGGAAGCCCTAGCTGTTCTTATATAGAGTCTAAAAACAGAGAGCACTGAGAGAAGGTAGTGGTTATTAAAGGCTCAGGATCTAAATTCTACCTGTCTCTACACCCCTTCCCAGCTGTCGATTTGACCCCGTTTGTGAATGCCGACCTCATTCTTCAACTTTCTCTGCCGTTTGTATACTCACCTTGAAAACTTGTTTCTGTGATGCGTTGAGCAGACACAGGGTGGCAGATTGCAGAGGTGGAAGCTGGTGGTCGGATATTTGCGGGCTGAATCTCCTTCAGTCCCATTCCCATTTCTGGTTGCGCAGAGGCCCTACTTCCTGTGTATGACGCGGAGCCATAGGATTGCGGGCAGGAGCCAAGTTCTCCATACAGTGAAGACCCCAGTGTGCCTTGGTTATAGTAATATACCTGGCTTCCTTCCTGGTAGGGAAGTGACAGGCGGCTATGCCCCTGATTTGTTCGTGGGCCTCCTGATACAGCAGTTCCCTTGGCTCTGGCCCTGTCGTCAGCTGCCCCTAGGAGGACTCTGAGCCCTAGCCACTTCTCTGGTAGATTTGCCTATTCCCCCACTATAATCACACCTGAATAAGGCAACTCAAACCTTTCAGAGATGTGTCGTGAACCTCTTGTTTTCTGAAATACCTATCTGGTGGTTGTGAGACTTAAGGCCAACCTCCCCGAGAGACTTTGTTTCTATTTCTCCTAGTAAACCTAGACTCATCTCCTGTCACCTTCAACTCTACTCCAATTGTGTTCTTTCAACCCAGACCCCTGACCCTGCTTTTTACTTCTGCCATTTCATCCTCACTCCTGCTTCCTTTCCTAAATCCATACGTCTCTTTTGGCCTTCCTAGCCCTGGGCCAAGTTCCTTCCTCTTTCCTCAGTTTTTACCCCTTTCCTTCATTCTCCCATCCAACTTTCAGGCCTTCCTTTCTCACGCCCCAGTTAGCAGCATCTCAAAATTCGAAAGGTTTATTACTCATCTATTAATTCTATTCCATTTACTTATTCGGTTCTATACCTATCTTACCTATGTATGGAAGAACCGCTGGTAGCCAAGGTGGCAGCAAGAATCCTAGCAGCTGTCACCTGACGTATCCGTAGTAGTCAGCAATTTCCATTTCTTTGTCCCTCTGGGTGAAAAATTGCAGCTTCCCCGAAGAGGTGTATCTGGCAGCATTCTCCCGTTGTTGTTGAGCCCGCCTCTTCATGGCCTCTCGCTCTGGCCTCTGCTCTTGTTCGATGGGCTTTGACATGACTGGCTCAGGCACGTTGGGTTCCCTCCATGGAACTCGTTGCTTGCTGAAGTCTTGGAGTAGAAGTTGGGTTTGGAGCTTGGGTGGGGACTGGCGCTTAGTCACAGCAGGGGGAACAGGCTCGCGCTGGAGAGAAGCGCCAGATGAAGTTTTGTAGGGTGCAGGCCTAGGAGCAGCAGGCTGAGGGACACGAGGCTGGGTATGGTTGGTCCAAGCCGGTTGGGTTGGGTTGGCCACAGTTGGCTGAGCTGGTTTGGCGGGACCTGGCAAAGAGGCAGGAGCTGGCTGGGATGAATTGACTGCAGCAGGTTGAGCTGAGTCAGTAGAACCAGGCTGGGCACGGTAAGCCACAGCAGGCCGATGTGAGGCCAGAGACTGTGGCCTCCGAGGAGCGGGTCGAGCTTGAGGCTTGTCCCAGGCAGAAAAAGGCAGAGGTATCAACTTGACCTTCCCAGGAGGAGGCCGCTCACACTGGGATGGAGATGGACACTCTGTTTCAGCACTGCTGTCTGGTTTCTGGGCTTGGACTTGCGTTTTCTCAGGCCTCTTACCCTCACGTGGGGTATGCCGCCGTGGCTGGATCGCTGGGGGTGGCTGGGGGTCTTTGGGGTTGCTTGAATTTCCCAAGAGCCGACAGGAAGAGAGCCCAGTTTTCGTCTCATTCTTCTTCCCCAGCGCATGAAGAACCTTCACAGACTCCAGCATGCGCACGCCAAGGGAGGTTCGAGGCTTTTGAAAGCTCTCTTGGCGAAGCTCAGTTTGGTGTTCCTTTCGCTTCGTGTTGGGGATTGCTGGCTTGTCTTCTGCCTTGACTTTGTTCCCTGACTGCTTGTTCTCTTCAGCCTTGTTTCTTCCTCTGGTCCTTTTGGTCTTTTCCTGCCCATGGCTCTCAGTTTTGCTGATCTTTCCGGATGCAGCTTTCTGAGGTTTGCCTTGAGAGTGCTTGGCCGTGTTCGCAGGAGCCCTGTCACTGACTGCAGCAGTGCATATAACCGCTTCTCCCCCTAACAGGCACTCTGGATCCTTTGGCTGGATTTTGGCCTTGGGAGCACCACCGATAGGCTCAGCGGCTTTCTGTTTGTTCTTCCTGGGTTGATCAGAGGGAACCTTTACGACACTTGGCTTTTCCTGCACCTGATTCACCTTAATGGCTCTGGTGTCTTCAGCTTTGATCACGTTGGGACCTTGGGATCGATCAAGATCTTTCCAAGAATTAAAGAGCTGGGGAAGGTGAATATCCTCCGCCAGTGTAGTAATGTCTGCAAGACCACTGCTAGGTTCAGTCCCATTTTCAAGTGTCCCTAGGTCCTGACGACTCAGGCTGTTCTCTCCCAGATCAGCATTTTCAGAACCAGGCTGCTCCTCTTGGCTGAGGGGATCGGTGCAGGCCAGCGGCTGGGGAATATCAGGGATTCCCAAAGGGAGTAGTGGAGGATCTTGGTTTTCTATTGGGATCTGGTAGGCCTCCAGAGGCTTTGACAGCTTGGTTTTGATATCCTCCACGTTCTTACTCTCTGTTTGTCCCTGGCTTGGAGCTGGAGGCAGGGCCAGGAGACGCCTGGCACTCTGGACTGGAGCTGTCACTGAAATGTCCCCAAGTTCAGATGGTGGGTTACTCTCAAGTATGTGACTGTTTCTGCTACTGCAGGACTTGGGGAGTTCTTGAGTTTGTGTCACACAAAACGTCTGGCTTGGAGGTTGCAATCCCAGGGAATTTTTCATCACCAGGGAAGGCTCCATCACTACAAAGGGATCAAGGGAGAAGTCAGTCCCTGGTAAATGAGATGCTCCCCCTAAACACCAACACAGCAGTCATGTACCTTTCAAGGGGTTCAGGGGCAAGATGGGCAAGGCATTTCTACTAACTCTTCTTAAGGATCATGGACAGTGCCCTATGCTACGAGGTAAGCGGTGACTGTTGTAATGCTTAACTGGTGATCATTTCATGTCACTGATCCTTGGCTCTCTTTGTATCTCATAGGACTGTTGTAAGTCCAATACAAAATGAGTCTTCTTTTTAAACAACTGAAATGTTTTACAAAGCCTAGCATTCTCATATAGAGTCCTTTCAATTCTCCCCACTTTCCCGAGAGGCTAAGAACACTTCACACCATGAACTAGGAGAGGGGGTAGAGCCCTTTCTGATGAAATACAGAAACAAAGACAGAGTCTTAGCCTGCTTGCTCTCTGGACAGGATCTCGGACCACAAGGTCTTAAATCCTGGTATAAATGACGGAAGTGAGGACACTTCAACTGGCACTCTCATAACAAGAGTTCTGAGACACCTTCCAAAGAGACTGTAGCAGTAGACGAGGGAAGGGAGTGCTACAGTGTGGTAGTACAGGGGGAATGCTCGGCTACAGCAGTGAAAAATGTGGTACCTATTGGTGTGCTCTCGGGGTTCTTGTACATGTAGCATAGATGACCTTTACAGTGTCCCTGCCACCTTCCCACCTGCATTAGGTGTTCTTTTTGTTTTTTTGTTTTTTTTAATTTACGTTTATTTATTGATTGATTGTTTGAACTTATTTATTCTACGTATTTATTTTTTTGGCTGCACAGGGTCTTCATTGCTGTGCACGGGCTTTCTCTAGTTGCGGCTAGCGGGGTCTACTCTTGGTTGCGGTGTGCGGGCTTCTCTTGTTGCGGAGCATGCGCTCTAGGCGCGTGGGCTTCGGTAGTTGCGGCTCACGGGCTCTAGAATGCAGGCTCAGTCGTTGTGGCACATGGGCTTAGTTGCTCCACGGCATGTGGGATCTTCCCAGACCAGGGCTCGAACCCGTGTCCCCCGCATTGCATTGGCAGGCGGATTCTTAACCACGGCGCCACCAGGGAAGCCCTAGGTGTTCTTATATAGAGTCTAAAAACAGAGGGCACTGAGCGAAGGTAGTGGTTACTGAAGGCTCAGGATCTAAATTCTACCTGTCTCTACACCCCTTCCCAGCTGTCGATTTGACCCCATTTGTGAATGCCGACCTCATTCTTCAACTTTCTCTGCCGTTTGTATACTCACCTTGAAAACTTGTTTCTGTGATGCGTTGAGCAGACACAGGGTGGCAGATTGCAGAGGTGGAAGCTGGTGGTCGGATATTTGTGGGCTGAATCTCCTTCAGTCCCATTCCCATTTCTGGTTGCGCAGAGGCCCTACTTCCTGTGTATGACGCGGAGCCATAGGATTGCGGGCAGGAGCCAAGTTCTCCATACAGTGAAGACCCCAGTGTGCCTTGGTTATAGTAATATACCTGGCTTCCTTCCTGGTAGGGAAGTGACAGGCGGCTATGCCCCTGATTTGGAATCTGAGATGGTGCTCCCTGAGCAAGCCTGGCAGAAAGTGATGGATATAGAGGGACCATGTTATTGGCGTCTGAAGTTTTATCATACTGGGCTGCCATAAACATGGAGGAAGCAGCTGGGTGCCGGTCAGTGAGTGCCAGAGTAAAGTCTCCGAGTGAAGAGGAATTCTTTTCAGTGCTTCCTGTGATGTCCCACTCAAGAACACCTGGATAGGAAGGAGCTGAAGTGGAGATCTGGCTGTGGTCAGTAACTCCAGATAACATAGTCGTGCTGGAATGTTGGTAAAGGTAGGCACTACCCATGAGTGTCTGGAAAGAGGTACCGGTAGCCGATGCCGAACTGACGGCAGGGGCAGAGACTCTGGAGAAGTTGCAGACACTTCGTGTTAGGGAAGTTGCATTGCTCACCACAGGAAGAGAATGCTGCAGAGAATTTAGAGTTCCAAGTAGAGATGGATTTTGGAAATTTTCTGTAAGAACAAGAGGGTCATGAAAAACTCAGGGAGGTTGAGAAATTCTCACTACGTTTGAGGAACAGCATTATCTTAAGGTTCTTGCTCTCAGGACACCTCTACTATCGACCCTTCCTGAGAAACCCAAAATCAGACAGTTAATGATGGCTGTAAGGACTGAGCAGTTTTCCACTCTTCTGTATTAACTGCCTGTGCTCCCATCTTGGGCACAGATGGGCAGAAGAGCCAAGTGGTATGGTTCAGACATTGTTCTCTAGGCTGGAAGCAACCTTCTCCCTGCCCTGTCTTTCCCTTCAGCCTGCACTCGTATTGACTTCTATGCTATTTCCTAGACTGGAAGCATTTTAGAACTAGGAGGCCCTTAGAGAACTTTCTCTTTTTTCAGTCTCATTTCACGAGTAAGGAAACTGAGGCTCAGAGAGGTCGGGTTGACTTGTTCAGGTTCTCTCATTATGTTAGTGTCATTACCAGGTTTCAGAACCTAAGTATCCTGACTTCCTTGCCAGGACTCCACTCTGAGCATGATAGTGCCAGAAAGCAGGAGAAATAGAACTTATAATATAAGCATTTTTTTTGTCCATTAGAAAACAGTACGGCCATTACCATTGTCATCTTCAGTGTCTCCCTTTGCTTGTGCAGTTCCCACGCTATTACCTAGAGTTGACGTATAGCTCAGTCCAACTGGTGAACTGAAAGAGTCATGTTTGCCCTCTTCAAGCCTGGTTTCTCATCCTACCTCAAAATGATTACCCGAAAGTGGATTTCTTAAGTGCTTTTGGAAAGAGAAAAGTTATCTGATTACTTCAGATTACTCATCTATAAAGTGGTTATAACACCACCACCAATAATAATAGCAGTAATAATTAATAGATGAATAAGCTGATCTATTGCGTATGATTTATATGGAGGAAGATACAATAAGTTCTAGAAAGACAAAGAAAAATCATGAAAAACATGTTACGTAACGAAAAAGAAATCCATAGATATTAATGAAAACTGGGGTATGTGGGCAAGTATCAAAGCCTAATGAATTTACTAACAAATGACATTCTGTACCATACATGCAATATTATGAAAGTGAATTTTGCCCACTCTATTTTAGTGAATACTATTAACCAAAAAACACGATGGAGGTGATAGAGGTGAATGAATTCCTAGCCAATGCATACAGACAGAGACGATAAATCAGTAAAAAATGCACAACAAGCAACAGAATGCAACAAATGTGAATGTATAGGTAGCCACAACATATATAGACAAGTATTTCAATGAAAACCGGTACAAAGCAGACAGCAAAATAGTAAGTGTAAAAGAGTTTCATTATTGTGCTCATTCATATTTTTACCCAGCAAGTAACAGGTATTAAGCCTAGGAGAAATATATCTTTCCATGAATATAACTCATATAATAAGCAGAAAGGAAGCTTAAAAAGTATCAAGAAGGTTTTTGTATTTATCCTAGAACTTAGAATCATCTTCCACATCCAAGAAGATGACATCCCAAGACCTCAAAAAACCATCATCCCTAGAATCCAATTAAAAAAGATTTTCAAATGTAAGAAAATCCAAAGGACTCCACAACATTGTTTTAGATAAACGTGGATGTTTGTGTTTTCTTTTTTTCTTTTGCCGCGCCGCGTGGCCCTGGCCGTGAAAGCACCGAGTCCTAAGCGCTGGACCGCCAGGGAATTCCCTAAATGGGGAATTAGAGATGTGGGGGCTTGACTTTTTCTTTTTCTTCTCCGGTAGCTAAGATCTACAAGCGAACGATGGCTGTTGATCAATGTGCTCTCTGTGTTAGGAAGGAAATAACTGTAAAAATTGAAAAGCAACCTTGCCTTAGAAGCTACATATCACACAAAGGAAATAGTCCTTCTGATTCAATGTAGAAGATATCATTTAAAATGTTTAATTGGTCAAATGTCTACCTAGTTTAAAAATTAGAAAGAATAGAACACTGAAAAGCAGCCCCCTAGATAACCACTTTGGTTTCTGGTTTCTAGGAAGCATCATTTCTAAAACATACTTCTAAAATGTTTCTATTCCAAACTGTCAAGTGCCAGCTGTATTCAGAGAGGCAATAAAAGAAAGAAAACGGAGTATGACTTTTCTGATAGGCTGCCCTTCCTGGTGATCCCCTGTTCTGGCCTTACTTTCCTTCTTAGTCTGTTAATGTAAGGATTTGCTACCATCAGCTTTGTTTTGCCCTGCTCTGAGCAGATTTCCCTCTGTGCTGTTTCTGCTTTAATTTAAAATCTTTGGCTCCCATCAACATTCCATGGCAAACTGCCTCTTTCTTGAGAGCTCCTCTATGCTTTCCCTCTTCATTCTTATATTTTTTTCCCATCTCTTGGTTCCTGTTGGCCTGTGCTAATGAAAACAATCCTAAACTTGCTTACGTTTGACTCTGTGCCTCCCTATATAGCCCAGTACTCTCCATCCTCTCTCCCTATTCTCTCTTTTCAACTAGTCGAAATACTAGTGGAGGGAGACCATTGGAGATGAAACATCTTGGTATATATCGCTAGTTTTCTGTGTCACCTGGCTTTTCTATGTTTCTGTTGAAACACTCTTTTGAGAAGTCTCTGATTTCATTTTCTACATGGGTACCCTTTAAGGCTCAATATTGGAAAAGAAGGGGATCAGAGTGATCAACCCAATGTGGTATCCTAACGTAACAGATAAGGAAAGCAGCAGGCTTTGTGAGGCAGTCAGTGATTTGTCCAAAGTCACACAGACAGTAAACGTCAAAGTCAAAACTGAAATTAGGTCTCCAGACTTGTAGTTCAATACTTTCCCTCATTACTCCACGCTATTTTGAATCTCCTCCTCAATTTAGGGGCACAAGAAATCGAACGCAAAACTTTCCAAAGTTTCTTTTCTTACCTGACATGGTCAGAGAAGAGGAGACATCAACTGCAGGTACAAGGGATGAGGAGACAACACTAGAGGATGTCTGAGTGGCTGCAGCTGAACGGCGCACGTGTCCAGTACAAAGGTCACTGGTTACTGGTCCAAACGGCTCCACGGAAACCCCAAGACCTCTACCAAGTGGTAGTAGGTTTGGTAGGAGAGTGATGTCACAAAGCAGGCAGTTGAAAGGTATGAGCTAGCCAATAGGGAGGTCCGATCCCCAACAGGAGGGCGGGCTTGGGTGAAGAGAGCGTAGGAGAGCTAAAACAACCCCTCAATTTCTGAGCTCTGGGGAGGAAATCCTAGAAGACAGATTTACCTCCCCCAGGCTCTTCCATTAGGGAAATCATTGCAACATTTCTTACAGACGTTCATTAATATAATTAACTAACAGTTACTTATATTCTACAGAGTATTCTATTTTATGTATCATATACTTAGAGCTATATAGATCTTATTTAACTAGTATCCTTAGGAAGGAAAGAGCCATGTAGTTTGAACTATTACAGTTGTAACTTGGTTAAAGAGCAGGGTGAAGTTTGTTGAGTGTACCCTGTGGAGAATGTTGTGGTCCAAGGCTCTTCTCTTTTAGTTTCTTCTCCTTGACTCCTACCTTCCTTGGGCTGGGCTAGGCTGGGGGCCAGGTTGGACTTGCGACTTAACATTTCTCTTCCGCTTTCTTTTTTTTTTTTTTTTTTCTTCCATTATGGGCATTGCTTCTAGGACAAGCCTTGATCTTGCATTGGATGTTCCTTCCTGTCAACTTCCAGCAGCAGGAGTCTTCTTTTCAGTGCTTGATGCTTCACGAAATAGACTCTGCCCATTGGCAGCAAATACCAGAGAGCCAGGAGACAGAGCTGGTTGCAGACCTTTCCTCTTCCAGCCTTTGGTTGCAATTGTTTTGCCCATGATTTGCTAGCTCTAGTTCCTTGGGCCACACAGGTATCCTGCCATCCAGCTCTTTTTATATGTGAGAGACATTCTGAACACTGTCCCTCTTTCTTTGCACAGAAGTATATACAGTGTGGCAGTTACCGTAATCTCCTCCCCCTTGCAAACAGCCCCTCTAGAATCTCGGACCTCTAGGACTCTCTGTCTTGCATGCTTGGGTGCAAGGCCAAGCACAATGAAGAGGAGAATAATTAGAGAAAGAGGAGGACATTGGTGGAGAACTGGGAGCAGGTAAGGTGAAAGGGCACCGGAGAAAAGAGATGCATGTAGGTTTTTTGGTTTCTGTGGGAAACAAGTTGACACACTTGGGCCTCATTTTGTATTAACAGAACAGAGAGTTGTAGATATAAGTAGCTAGATCGTGCAGCAACTGCCATGAAGTCTGTACACTGAAGAGAACAGTCTCACATCTAGTTTTCATTTTGTTTTATGTCATATTACCTTATTTATAGCATTCACTGGTATGTTTGTAGAACGCAGATGTTTTCAAATGCTCTGGTTTTGTCTACATGGTTATTTCCTTGTCCTATTTGTAAGGAATCCAACATTGTAAGACATATTGCATGTTTTTCTCTTGACGATTGTTTACCTTGAAGCGTCATGAGCTAACTTGAGCTGTTGGATTTTGTGGAGAAACTTTAAAAAGGGTCTGTGAAAAAGGCATTGTGGTGAGTCGCATTATGCACCCGAGCGTAAGGAGCAGATATCTGCCACCAGCCCAGCTTGGCCTGGATTGCCTCTGTGTTAGTTCCCCTGGTTAGTGCTTTTCTCCCTAACCACTCTTGTGACTGTGATAATGTGAGTTAAGGGCTGAGTTGCTAGTGATTTATGTGTGAGGTAGGCTGGTTTGAGGGAGGAAATCTATGGACCTAGTCATTTTCCTTGGTGGTAAGCTTTCAGGGGTGCAAAGATCGATCTTCCTGGGGACTTTTCTGGTACCAGGAAGATATCGCATAGATGGGACCTCCAAAGACACACATTTAATTTTTAGGCCTGTTGTTCCTATTATGGGATGTGAGTTTCTTCACTGATGGGGATGCTGCTTATCTGAGAAGAAACTGTGAAAGGTGGTGTAGTATAGAGGTGTGGCTTAAGCTTTTAAGTTTTCTTCAAGGTTTTTCCCCTAAGCTTCATACTTCAGACGGCCTACTTACATGAGACTAGTATGTGATGTCAGGCTAACAACTTCCTAAATACCTGCAAGCCAGATCAGTGTCTCTTTTCTCTATATTCCCATGGAAATCAAGGGTCCCGCCGAATTTTCCATCGAAACAGTTGATTTGTGCTGTCTCTAGGAATTCTACAGGGCGTACCGTTGCTTCCTAACCGGTGTCATTTGGGAGATCCACCTCTGTACGTTCAAATGATTAATTTTGAGACTCTGCTCATGTGTGCAGTAAACCCTTTAATTCCCTAAGACCTTCCTTTCCTCCATCTCATACCCCATGAAGCCCGCTTCAGTTTATCTCCTGAATTTCTTTGGAATCTGTCAGCTCTCCCTCAACATCCTAATACTGAACTTGCCTGTCTGTTGCGATTAGGTCCTAACTAGTGTCCATATATCTTGTTTCCCTCCAATCCATTCTTCACACAAGAAAGCTTCAAAGCAAGTTGGAACATTGCTCATAAACATCGCTCACAAACATTGTTTTGAGAATAGAAAACACACTGGTGGCCTTTAAGACTCTGCGTGCTCTAGAATCCTCTCTGCTTCTCTAGCCCCATCTTGTGCCACGTTTGCCCTCACTTTCTATGCTTCAGATACACTGAATTAACCTTAGTTCTCACTCATCTGACAGAAGTCAGTTGAGAAATTATTTTTCACTGTGATTCCTAGCATTAAGGAATTTGATGATCAGGTTTTGTATGAGGACTAAAGCTAAACTGGGAAGTGGAAGAATTGCGTTTCAACTGTTTCAGTCAACACGCATGTATTAATGATACCTAAGTATTGAACACCGGGCTAGGTTTCATGAGGGATACAGAAGTTCTGGCCATCTCTGGTTTTGGGTATCCCTTATTTGTTGAGACCTTTGCGTTGTTTGGTTGCCTTTTGTCTGTTTTCCAGATGG
Source organism: Balaenoptera physalus (assembly GCF_965194825.1). Lineage (NCBI taxonomy): Eukaryota > Metazoa > Chordata > Mammalia > Artiodactyla > Balaenopteridae > Balaenoptera > Balaenoptera physalus. The sequence continues at coordinate 298,528 of NW_028126497.1, read as the reverse complement.
GAAAACAGGAACAAGGGAAGTATAGGTTATTACTAGGTGGGGTTGAACAAGTGGAGCAGCAAACTGCAAAGCAGAAAGAAGAGGGACGTACTATAGAGGGATGTGATTTCCATTTTCAAGGCGCCTGCGTCCTGTGCAGGGAGACAGCCTAACATAAAATGTGCCTAACAAAAGATCTATTGACTTCTTACTAAAAATCTCCAGTTCATATAACCCAGGGGTTTATACCTTCTCCTTTAAAAGTTCTATTCCTGGGACTTCCCTGGTGGTCCAGTGGTGAAGACTCTGCGCTTCCAATGCAGCAGGCGTGGGTTCAATCCCTGGTTGGGGAGCTAAGATCCCACATGCTGCGCAGCCAAAGAAATTTTTTTCAAAAGTTATACTCCTGTGTTGTTGAATTTAGTGGTTTAGATTTTGTTTGAATGTTAAGAAGATTTCAGTTTATTTACCAGGAACAAACAAAACATAATGTAAAAATAGTTTCCCAGAAACGATTTCCATCGTTCTCTTCTTCCCTTTCTCCCGCAGACTGACTGGTGTTTCATCTCGACAAGTTCTCTGAAGTTCTCTGTCATTCCATAGGAAAGCGGTCTGGCTTGGAGGTTGCAATCCCAGGGAATTTTTCATCAGCGGGGAAGTCTCCATCACTACAGAGGAATCAAGGTTGAAGTCAGTCCCGGGTAAGTGAGATGCTCCCCCTAAACACCAACACAGCAGTCGTGTACCTTTCAAGGGGTTCAGGGGCAAGATGGGCAAGGCATTTCTACTAACTCTTCTTAAGGATCATGGACAGTGCCCTATGCTACGAGGTAAGCGGTGACTGTTGTAATTCTTACTGGTGATCATTTCATGTCACTGATCCTTGGCTCTCTTTGTATCTCATAGGACTGTTGTAAGTCCAATACAAAATGAGTCTTCTTTTTAAAAAACTGAAATGTTTTACAAAGCCTAGCATTCTCATAGAGAGTCCTTTGAATTCTCCCCACTTTCCCGAGAGGCTAAGAACACTTCACACCATGAACTAGGAGAGGGGGTAGAGCCCTTTCTGATGAAATATAGAAACAAAGACAGAGTCTTAGCCTGCTTGCTCTCTGGACAGGATCTCGGACCACAAGGTCTTAAATCCTGGTATAAATGACGGAAGTGAGGACAGTTCAACTGGCACTCTCATAACAAGAGTTCTGAAACACCTTCCAAAGAGACTGTAGCAGTAGACGAGGGAAGGGAGTGCTACAGTGTGGTAGTACAGGGGGAATGCTCGGCTACAGCAGTGAAAAATGTGGTACCTATTGGTGTGCTCTCGGGGTTCTTGTACATGTAGCATAGATGACCTTTACAGTGTCCCTCCCACCTTCCCACCTGCATTAGGTGTTCTGTTTTTTTGTTTGTTTGTTTGTTTTTAATTTACGTTTATTGATTGATTGATTGATTGAACTTATTTATTCTACGTATTTATTTTTTTGGCTGCACTGGGTCCTCATTGGTGTGCACGGGCTTTCTCTAGTTGCGGCTAGCGGGGTCTACTCTTGGTTGCGGTGTGCGGGCTTCTCATCGCGGTGGCCTCTCTTGTTGCGGAGCATGGGCTGTAGGCGCGTGGGCTTCGGTAGTTGCGGCTCACGGGCTCTGGAATGCAGGCTCAGTCGTTGTGGCACATGCGCTTAGTTGCTGCACGGCATGTGGGATCTTCGCAGACCGGGGCTCGAAGCCGTGTCCCCTGCATTGGCAGGCGCCACCAGGGAAGCCCTAGCTGTTCTTATATAGAGTCTAAAAACAGAGAGCACTGAGAGAAGGTAGTGGTTATTAAAGGCTCAGGATCTAAATTCTACCTGTCTCTACACCCCTTCCCAGCTGTCGATTTGACCCCGTTTGTGAATGCCGACCTCATTCTTCAACTTTCTCTGCCGTTTGTATACTCACCTTGAAAACTTGTTTCTGTGATGCGTTGAGCAGACACAGGGTGGCAGATTGCAGAGGTGGAAGCTGGTGGTCGGATATTTGCGGGCTGAATCTCCTTCAGTCCCATTCCCATTTCTGGTTGCGCAGAGGCCCTACTTCCTGTGTATGACGCGGAGCCATAGGATTGCGGGCAGGAGCCAAGTTCTCCATACAGTGAAGACCCCAGTGTGCCTTGGTTATAGTAATATACCTGGCTTCCTTCCTGGTAGGGAAGTGACAGGCGGCTATGCCCCTGATTTGTTCGTGGGCCTCCTGATACAGCAGTTCCCTTGGCTCTGGCCCTGTCGTCAGCTGCCCCTAGGAGGACTCTGAGCCCTAGCCACTTCTCTGGTAGATTTGCCTATTCCCCCACTATAATCACACCTGAATAAGGCAACTCAAACCTTTCAGAGATGTGTCGTGAACCTCTTGTTTTCTGAAATACCTATCTGGTGGTTGTGAGACTTAAGGCCAACCTCCCCGAGAGACTTTGTTTCTATTTCTCCTAGTAAACCTAGACTCATCTCCTGTCACCTTCAACTCTACTCCAATTGTGTTCTTTCAACCCAGACCCCTGACCCTGCTTTTTACTTCTGCCATTTCATCCTCACTCCTGCTTCCTTTCCTAAATCCATACGTCTCTTTTGGCCTTCCTAGCCCTGGGCCAAGTTCCTTCCTCTTTCCTCAGTTTTTACCCCTTTCCTTCATTCTCCCATCCAACTTTCAGGCCTTCCTTTCTCACGCCCCAGTTAGCAGCATCTCAAAATTGGAAAGGTTTATTACTCATCTATTAATTCTATTCCATTTACTTATTCGGTTCTATACCTATCTTACCTATGTATGGAAGAACCGCTGGTAGCCAAGGTGGCAGCAAGAATCCTAGCAGCTGTCACCTGACGTATCCGTAGTAGTCAGCAATTTCCATTTCTTTGTCCCTCTGGGTGAAAAATTGCAGCTTCCCCGAAGAGGTGTATCTGGCAGCATTCTCCCGTTGTTGTTGAGCCCGCCTCTTCATGGCCTCTCGCTCTGGCCTCTGCTCTTGTTCGATGGGCTTTGACATGACTGGCTCAGGCACGTTGGGTTCCCTCCATGGAACTCGTTGCTTGCTGAAGTCTTGGAGTAGAAGTTGGGTTTGGAGCTTGGGTGGGGACTGGCGCTTAGTCACAGCAGGGGGAACAGGCTCGCGCTGGAGAGAAGCGCCAGATGAAGTTTTGTAGGGTGCAGGCCTAGGAGCAGCAGGCTGAGGGACACGAGGCTGGGTATGGTTGGTCCAAGCCGGTTGGGTTGGGTTGGCCACAGTTGGCTGAGCTGGTTTGGCGGGACCTGGCAAAGAGGCAGGAGCTGGCTGGGATGAATTGACTGCAGCAGGTTGAGCTGAGTCAGTAGAACCAGGCTGGGCACGGTAAGCCACAGCAGGCCGATGTGAGGCCAGAGACTGTGGCCTCCGAGGAGCGGGTCGAGCTTGAGGCTTGTCCCAGGCAGAAAAAGGCAGAGGTATCAACTTGACCTTCCCAGGAGGAGGCCGCTCACACTGGGATGGAGATGGACACTCTGTTTCAGCACTGCTGTCTGGTTTCTGGGCTTGGACTTGCGTTTTCTCAGGCCTCTTACCCTCACGTGGGGTATGCCGCCGTGGCTGGATCGCTGGGGGTGGCTGGGGGTCTTTGGGGTTGCTTGAATTTCCCAAGAGCCGACAGGAAGAGAGCCCAGTTTTCGTCTCATTCTTCTTCCCCAGCGCATGAAGAACCTTCACAGACTCCAGCATGCGCACGCCAAGGGAGGTTCGAGGCTTTTGAAAGCTCTCTTGGCGAAGCTCAGTTTGGTGTTCCTTTCGCTTCGTGTTGGGGATTGCTGGCTTGTCTTCTGCCTTGACTTTGTTCCCTGACTGCTTGTTCTCTTCAGCCTTGTTTCTTCCTCTGGTCCTTTTGGTCTTTTCCTGCCCATGGCTCTCAGTTTTGCTGATCTTTCCGGATGCAGCTTTCTGAGGTTTGCCTTGAGAGTGCTTGGCCGTGTTCGCAGGAGCCCTGTCACTGACTGCAGCAGTGCATATAACCGCTTCTCCCCCTAACAGGCACTCTGGATCCTTTGGCTGGATTTTGGCCTTGGGAGCACCACCGATAGGCTCAGCGGCTTTCTGTTTGTTCTTCCTGGGTTGATCAGAGGGAACCTTTACGACACTTGGCTTTTCCTGCACCTGATTCACCTTAATGGCTCTGGTGTCTTCAGCTTTGATCACGTTGGGACCTTGGGATCGATCAAGATCTTTCCAAGAATTAAAGAGCTGGGGAAGGTGAATATCCTCCGCCAGTGTAGTAATGTCTGCAAGACCACTGCTAGGTTCAGTCCCATTTTCAAGTGTCCCTAGGTCCTGACGACTCAGGCTGTTCTCTCCCAGATCAGCATTTTCAGAACCAGGCTGCTCCTCTTGGCTGAGGGGATCGGTGCAGGCCAGCGGCTGGGGAATATCAGGGATTCCCAAAGGGAGTAGTGGAGGATCTTGGTTTTCTATTGGGATCTGGTAGGCCTCCAGAGGCTTTGACAGCTTGGTTTTGATATCCTCCACGTTCTTACTCTCTGTTTGTCCCTGGCTTGGAGCTGGAGGCAGGGCCAGGAGACGCCTGGCACTCTGGACTGGAGCTGTCACTGAAATGTCCCCAAGTTCAGATGGTGGGTTACTCTCAAGTATGTGACTGTTTCTGCTACTGCAGGACTTGGGGAGTTCTTGAGTTTGTGTCACACAAAACGTCTGGCTTGGAGGTTGCAATCCCAGGGAATTTTTCATCACCAGGGAAGGCTCCATCACTACAAAGGGATCAAGGGAGAAGTCAGTCCCTGGTAAATGAGATGCTCCCCCTAAACACCAACACAGCAGTCATGTACCTTTCAAGGGGTTCAGGGGCAAGATGGGCAAGGCATTTCTACTAACTCTTCTTAAGGATCATGGACAGTGCCCTATGCTACGAGGTAAGCGGTGACTGTTGTAATGCTTAACTGGTGATCATTTCATGTCACTGATCCTTGGCTCTCTTTGTATCTCATAGGACTGTTGTAAGTCCAATACAAAATGAGTCTTCTTTTTAAACAACTGAAATGTTTTACAAAGCCTAGCATTCTCATATAGAGTCCTTTCAATTCTCCCCACTTTCCCGAGAGGCTAAGAACACTTCACACCATGAACTAGGAGAGGGGGTAGAGCCCTTTCTGATGAAATACAGAAACAAAGACAGAGTCTTAGCCTGCTTGCTCTCTGGACAGGATCTCGGACCACAAGGTCTTAAATCCTGGTATAAATGACGGAAGTGAGGACACTTCAACTGGCACTCTCATAACAAGAGTTCTGAGACACCTTCCAAAGAGACTGTAGCAGTAGACGAGGGAAGGGAGTGCTACAGTGTGGTAGTACAGGGGGAATGCTCGGCTACAGCAGTGAAAAATGTGGTACCTATTGGTGTGCTCTCGGGGTTCTTGTACATGTAGCATAGATGACCTTTACAGTGTCCCTGCCACCTTCCCACCTGCATTAGGTGTTCTTTTTGTTTTTTTGTTTTTTTTAATTTACGTTTATTTATTGATTGATTGTTTGAACTTATTTATTCTACGTATTTATTTTTTTGGCTGCACAGGGTCTTCATTGCTGTGCACGGGCTTTCTCTAGTTGCGGCTAGCGGGGTCTACTCTTGGTTGCGGTGTGCGGGCTTCTCTTGTTGCGGAGCATGCGCTCTAGGCGCGTGGGCTTCGGTAGTTGCGGCTCACGGGCTCTAGAATGCAGGCTCAGTCGTTGTGGCACATGGGCTTAGTTGCTCCACGGCATGTGGGATCTTCCCAGACCAGGGCTCGAACCCGTGTCCCCCGCATTGCATTGGCAGGCGGATTCTTAACCACGGCGCCACCAGGGAAGCCCTAGGTGTTCTTATATAGAGTCTAAAAACAGAGGGCACTGAGCGAAGGTAGTGGTTACTGAAGGCTCAGGATCTAAATTCTACCTGTCTCTACACCCCTTCCCAGCTGTCGATTTGACCCCATTTGTGAATGCCGACCTCATTCTTCAACTTTCTCTGCCGTTTGTATACTCACCTTGAAAACTTGTTTCTGTGATGCGTTGAGCAGACACAGGGTGGCAGATTGCAGAGGTGGAAGCTGGTGGTCGGATATTTGTGGGCTGAATCTCCTTCAGTCCCATTCCCATTTCTGGTTGCGCAGAGGCCCTACTTCCTGTGTATGACGCGGAGCCATAGGATTGCGGGCAGGAGCCAAGTTCTCCATACAGTGAAGACCCCAGTGTGCCTTGGTTATAGTAATATACCTGGCTTCCTTCCTGGTAGGGAAGTGACAGGCGGCTATGCCCCTGATTTGGAATCTGAGATGGTGCTCCCTGAGCAAGCCTGGCAGAAAGTGATGGATATAGAGGGACCATGTTATTGGCGTCTGAAGTTTTATCATACTGGGCTGCCATAAACATGGAGGAAGCAGCTGGGTGCCGGTCAGTGAGTGCCAGAGTAAAGTCTCCGAGTGAAGAGGAATTCTTTTCAGTGCTTCCTGTGATGTCCCACTCAAGAACACCTGGATAGGAAGGAGCTGAAGTGGAGATCTGGCTGTGGTCAGTAACTCCAGATAACATAGTCGTGCTGGAATGTTGGTAAAGGTAGGCACTACCCATGAGTGTCTGGAAAGAGGTACCGGTAGCCGATGCCGAACTGACGGCAGGGGCAGAGACTCTGGAGAAGTTGCAGACACTTCGTGTTAGGGAAGTTGCATTGCTCACCACAGGAAGAGAATGCTGCAGAGAATTTAGAGTTCCAAGTAGAGATGGATTTTGGAAATTTTCTGTAAGAACAAGAGGGTCATGAAAAACTCAGGGAGGTTGAGAAATTCTCACTACGTTTGAGGAACAGCATTATCTTAAGGTTCTTGCTCTCAGGACACCTCTACTATCGACCCTTCCTGAGAAACCCAAAATCAGACAGTTAATGATGGCTGTAAGGACTGAGCAGTTTTCCACTCTTCTGTATTAACTGCCTGTGCTCCCATCTTGGGCACAGATGGGCAGAAGAGCCAAGTGGTATGGTTCAGACATTGTTCTCTAGGCTGGAAGCAACCTTCTCCCTGCCCTGTCTTTCCCTTCAGCCTGCACTCGTATTGACTTCTATGCTATTTCCTAGACTGGAAGCATTTTAGAACTAGGAGGCCCTTAGAGAACTTTCTCTTTTTTCAGTCTCATTTCACGAGTAAGGAAACTGAGGCTCAGAGAGGTCGGGTTGACTTGTTCAGGTTCTCTCATTATGTTAGTGTCATTACCAGGTTTCAGAACCTAAGTATCCTGACTTCCTTGCCAGGACTCCACTCTGAGCATGATAGTGCCAGAAAGCAGGAGAAATAGAACTTATAATATAAGCATTTTTTTTGTCCATTAGAAAACAGTACGGCCATTACCATTGTCATCTTCAGTGTCTCCCTTTGCTTGTGCAGTTCCCACGCTATTACCTAGAGTTGACGTATAGCTCAGTCCAACTGGTGAACTGAAAGAGTCATGTTTGCCCTCTTCAAGCCTGGTTTCTCATCCTACCTCAAAATGATTACCCGAAAGTGGATTTCTTAAGTGCTTTTGGAAAGAGAAAAGTTATCTGATTACTTCAGATTACTCATCTATAAAGTGGTTATAACACCACCACCAATAATAATAGCAGTAATAATTAATAGATGAATAAGCTGATCTATTGCGTATGATTTATATGGAGGAAGATACAATAAGTTCTAGAAAGACAAAGAAAAATCATGAAAAACATGTTACGTAACGAAAAAGAAATCCATAGATATTAATGAAAACTGGGGTATGTGGGCAAGTATCAAAGCCTAATGAATTTACTAACAAATGACATTCTGTACCATACATGCAATATTATGAAAGTGAATTTTGCCCACTCTATTTTAGTGAATACTATTAACCAAAAAACACGATGGAGGTGATAGAGGTGAATGAATTCCTAGCCAATGCATACAGACAGAGACGATAAATCAGTAAAAAATGCACAACAAGCAACAGAATGCAACAAATGTGAATGTATAGGTAGCCACAACATATATAGACAAGTATTTCAATGAAAACCGGTACAAAGCAGACAGCAAAATAGTAAGTGTAAAAGAGTTTCATTATTGTGCTCATTCATATTTTTACCCAGCAAGTAACAGGTATTAAGCCTAGGAGAAATATATCTTTCCATGAATATAACTCATATAATAAGCAGAAAGGAAGCTTAAAAAGTATCAAGAAGGTTTTTGTATTTATCCTAGAACTTAGAATCATCTTCCACATCCAAGAAGATGACATCCCAAGACCTCAAAAAACCATCATCCCTAGAATCCAATTAAAAAAGATTTTCAAATGTAAGAAAATCCAAAGGACTCCACAACATTGTTTTAGATAAACGTGGATGTTTGTGTTTTCTTTTTTTCTTTTGCCGCGCCGCGTGGCCCTGGCCGTGAAAGCACCGAGTCCTAAGCGCTGGACCGCCAGGGAATTCCCTAAATGGGGAATTAGAGATGTGGGGGCTTGACTTTTTCTTTTTCTTCTCCGGTAGCTAAGATCTACAAGCGAACGATGGCTGTTGATCAATGTGCTCTCTGTGTTAGGAAGGAAATAACTGTAAAAATTGAAAAGCAACCTTGCCTTAGAAGCTACATATCACACAAAGGAAATAGTCCTTCTGATTCAATGTAGAAGATATCATTTAAAATGTTTAATTGGTCAAATGTCTACCTAGTTTAAAAATTAGAAAGAATAGAACACTGAAAAGCAGCCCCCTAGATAACCACTTTGGTTTCTGGTTTCTAGGAAGCATCATTTCTAAAACATACTTCTAAAATGTTTCTATTCCAAACTGTCAAGTGCCAGCTGTATTCAGAGAGGCAATAAAAGAAAGAAAACGGAGTATGACTTTTCTGATAGGCTGCCCTTCCTGGTGATCCCCTGTTCTGGCCTTACTTTCCTTCTTAGTCTGTTAATGTAAGGATTTGCTACCATCAGCTTTGTTTTGCCCTGCTCTGAGCAGATTTCCCTCTGTGCTGTTTCTGCTTTAATTTAAAATCTTTGGCTCCCATCAACATTCCATGGCAAACTGCCTCTTTCTTGAGAGCTCCTCTATGCTTTCCCTCTTCATTCTTATATTTTTTTCCCATCTCTTGGTTCCTGTTGGCCTGTGCTAATGAAAACAATCCTAAACTTGCTTACGTTTGACTCTGTGCCTCCCTATATAGCCCAGTACTCTCCATCCTCTCTCCCTATTCTCTCTTTTCAACTAGTCGAAATACTAGTGGAGGGAGACCATTGGAGATGAAACATCTTGGTATATATCGCTAGTTTTCTGTGTCACCTGGCTTTTCTATGTTTCTGTTGAAACACTCTTTTGAGAAGTCTCTGATTTCATTTTCTACATGGGTACCCTTTAAGGCTCAATATTGGAAAAGAAGGGGATCAGAGTGATCAACCCAATGTGGTATCCTAACGTAACAGATAAGGAAAGCAGCAGGCTTTGTGAGGCAGTCAGTGATTTGTCCAAAGTCACACAGACAGTAAACGTCAAAGTCAAAACTGAAATTAGGTCTCCAGACTTGTAGTTCAATACTTTCCCTCATTACTCCACGCTATTTTGAATCTCCTCCTCAATTTAGGGGCACAAGAAATCGAACGCAAAACTTTCCAAAGTTTCTTTTCTTACCTGACATGGTCAGAGAAGAGGAGACATCAACTGCAGGTACAAGGGATGAGGAGACAACACTAGAGGATGTCTGAGTGGCTGCAGCTGAACGGCGCACGTGTCCAGTACAAAGGTCACTGGTTACTGGTCCAAACGGCTCCACGGAAACCCCAAGACCTCTACCAAGTGGTAGTAGGTTTGGTAGGAGAGTGATGTCACAAAGCAGGCAGTTGAAAGGTATGAGCTAGCCAATAGGGAGGTCCGATCCCCAACAGGAGGGCGGGCTTGGGTGAAGAGAGCGTAGGAGAGCTAAAACAACCCCTCAATTTCTGAGCTCTGGGGAGGAAATCCTAGAAGACAGATTTACCTCCCCCAGGCTCTTCCATTAGGGAAATCATTGCAACATTTCTTACAGACGTTCATTAATATAATTAACTAACAGTTACTTATATTCTACAGAGTATTCTATTTTATGTATCATATACTTAGAGCTATATAGATCTTATTTAACTAGTATCCTTAGGAAGGAAAGAGCCATGTAGTTTGAACTATTACAGTTGTAACTTGGTTAAAGAGCAGGGTGAAGTTTGTTGAGTGTACCCTGTGGAGAATGTTGTGGTCCAAGGCTCTTCTCTTTTAGTTTCTTCTCCTTGACTCCTACCTTCCTTGGGCTGGGCTAGGCTGGGGGCCAGGTTGGACTTGCGACTTAACATTTCTCTTCCGCTTTCTTTTTTTTTTTTTTTTTTCTTCCATTATGGGCATTGCTTCTAGGACAAGCCTTGATCTTGCATTGGATGTTCCTTCCTGTCAACTTCCAGCAGCAGGAGTCTTCTTTTCAGTGCTTGATGCTTCACGAAATAGACTCTGCCCATTGGCAGCAAATACCAGAGAGCCAGGAGACAGAGCTGGTTGCAGACCTTTCCTCTTCCAGCCTTTGGTTGCAATTGTTTTGCCCATGATTTGCTAGCTCTAGTTCCTTGGGCCACACAGGTATCCTGCCATCCAGCTCTTTTTATATGTGAGAGACATTCTGAACACTGTCCCTCTTTCTTTGCACAGAAGTATATACAGTGTGGCAGTTACCGTAATCTCCTCCCCCTTGCAAACAGCCCCTCTAGAATCTCGGACCTCTAGGACTCTCTGTCTTGCATGCTTGGGTGCAAGGCCAAGCACAATGAAGAGGAGAATAATTAGAGAAAGAGGAGGACATTGGTGGAGAACTGGGAGCAGGTAAGGTGAAAGGGCACCGGAGAAAAGAGATGCATGTAGGTTTTTTGGTTTCTGTGGGAAACAAGTTGACACACTTGGGCCTCATTTTGTATTAACAGAACAGAGAGTTGTAGATATAAGTAGCTAGATCGTGCAGCAACTGCCATGAAGTCTGTACACTGAAGAGAACAGTCTCACATCTAGTTTTCATTTTGTTTTATGTCATATTACCTTATTTATAGCATTCACTGGTATGTTTGTAGAACGCAGATGTTTTCAAATGCTCTGGTTTTGTCTACATGGTTATTTCCTTGTCCTATTTGTAAGGAATCCAACATTGTAAGACATATTGCATGTTTTTCTCTTGACGATTGTTTACCTTGAAGCGTCATGAGCTAACTTGAGCTGTTGGATTTTGTGGAGAAACTTTAAAAAGGGTCTGTGAAAAAGGCATTGTGGTGAGTCGCATTATGCACCCGAGCGTAAGGAGCAGATATCTGCCACCAGCCCAGCTTGGCCTGGATTGCCTCTGTGTTAGTTCCCCTGGTTAGTGCTTTTCTCCCTAACCACTCTTGTGACTGTGATAATGTGAGTTAAGGGCTGAGTTGCTAGTGATTTATGTGTGAGGTAGGCTGGTTTGAGGGAGGAAATCTATGGACCTAGTCATTTTCCTTGGTGGTAAGCTTTCAGGGGTGCAAAGATCGATCTTCCTGGGGACTTTTCTGGTACCAGGAAGATATCGCATAGATGGGACCTCCAAAGACACACATTTAATTTTTAGGCCTGTTGTTCCTATTATGGGATGTGAGTTTCTTCACTGATGGGGATGCTGCTTATCTGAGAAGAAACTGTGAAAGGTGGTGTAGTATAGAGGTGTGGCTTAAGCTTTTAAGTTTTCTTCAAGGTTTTTCCCCTAAGCTTCATACTTCAGACGGCCTACTTACATGAGACTAGTATGTGATGTCAGGCTAACAACTTCCTAAATACCTGCAAGCCAGATCAGTGTCTCTTTTCTCTATATTCCCATGGAAATCAAGGGTCCCGCCGAATTTTCCATCGAAACAGTTGATTTGTGCTGTCTCTAGGAATTCTACAGGGCGTACCGTTGCTTCCTAACCGGTGTCATTTGGGAGATCCACCTCTGTACGTTCAAATGATTAATTTTGAGACTCTGCTCATGTGTGCAGTAAACCCTTTAATTCCCTAAGACCTTCCTTTCCTCCATCTCATACCCCATGAAGCCCGCTTCAGTTTATCTCCTGAATTTCTTTGGAATCTGTCAGCTCTCCCTCAACATCCTAATACTGAACTTGCCTGTCTGTTGCGATTAGGTCCTAACTAGTGTCCATATATCTTGTTTCCCTCCAATCCATTCTTCACACAAGAAAGCTTCAAAGCAAGTTGGAACATTGCTCATAAACATCGCTCACAAACATTGTTTTGAGAATAGAAAACACACTGGTGGCCTTTAAGACTCTGCGTGCTCTAGAATCCTCTCTGCTTCTCTAGCCCCATCTTGTGCCACGTTTGCCCTCACTTTCTATGCTTCAGATACACTGAATTAACCTTAGTTCTCACTCATCTGACAGAAGTCAGTTGAGAAATTATTTTTCACTGTGATTCCTAGCATTAAGGAATTTGATGATCAGGTTTTGTATGAGGACTAAAACTAAACTGGGAAGTGGAAGAATTGCGTTTCAACTGTTTCAGTCAACACGCATGTATTAATGATACCTAAGTATTGAACACCGGGCTAGGTTTCATGAGGGATACAGAAGTTCTGGCCATCTCTGGTTTTGGGTATCCCTTATTTGTTGAGACCTTTGCGTTGTTTGGTTGCCTTTTGTCTGTTTTCCAGATGGGAAAACAGGAACAAGGGAAGTATAGGTTATTACTAGGTGGGGTTGAACAAGTGGAGCAGCAAACTGCAAAGCAGAAAGAAGAGGGACGTACTATAGAGGGATGTGATTTCCATTTTCAAGGCGCCTGCGTCCTGTGCAGGGAGACAGCCTAACATAAAATGTGCCTAACAAAAGATCTATTGACTTCTTACTAAAAATCTCCAGTTCATATAACCCAGGGGTTTATACCTTCTCCTTTAAAAGTTCTATTCCTGGGACTTCCCTGGTGGTCCAGTGGTGAAGACTCTGCGCTTCCAATGCAGCAGGCGTGGGTTCAATCCCTGGTTGGGGAGCTAAGATCCCACATGCTGCGCAGCCAAAGAAATTTTTTTCAAAAGTTATACTCCTGTGTTGTTGAATTTAGTGGTTTAGATTTTGTTTGAATGTTAAGAAGATTTCAGTTTATTTACCAGGAACAAACAAAACATAATGTAAAAATAGTTTCCCAGAAACGATTTCCATCGTTCTCTTCTTCCCTTTCTCCCGCAGACTGACTGGTGTTTCATCTCGACAAGTTCTCTGAAGTTCTCTGTCATTCCATAGGAAAGCGGTCTGGCTTGGAGGTTGCAATCCCAGGGAATTTTTCATCAGCGGGGAAGTCTCCATCACTACAGAGGAATCAAGGTTGAAGTCAGTCCCGGGTAAGTGAGATGCTCCCCCTAAACACCAACACAGCAGTCGTGTACCTTTCAAGGGGTTCAGGGGCAAGATGGGCAAGGCATTTCTACTAACTCTTCTTAAGGATCATGGACAGTGTGCCCTATGCTACGAGGTAAGCGGTGACTGTTGTAATTCTTACTGGTGATCATTTCATGTCACTGATCCTTGGCTCTCTTTGTATCTCATAGGACTGTTGTAAGTCCAATACAAAATGAGTCTTCTTTTTAAAAAACTGAAATGTTTTACAAAGCCTAGCATTCTCATAGAGAGTCCTTTGAATTCTCCCCACTTTCCCGAGAGGCTAAGAACACTTCACACCATGAACTAGGAGAGGGGGTAGAGCCCTTTCTGATGAAATATAGAAACAAAGACAGAGTCTTAGCCTGCTTGCTCTCTGGACAGGATCTCGGACCACAAGGTCTTAAATCCTGGTATAAATGACGGAAGTGAGGACAGTTCAACTGGCACTCTCATAACAAGAGTTCTGAAACACCTTCCAAAGAGACTGTAGCAGTAGACGAGGGAAGGGAGTGCTACAGTGTGGTAGTACAGGGGGAATGCTCGGCTACAGCAGTGAAAAATGTGGTACCTATTGGTGTGCTCTCGGGGTTCTTGTACATGTAGCATAGATGACCTTTACAGTGTCCCTCCCACCTTCCCACCTGCATTAGGTGTTCTGTTTTTTTGTTTGTTTTTTTTTTTTAATTTACGTTTATTGATTGATTGATTGATTGAACTTATTTATTCTACGTATTTATTTTTTTGGCTGCACTGGGTCCTCATTGGTGTGCACGGGCTTTCTCTAGTTGCGGCTAGCGGGATCTACTCTTGGTTGCGGTGTGCGGGCTTCTCATCGCGGTGGCCTCTCTTGTTGCGGAGCATGGGCTGTAGGCGCGTGGGCTTCGGTAGTTGCGGCTCACGGGCTCTGGAATGCAGGCTCAGTCGTTGTGGCACATGCGCTTAGTTGCTGCACGGCATGTGGGATCTTCGCAGACCGGGGCTCGAAGCCGTGTCCCCTGCATTGGCAGGCGCCACCAGGGAAGCCCTAGCTGTTCTTATATAGAGTCTAAAAACAGAGAGCACTGAGAGAAGGTAGTGGTTATTAAAGGCTCAGGATCTAAATTCTACCTGTCTCTACACCCCTTCCCAGCTGTCGATTTGACCCCGTTTGTGAATGCCGACCTCATTCTTCAACTTTCTCTGCCGTTTGTATACTCACCTTGAAAACTTGTTTCTGTGATGCGTTGAGCAGACACAGGGTGGCAGATTGCAGAGGTGGAAGCTGGTGGTCGGATATTTGCGGGCTGAATCTCCTTCAGTCCCATTCCCATTTCTGGTTGCGCAGAGGCCCTACTTCCTGTGTATGACGCGGAGCCATAGGATTGCGGGCAGGAGCCAAGTTCTCCATACAGTGAAGACCCCAGTGTGCCTTGGTTATAGTAATATACCTGGCTTCCTTCCTGGTAGGGAAGTGACAGGCGGCTATGCCCCTGATTTGTTCGTGGGCCTCCTGATACAGCAGTTCCCTTGGCTCTGGCCCTGTCGTCAGCTGCCCCTAGGAGGACTCTGAGCCCTAGCCACTTCTCTGGTAGATTTGCCTATTCCCCCACTATAATCACACCTGAATAAGGCAACTCAAACCTTTCAGAGATGTGTCGTGAACCTCTTGTTTTCTGAAATACCTATCTGGTGGTTGTGAGACTTAAGGCCAACCTCCCCGAGAGACTTTGTTTCTATTTCTCCTAGTAAACCTAGACTCATCTCCTGTCACCTTCAACTCTACTCCAATTGTGTTCTTTCAACCCAGACCCCTGACCCTGCTTTTTACTTCTGCCATTTCATCCTCACTCCTGCTTCCTTTCCTAAATCCATACGTCTCTTTTGGCCTTCCTAGCCCTGGGCCAAGTTCCTTCCTCTTTCCTCAGTTTTTACCCCTTTCCTTCATTCTCCCATCCAACTTTCAGTCCTTCCTTTCTCACGCCCCAGTTAGCAGCATCTCAAAATTCGAAAGGTTTATTACTCATCTATTAATTCTATTCCATTTACTTATTCGGTTCTATACCTATCTTACCTATGTATGGAAGAACCGCTGGTAGCCAAGGTGGCAGCAAGAATCCTAGCAGCTGTCACCTGACGTATCCGTAGTAGTCAGCAATTTCCATTTCTTTGTCCCTCTGGGTGAAAAATTGCAGCTTCCCCGAAGAGGTGTATCTGGCAGCATTCTCCCGTTGTTGTTGAGCCCGCCTCTTCATGGCCTCTCGCTCTGGCCTCTGCTCTTGTTCGATGGGCTTTGACATGACTGGCTCAGGCACGTTGGGTTCCCTCCATGGAACTCGTTGCTTGCTGAAGTCTTGGAGTAGAAGTTGGGTTTGGAGCTTGGGTGGGGACTGGCGCTTAGTCACAGCAGGGGGAACAGGCTCGCGCTGGAGAGAAGCGCCAGATGAAGTTTTGTAGGGTGCAGGCCTAGGAGCAGCAGGCTGAGGGACACGAGGCTGGGTATGGTTGGTCCAAGCCGGTTGGGTTGGGTTGGCCACAGTTGGCTGAGCTGGTTTGGCGGGACCTGGCAAAGAGGCAGGAGCTGGCTGGGATGAATTGACTGCAGCAGGTTGAGCTGAGTCAGTAGAACCAGGCTGGGCACGGTAAGCCACAGCAGGCCGATGTGAGGCCAGAGACTGTGGCCTCCGAGGAGCGGGTCGAGCTTGAGGCTTGTCCCAGGCAGAAAAAGGCAGAGGTATCAACTTGACCTTCCCAGGAGGAGGCCGCTCACACTGGGATGGAGATGGACACTCTGTTTCAGCACTGCTGTCTGGTTTCTGGGCTTGGACTTGCGTTTTCTCAGGCCTCTTACCCTCACGTGGGGTATGCCGCCGTGGCTGGATCGCTGGGGGTGGCTGGGGGTCTTTGGGGTTGCTTGAATTTCCCAAGAGCCGACAGGAAGAGAGCCCAGTTTTCGTCTCATTCTTCTTCCCCAGCGCATGAAGAACCTTCACAGACTCCAGCATGCGCACGCCAAGGGAGGTTCGAGGCTTTTGAAAGCTCTCTTGGCGAAGCTCAGTTTGGTGTTCCTTTCGCTTCGTGTTGGGGATTGCTGGCTTGTCTTCTGCCTTGACTTTGTTCCCTGACTGCTTGTTCTCTTCAGCCTTGTTTCTTCCTCTGGTCCTTTTGGTCTTTTCCTGCCCATGGCTCTCAGTTTTGCTGATCTTTCCGGATGCAGCTTTCTGAGGTTTGCCTTGAGAGTGCTTGGCCGTGTTCGCAGGAGCCCTGTCACTGACTGCAGCAGTGCATATAACCGCTTCTCCCCCTAACAGGCACTCTGGATCCTTTGGCTGGATTTTGGCCTTGGGAGCACCACCGATAGGCTCAGCGGCTTTCTGTTTGTTCTTCCTGGGTTGATCAGAGGGAACCTTTACGACACTTGGCTTTTCCTGCACCTGATTCACCTTAATGGCTCTGGTGTCTTCAGCTTTGATCACGTTGGGACCTTGGGATCGATCAAGATCTTTCCAAGAATTAAAGAGCTGGGGAAGGTGAATATCCTCCGCCAGTGTAGTAATGTCTGCAAGACCACTGCTAGGTTCAGTCCCATTTTCAAGTGTCCCTAGGTCCTGACGACTCAGGCTGTTCTCTCCCAGATCAGCATTTTCAGAACCAGGCTGCTCCTCTTGGCTGAGGGGATCGGTGCAGGCCAGCGGCTGGGGAATATCAGGGATTCCCAAAGGGAGTAGTGGAGGATCTTGGTTTTCTATTGGGATCTGGTAGGCCTCCAGAGGCTTTGACAGCTTGGTTTTGATATCCTCCACGTTCTTACTCTCTGTTTGTCCCTGGCTTGGAGCTGGAGGCAGGGCCAGGAGACGCCTGGCACTCTGGACTGGAGCTGTCACTGAAATGTCCCCAAGTTCAGATGGTGGGTTACTCTCAAGTATGTGACTGTTTCTGCTACTGCAGGACTTGGGGAGTTCTTGAGTTTGTGTCACACAAAACGTCTGGCTTGGAGGTTGCAATCCCAGGGAATTTTTCATCACCAGGGAAGGCTCCATCACTACAAAGGGATCAAGGGAGAAGTCAGTCCCTGGTAAATGAGATGCTCCCCCTAAACACCAACACAGCAGTCATGTACCTTTCAAGGGGTTCAGGGGCAAGATGGGCAAGGCATTTCTACTAACTCTTCTTAAGGATCATGGACAGTGCCCTATGCTACGAGGTAAGCGGTGACTGTTGTAATGCTTAACTGGTGATCATTTCATGTCACTGATCCTTGGCTCTCTTTGTATCTCATAGGACTGTTGTAAGTCCAATACAAAATGAGTCTTCTTTTTAAACAACTGAAATGTTTTACAAAGCCTAGCATTCTCATATAGAGTCCTTTCAATTCTCCCCACTTTCCCGAGAGGCTAAGAACACTTCACACCATGAACTAGGAGAGGGGGTAGAGCCCTTTCTGATGAAATACAGAAACAAAGACAGAGTCTTAGCCTGCTTGCTCTCTGGACAGGATCTCGGACCACAAGGTCTTAAATCCTGGTATAAATGACGGAAGTGAGGACACTTCAACTGGCACTCTCATAACAAGAGTTCTGAGACACCTTCCAAAGAGACTGTAGCAGTAGACGAGGGAAGGGAGTGCTACAGTGTGGTAGTACAGGGGGAATGCTCGGCTACAGCAGTGAAAAATGTGGTACCTATTGGTGTGCTCTCGGGGTTCTTGTACATGTAGCATAGATGACCTTTACAGTGTCCCTGCCACCTTCCCACCTGCATTAGGTGTTCTTTTTGTTTTTTTGTTTTTTTTAATTTACGTTTATTTATTGATTGATTGTTTGAACTTATTTATTCTACGTATTTATTTTTTTGGCTGCACAGGGTCTTCATTGCTGTGCACGGGCTTTCTCTAGTTGCGGCTAGCGGGGTCTACTCTTGGTTGCGGTGTGCGGGCTTCTCTTGTTGCGGAGCATGCGCTCTAGGCGCGTGGGCTTCGGTAGTTGCGGCTCACGGGCTCTAGAATGCAGGCTCAGTCGTTGTGGCACATGGGCTTAGTTGCTCCACGGCATGTGGGATCTTCCCAGACCAGGGCTCGAACCCGTGTCCCCCGCATTGCATTGGCAGGCGGATTCTTAACCACGGCGCCACCAGGGAAGCCCTAGGTGTTCTTATATAGAGTCTAAAAACAGAGGGCACTGAGCGAAGGTAGTGGTTACTGAAGGCTCAGGATCTAAATTCTACCTGTCTCTACACCCCTTCCCAGCTGTCGATTTGACCCCATTTGTGAATGCCGACCTCATTCTTCAACTTTCTCTGCCGTTTGTATACTCACCTTGAAAACTTGTTTCTGTGATGCGTTGAGCAGACACAGGGTGGCAGATTGCAGAGGTGGAAGCTGGTGGTCGGATATTTGTGGGCTGAATCTCCTTCAGTCCCATTCCCATTTCTGGTTGCGCAGAGGCCCTACTTCCTGTGTATGACGCGGAGCCATAGGATTGCGGGCAGGAGCCAAGTTCTCCATACAGTGAAGACCCCAGTGTGCCTTGGTTATAGTAATATACCTGGCTTCCTTCCTGGTAGGGAAGTGACAGGCGGCTATGCCCCTGATTTGGAATCTGAGATGGTGCTCCCTGAGCAAGCCTGGCAGAAAGTGATGGATATAGAGGGACCATGTTATTGGCGTCTGAAGTTTTATCATACTGGGCTGCCATAAACATGGAGGAAGCAGCTGGGTGCCGGTCAGTGAGTGCCAGAGTAAAGTCTCCGAGTGAAGAGGAATTCTTTTCAGTGCTTCCTGTGATGTCCCACTCAAGAACACCTGGATAGGAAGGAGCTGAAGTGGAGATCTGGCTGTGGTCAGTAACTCCAGATAACATAGTCGTGCTGGAATGTTGGTAAAGGTAGGCACTACCCATGAGTGTCTGGAAAGAGGTACCGGTAGCCGATGCCGAACTGACGGCAGGGGCAGAGACTCTGGAGAAGTTGCAGACACTTCGTGTTAGGGAAGTTGCATTGCTCACCACAGGAAGAGAATGCTGCAGAGAATTTAGAGTTCCAAGTAGAGATGGATTTTGGAAATTTTCTGTAAGAACAAGAGGGTCATGAAAAACTCAGGGAGGTTGAGAAATTCTCACTACGTTTGAGGAACAGCATTATCTTAAGGTTCTTGCTCTCAGGACACCTCTACTATCGACCCTTCCTGAGAAACCCAAAATCAGACAGTTAATGATGGCTGTAAGGACTGAGCAGTTTTCCACTCTTCTGTATTAACTGCCTGTGCTCCCATCTTGGGCACAGATGGGCAGAAGAGCCAAGTGGTATGGTTCAGACATTGTTCTCTAGGCTGGAAGCAACCTTCTCCCTGCCCTGTCTTTCCCTTCAGCCTGCACTCGTATTGACTTCTATGCTATTTCCTAGACTGGAAGCATTTTAGAACTAGGAGGCCCTTAGAGAACTTTCTCTTTTTTCAGTCTCATTTCACGAGTAAGGAAACTGAGGCTCAGAGAGGTCGGGTTGACTTGTTCAGGTTCTCTCATTATGTTAGTGTCATTACCAGGTTTCAGAACCTAAGTATCCTGACTTCCTTGCCAGGACTCCACTCTGAGCATGATAGTGCCAGAAAGCAGGAGAAATAGAACTTATAATATAAGCATTTTTTTTGTCCATTAGAAAACAGTACGGCCATTACCATTGTCATCTTCAGTGTCTCCCTTTGCTTGTGCAGTTCCCACGCTATTACCTAGAGTTGACGTATAGCTCAGTCCAACTGGTGAACTGAAAGAGTCATTTTTGCCCTCTTCAAGCCTGGTTTCTCATCCTACCTCAAAATGATTACCCGAAAGTGGATTTCTTAAGTGCTTTTGGAAAGAGAAAAGTTATCTGATTACTTCAGATTACTCATCTATAAAGTGGTTATAACACCACCACCAATAATAATAGCAGTAATAATTAATAGATGAATAAGCTGATCTATTGCGTATGATTTATATGGAGGAAGATACAATAAGTTCTAGAAAGACAAAGAAAAATCATGAAAAACATGTTACGTAACGAAAAAGAAATCCATAGATATTAATGAAAACTGGGGTATGTGGGCAAGTATCAAAGCCTAATGAATTTACTAACAAATGACATTCTGTACCATACATGCAATATTATGAAAGTGAATTTTGCCCACTCTATTTTAGTGAATACTATTAACCAAAAAACACGATGGAGGTGATAGAGGTGAATGAATTCCTAGCCAATGCATACAGACAGAGACGATAAATCAGTAAAAAATGCACAACAAGCAACAGAATGCAACAAATGTGAATGTATAGGTAGCCACAACATATATAGACAAGTATTTCAATGAAAACCGGTACAAAGCAGACAGCAAAATAGTAAGTGTAAAAGAGTTTCATTATTGTGCTCATTCATATTTTTACCCAGCAAGTAACAGGTATTAAGCCTAGGAGAAATATATCTTTCCATGAATATAACTCATATAATAAGCAGAAAGGAAGCTTAAAAAGTATCAAGAAGGTTTTTGTATTTATCCTAGAACTTAGAATCATCTTCCACATCCAAGAAGATGACATCCCAAGACCTCAAAAAACCATCATCCCTAGAATCCAATTAAAAAAGATTTTCAAATGTAAGAAAATCCAAAGGACTCCACAACATTGTTTTAGATAAACGTGGATGTTTGTGTTTTCTTTTTTTCTTTTGCCGCGCCGCGTGGCCCTGGCCGTGAAAGCACCGAGTCCTAAGCGCTGGACCGCCAGGGAATTCCCTAAATGGGGAATTAGAGATGTGGGGGCTTGACTTTTTCTTTTTCTTCTCCGGTAGCTAAGATCTACAAGCGAACGATGGCTGTTGATCAATGTGCTCTCTGTGTTAGGAAGGAAATAACTGTAAAAATTGAAAAGCAACCTTGCCTTAGAAGCTACATATCACACAAAGGAAATAGTCCTTCTGATTCAATGTAGAAGATATCATTTAAAATGTTTAATTGGTCAAATGTCTACCTAGTTTAAAAATTAGAAAGAATAGAACACTGAAAAGCAGCCCCCTAGATAACCACTTTGGTTTCTGGTTTCTAGGAAGCATCATTTCTAAAACATACTTCTAAAATGTTTCTATTCCAAACTGTCAAGTGCCAGCTGTATTCAGAGAGGCAATAAAAGAAAGAAAACGGAGTATGACTTTTCTGATAGGCTGCCCTTCCTGGTGATCCCCTGTTCTGGCCTTACTTTCCTTCTTAGTCTGTTAATGTAAGGATTTGCTACCATCAGCTTTGTTTTGCCCTGCTCTGAGCAGATTTCCCTCTGTGCTGTTTCTGCTTTAATTTAAAATCTTTGGCTCCCATCAACATTCCATGGCAAACTGCCTCTTTCTTGAGAGCTCCTCTATGCTTTCCCTCTTCATTCTTATATTTTTTTCCCATCTCTTGGTTCCTGTTGGCCTGTGCTAATGAAAACAATCCTAAACTTGCTTACGTTTGACTCTGTGCCTCCCTATATAGCCCAGTACTCTCCATCCTCTCTCCCTATTCTCTCTTTTCAACTAGTCGAAATACTAGTGGAGGGAGACCATTGGAGATGAAACATCTTGGTATATATCGCTAGTTTTCTGTGTCACCTGGCTTTTCTATGTTTCTGTTGAAACACTCTTTTGAGAAGTCTCTGATTTCATTTTCTACATGGGTACCCTTTAAGGCTCAATATTGGAAAAGAAGGGGATCAGAGTGATCAACCCAATGTGGTATCCTAACGTAACAGATAAGGAAAGCAGCAGGCTTTGTGAGGCAGTCAGTGATTTGTCCAAAGTCACACAGACAGTAAACGTCAAAGTCAAAACTGAAATTAGGTCTCCAGACTTGTAGTTCAATACTTTCCCTCATTATTCCACGCTATTTTGAATCTCCTCCTCAATTTAGGGGCACAAGAAATCGAACGCAAAACTTTCCAAAGTTTCTTTTCTTACCTGACATGGTCAGAGAAGAGGAGACATCAACTGCAGGTACAAGGGATGAGGAGACAACACTAGAGGATGTCTGAGTGGCTGCAGCTGAACGGCGCACGTGTCCAGTACAAAGGTCACTGGTTACTGGTCCAAACGGCTCCACGGAAACCCCAAGACCTCTACCAAGTGGTAGTAGGTTTGGTAGGAGAGTGATGTCACAAAGCAGGCAGTTGAAAGGTATGAGCTAGCCAATAGGGAGGTCCGATCCCCAACAGGAGGGCGGGCTTGGGTGAAGAGAGCGTAGGAGAGCTAAAACAACCCCTCAATTTCTGAGCTCTGGGGAGGAAATCCTAGAAGACAGATTTACCTCCCCCAGGCTCTTCCATTAGGGAAATCATTGCAACATTTCTTACAGACGTTCATTAATATAATTAACTAACAGTTACTTATATTCTACAGAGTATTCTATTTTATGTATCATATACTTAGAGCTATATAGATCTTATTTAACTAGTATCCTTAGGAAGGAAAGAGCCATGTAGTTTGAACTATTACAGTTGTAACTTGGTTAAAGAGCAGGGTGAAGTTTGTTGAGTGTACCCTGTGGAGAATGTTGTGGTCCAAGGCTCTTCTCTTTTAGTTTCTTCTCCTTGACTCCTACCTTCCTTGGGCTGGGCTAGGCTGGGGGCCAGGTTGGACTTGCGACTTAACATTTCTCTTCCGCTTTCTTTTTTTTTTTTTTTTTTCTTCCATTATGGGCATTGCTTCTAGGACAAGCCTTGATCTTGCATTGGATGTTCCTTCCTGTCAACTTCCAGCAGCAGGAGTCTTCTTTTCAGTGCTTGATGCTTCACGAAATAGACTCTGCCCATTGGCAGCAAATACCAGAGAGCCAGGAGACAGAGCTGGTTGCAGACCTTTCCTCTTCCAGCCTTTGGTTGCAATTGTTTTGCCCATGATTTGCTAGCTCTAGTTCCTTGGGCCACACAGGTATCCTGCCATCCAGCTCTTTTTATATGTGAGAGACATTCTGAACACTGTCCCTCTTTCTTTGCACAGAAGTATATACAGTGTGGCAGTTACCGTAATCTCCTCCCCCTTGCAAACAGCCCCTCTAGAATCTCGGACCTCTAGGACTCTCTGTCTTGCATGCTTGGGTGCAAGGCCAAGCACAATGAAGAGGAGAATAATTAGAGAAAGAGGAGGACATTGGTGGAGAACTGGGAGCAGGTAAGGTGAAAGGGCACCGGAGAAAAGAGATGCATGTAGGTTTTTTGGTTTCTGTGGGAAACAAGTTGACACACTTGGGCCTCATTTTGTATTAACAGAACAGAGAGTTGTAGATATAAGTAGCTAGATCGTGCAGCAACTGCCATGAAGTCTGTACACTGAAGAGAACAGTCTCACATCTAGTTTTCATTTTGTTTTATGTCATATTACCTTATTTATAGCATTCACTGGTATGTTTGTAGAACGCAGATGTTTTCAAATGCTCTGGTTTTGTCTACATGGTTATTTCCTTGTCCTATTTGTAAGGAATCCAACATTGTAAGACATATTGCATGTTTTTCTCTTGACGATTGTTTACCTTGAAGCGTCATGAGCTAACTTGAGCTGTTGGATTTTGTGGAGAAACTTTAAAAAGGGTCTGTGAAAAAGGCATTGTGGTGAGTCGCATTATGCACCCGAGCGTAAGGAGCAGATATCTGCCACCAGCCCAGCTTGGCCTGGATTGCCTCTGTGTTAGTTCCCCTGGTTAGTGCTTTTCTCCCTAACCACTCTTGTGACTGTGATAATGTGAGTTAAGGGCTGAGTTGCTAGTGATTTATGTGTGAGGTAGGCTGGTTTGAGGGAGGAAATCTATGGACCTAGTCATTTTCCTTGGTGGTAAGCTTTCAGGGGTGCAAAGATCGATCTTCCTGGGGACTTTTCTGGTACCAGGAAGATATCGCATAGATGGGACCTCCAAAGACACACATTTAATTTTTAGGCCTGTTGTTCCTATTATGGGATGTGAGTTTCTTCACTGATGGGGATGCTGCTTATCTGAGAAGAAACTGTGAAAGGTGGTGTAGTATAGAGGTGTGGCTTAAGCTTTTAAGTTTTCTTCAAGGTTTTTCCCCTAAGCTTCATACTTCAGACGGCCTACTTACATGAGACTAGTATGTGATGTCAGGCTAACAACTTCCTAAATACCTGCAAGCCAGATCAGTGTCTCTTTTCTCTATATTCCCATGGAAATCAAGGGTCCCGCCGAATTTTCCATCGAAACAGTTGATTTGTGCTGTCTCTAGGAATTCTACAGGGCGTACCGTTGCTTCCTAACCGGTGTCATTTGGGAGATCCACCTCTGTACGTTCAAATGATTAATTTTGAGACTCTGCTCATGTGTGCAGTAAACCCTTTAATTCCCTAAGACCTTCCTTTCCTCCATCTCATACCCCATGAAGCCCGCTTCAGTTTATCTCCTGAATTTCTTTGGAATCTGTCAGCTCTCCCTCAACATCCTAATACTGAACTTGCCTGTCTGTTGCGATTAGGTCCTAACTAGTGTCCATATATCTTGTTTCCCTCCAATCCATTCTTCACACAAGAAAGCTTCAAAGCAAGTTGGAACATTGCTCATAAACATCGCTCACAAACATTGTTTTGAGAATAGAAAACACACTGGTGGCCTTTAAGACTCTGCGTGCTCTAGAATCCTCTCTGCTTCTCTAGCCCCATCTTGTGCCACGTTTGCCCTCACTTTCTATGCTTCAGATACACTGAATTAACCTTAGTTCTCACTCATCTGACAGAAGTCAGTTGAGAAATTATTTTTCACTGTGATTCCTAGCATTAAGGAATTTGATGATCAGGTTTTGTATGAGGACTAAAACTAAACTGGGAAGTGGAAGAATTGCGTTTCAACTGTTTCAGTCAACACGCATGTATTAATGATACCTAAGTATTGAACACCGGGCTAGGTTTCATGAGGGATACAGAAGTTCTGGCCATCTCTGGTTTTGGGTATCCCTTATTTGTTGAGACCTTTGCGTTGTTTGGTTGCCTTTTGTCTGTTTTCCAGATGGGAAAACAGGAACAAGGGAAGTATAGGTTATTACTAGGTGGGGTTGAACAAGTGGAGCAGCAAACTGCAAAGCAGAAAGAAGAGGGACGTACTATAGAGGGATGTGATTTCCATTTTCAAGGCGCCTGCGTCCTGTGCAGGGAGACAGCCTAACATAAAATGTGCCTAACAAAAGATCTATTGACTTCTTACTAAAAATCTCCAGTTCATATAACCCAGGGGTTTATACCTTCTCCTTTAAAAGTTCTATTCCTGGGACTTCCCTGGTGGTCCAGTGGTGAAGACTCTGCGCTTCCAATGCAGCAGGCGTGGGTTCAATCCCTGGTTGGGGAGCTAAGATCCCACATGCTGCGCAGCCAAAGAAATTTTTTTCAAAAGTTATACTCCTGTGTTGTTGAATTTAGTGGTTTAGATTTTGTTTGAATGTTAAGAAGATTTCAGTTTATTTACCAGGAACAAACAAAACATAATGTAAAAATAGTTTCCCAGAAACGATTTCCATCGTTCTCTTCTTCCCTTTCTCCCGCAGACTGACTGGTGTTTCATCTCGACAAGTTCTCTGAAGTTCTCTGTCATTCCATAGGAAAGCGGTCTGGCTTGGAGGTTGCAATCCCAGGGAATTTTTCATCAGCGGGGAAGTCTCCATCACTACAGAGGAATCAAGGTTGAAGTCAGTCCCGGGTAAGTGAGATGCTCCCCCTAAACACCAACACAGCAGTCGTGTACCTTTCAAGGGGTTCAGGGGCAAGATGGGCAAGGCATTTCTACTAACTCTTCTTAAGGATCATGGACAGTGTGCCCTATGCTACGAGGTAAGCGGTGACTGTTGTAATTCTTACTGGTGATCATTTCATGTCACTGATCCTTGGCTCTCTTTGTATCTCATAGGACTGTTGTAAGTCCAATACAAAATGAGTCTTCTTTTTAAAAAACTGAAATGTTTTACAAAGCCTAGCATTCTCATAGAGAGTCCTTTGAATTCTCCCCACTTTCCCGAGAGGCTAAGAACACTTCACACCATGAACTAGGAGAGGGGGTAGAGCCCTTTCTGATGAAATATAGAAACAAAGACAGAGTCTTAGCCTGCTTGCTCTCTGGACAGGATCTCGGACCACAAGGTCTTAAATCCTGGTATAAATGACGGAAGTGAGGACAGTTCAACTGGCACTCTCATAACAAGAGTTCTGAAACACCTTCCAAAGAGACTGTAGCAGTAGACGAGGGAAGGGAGTGCTACAGTGTGGTAGTACAGGGGGAATGCTCGGCTACAGCAGTGAAAAATGTGGTACCTATTGGTGTGCTCTCGGGGTTCTTGTACATGTAGCATAGATGACCTTTACAGTGTCCCTCCCACCTTCCCACCTGCATTAGGTGTTCTGTTTTTTTGTTTGTTTTTTTTTTTTAATTTACGTTTATTGATTGATTGATTGATTGAACTTATTTATTCTACGTATTTATTTTTTTGGCTGCACTGGGTCCTCATTGGTGTGCACGGGCTTTCTCTAGTTGCGGCTAGCGGGATCTACTCTTGGTTGCGGTGTGCGGGCTTCTCATCGCGGTGGCCTCTCTTGTTGCGGAGCATGGGCTGTAGGCGCGTGGGCTTCGGTAGTTGCGGCTCACGGGCTCTGGAATGCAGGCTCAGTCGTTGTGGCACATGCGCTTAGTTGCTGCACGGCATGTGGGATCTTCGCAGACCGGGGCTCGAAGCCGTGTCCCCTGCATTGGCAGGCGCCACCAGGGAAGCCCTAGCTGTTCTTATATAGAGTCTAAAAACAGAGAGCACTGAGAGAAGGTAGTGGTTATTAAAGGCTCAGGATCTAAATTCTACCTGTCTCTACACCCCTTCCCAGCTGTCGATTTGACCCCGTTTGTGAATGCCGACCTCATTCTTCAACTTTCTCTGCCGTTTGTATACTCACCTTGAAAACTTGTTTCTGTGATGCGTTGAGCAGACACAGGGTGGCAGATTGCAGAGGTGGAAGCTGGTGGTCGGATATTTGCGGGCTGAATCTCCTTCAGTCCCATTCCCATTTCTGGTTGCGCAGAGGCCCTACTTCCTGTGTATGACGCGGAGCCATAGGATTGCGGGCAGGAGCCAAGTTCTCCATACAGTGAAGACCCCAGTGTGCCTTGGTTATAGTAATATACCTGGCTTCCTTCCTGGTAGGGAAGTGACAGGCGGCTATGCCCCTGATTTGTTCGTGGGCCTCCTGATACAGCAGTTCCCTTGGCTCTGGCCCTGTCGTCAGCTGCCCCTAGGAGGACTCTGAGCCCTAGCCACTTCTCTGGTAGATTTGCCTATTCCCCCACTATAATCACACCTGAATAAGGCAACTCAAACCTTTCAGAGATGTGTCGTGAACCTCTTGTTTTCTGAAATACCTATCTGGTGGTTGTGAGACTTAAGGCCAACCTCCCCGAGAGACTTTGTTTCTATTTCTCCTAGTAAACCTAGACTCATCTCCTGTCACCTTCAACTCTACTCCAATTGTGTTCTTTCAACCCAGACCCCTGACCCTGCTTTTTACTTCTGCCATTTCATCCTCACTCCTGCTTCCTTTCCTAAATCCATACGTCTCTTTTGGCCTTCCTAGCCCTGGGCCAAGTTCCTTCCTCTTTCCTCAGTTTTTACCCCTTTCCTTCATTCTCCCATCCAACTTTCAGTCCTTCCTTTCTCACGCCCCAGTTAGCAGCATCTCAAAATTCGAAAGGTTTATTACTCATCTATTAATTCTATTCCATTTACTTATTCGGTTCTATACCTATCTTACCTATGTATGGAAGAACCGCTGGTAGCCAAGGTGGCAGCAAGAATCCTAGCAGCTGTCACCTGACGTATCCGTAGTAGTCAGCAATTTCCATTTCTTTGTCCCTCTGGGTGAAAAATTGCAGCTTCCCCGAAGAGGTGTATCTGGCAGCATTCTCCCGTTGTTGTTGAGCCCGCCTCTTCATGGCCTCTCGCTCTGGCCTCTGCTCTTGTTCGATGGGCTTTGACATGACTGGCTCAGGCACGTTGGGTTCCCTCCATGGAACTCGTTGCTTGCTGAAGTCTTGGAGTAGAAGTTGGGTTTGGAGCTTGGGTGGGGACTGGCGCTTAGTCACAGCAGGGGGAACAGGCTCGCGCTGGAGAGAAGCGCCAGATGAAGTTTTGTAGGGTGCAGGCCTAGGAGCAGCAGGCTGAGGGACACGAGGCTGGGTATGGTTGGTCCAAGCCGGTTGGGTTGGGTTGGCCACAGTTGGCTGAGCTGGTTTGGCGGGACCTGGCAAAGAGGCAGGAGCTGGCTGGGATGAATTGACTGCAGCAGGTTGAGCTGAGTCAGTAGAACCAGGCTGGGCACGGTAAGCCACAGCAGGCCGATGTGAGGCCAGAGACTGTGGCCTCCGAGGAGCGGGTCGAGCTTGAGGCTTGTCCCAGGCAGAAAAAGGCAGAGGTATCAACTTGACCTTCCCAGGAGGAGGCCGCTCACACTGGGATGGAGATGGACACTCTGTTTCAGCACTGCTGTCTGGTTTCTGGGCTTGGACTTGCGTTTTCTCAGGCCTCTTACCCTCACGTGGGGTATGCCGCCGTGGCTGGATCGCTGGGGGTGGCTGGGGGTCTTTGGGGTTGCTTGAATTTCCCAAGAGCCGACAGGAAGAGAGCCCAGTTTTCGTCTCATTCTTCTTCCCCAGCGCATGAAGAACCTTCACAGACTCCAGCATGCGCACGCCAAGGGAGGTTCGAGGCTTTTGAAAGCTCTCTTGGCGAAGCTCAGTTTGGTGTTCCTTTCGCTTCGTGTTGGGGATTGCTGGCTTGTCTTCTGCCTTGACTTTGTTCCCTGACTGCTTGTTCTCTTCAGCCTTGTTTCTTCCTCTGGTCCTTTTGGTCTTTTCCTGCCCATGGCTCTCAGTTTTGCTGATCTTTCCGGATGCAGCTTTCTGAGGTTTGCCTTGAGAGTGCTTGGCCGTGTTCGCAGGAGCCCTGTCACTGACTGCAGCAGTGCATATAACCGCTTCTCCCCCTAACAGGCACTCTGGATCCTTTGGCTGGATTTTGGCCTTGGGAGCACCACCGATAGGCTCAGAGGCTTTCTGTTTGTTCTTCCTGGGTTGATCAGAGGGAACCTTTACGACACTTGGCTTTTCCTGCACCTGATTCACCTTAATGGCTCTGGTGTCTTCAGCTTTGATCACGTTGGGACCTTGGGATCGATCAAGATCTTTCCAAGAATTAAAGAGCTGGGGAAGGTGAATATCCTCCGCCAGTGTAGTAATGTCTGCAAGACCACTGCTAGGTTCAGTCCCATTTTCAAGTGTCCCTAGGTCCTGACGACTCAGGCTGTTCTCTCCCAGATCAGCATTTTCAGAACCAGGCTGCTCCTCTTGGCTGAGGGGATCGGTGCAGGCCAGCGGCTGGGGAATATCAGGGATTCCCAAAGGGAGTAGTGGAGGATCTTGGTTTTCTATTGGGATCTGGTAGGCCTCCAGAGGCTTTGACAGCTTGGTTTTGATATCCTCCACGTTCTTACTCTCTGTTTGTCCCTGGCTTGGAG
The DNA here is from genome assembly GCF_965194825.1 of Balaenoptera physalus. NCBI lineage: Eukaryota > Metazoa > Chordata > Mammalia > Artiodactyla > Balaenopteridae > Balaenoptera > Balaenoptera physalus. The sequence continues at coordinate 268,602 of NW_028126497.1, read as the reverse complement.
CTGGAGGCAGGGCCAGGAGACGCCTGGCACTCTGGACTGGAGCTGTCACTGAAATGTCCCCAAGTTCAGATGGTGGGTTACTCTCAAGTATGTGACTGTTTCTGCTACTGCAGGACTTGGGGAGTTCTTGAGTTTGTGTCACACAAAACGTCTGGCTTGGAGGTTGCAATCCCAGGGAATTTTTCATCACCAGGGAAGGCTCCATCACTACAAAGGGATCAAGGGAGAAGTCAGTCCCTGGTAAATGAGATGCTCCCCCTAAACACCAACACAGCAGTCATGTACCTTTCAAGGGGTTCAGGGGCAAGATGGGCAAGGCATTTCTACTAACTCTTCTTAAGGATCATGGACAGTGCCCTATGCTACGAGGTAAGCGGTGACTGTTGTAATGCTTAACTGGTGATCATTTCATGTCACTGATCCTTGGCTCTCTTTGTATCTCATAGGACTGTTGTAAGTCCAATACAAAATGAGTCTTCTTTTTAAACAACTGAAATGTTTTACAAAGCCTAGCATTCTCATATAGAGTCCTTTCAATTCTCCCCACTTTCCCGAGAGGCTAAGAACACTTCACACCATGAACTAGGAGAGGGGGTAGAGCCCTTTCTGATGAAATACAGAAACAAAGACAGAGTCTTAGCCTGCTTGCTCTCTGGACAGGATCTCGGACCACAAGGTCTTAAATCCTGGTATAAATGACGGAAGTGAGGACACTTCAACTGGCACTCTCATAACAAGAGTTCTGAGACACCTTCCAAAGAGACTGTAGCAGTAGACGAGGGAAGGGAGTGCTACAGTGTGGTAGTACAGGGGGAATGCTCGGCTACAGCAGTGAAAAATGTGGTACCTATTGGTGTGCTCTCGGGGTTCTTGTACATGTAGCATAGATGACCTTTACAGTGTCCCTGCCACCTTCCCACCTGCATTAGGTGTTCTTTTTGTTTTTTTGTTTTTTTTAATTTACGTTTATTTATTGATTGATTGTTTGAACTTATTTATTCTACGTATTTATTTTTTTGGCTGCACAGGGTCTTCATTGCTGTGCACGGGCTTTCTCTAGTTGCGGCTAGCGGGGTCTACTCTTGGTTGCGGTGTGCGGGCTTCTCTTGTTGCGGAGCATGCGCTCTAGGCGCGTGGGCTTCGGTAGTTGCGGCTCACGGGCTCTAGAATGCAGGCTCAGTCGTTGTGGCACATGGGCTTAGTTGCTCCACGGCATGTGGGATCTTCCCAGACCAGGGCTCGAACCCGTGTCCCCCGCATTGCATTGGCAGGCGGATTCTTAACCACGGCGCCACCAGGGAAGCCCTAGGTGTTCTTATATAGAGTCTAAAAACAGAGGGCACTGAGCGAAGGTAGTGGTTACTGAAGGCTCAGGATCTAAATTCTACCTGTCTCTACACCCCTTCCCAGCTGTCGATTTGACCCCATTTGTGAATGCCGACCTCATTCTTCAACTTTCTCTGCCGTTTGTATACTCACCTTGAAAACTTGTTTCTGTGATGCGTTGAGCAGACACAGGGTGGCAGATTGCAGAGGTGGAAGCTGGTGGTCGGATATTTGTGGGCTGAATCTCCTTCAGTCCCATTCCCATTTCTGGTTGCGCAGAGGCCCTACTTCCTGTGTATGACGCGGAGCCATAGGATTGCGGGCAGGAGCCAAGTTCTCCATACAGTGAAGACCCCAGTGTGCCTTGGTTATAGTAATATACCTGGCTTCCTTCCTGGTAGGGAAGTGACAGGCGGCTATGCCCCTGATTTGGAATCTGAGATGGTGCTCCCTGAGCAAGCCTGGCAGAAAGTGATGGATATAGAGGGACCATGTTATTGGCGTCTGAAGTTTTATCATACTGGGCTGCCATAAACATGGAGGAAGCAGCTGGGTGCCGGTCAGTGAGTGCCAGAGTAAAGTCTCCGAGTGAAGAGGAATTCTTTTCAGTGCTTCCTGTGATGTCCCACTCAAGAACACCTGGATAGGAAGGAGCTGAAGTGGAGATCTGGCTGTGGTCAGTAACTCCAGATAACATAGTCGTGCTGGAATGTTGGTAAAGGTAGGCACTACCCATGAGTGTCTGGAAAGAGGTACCGGTAGCCGATGCCGAACTGACGGCAGGGGCAGAGACTCTGGAGAAGTTGCAGACACTTCGTGTTAGGGAAGTTGCATTGCTCACCACAGGAAGAGAATGCTGCAGAGAATTTAGAGTTCCAAGTAGAGATGGATTTTGGAAATTTTCTGTAAGAACAAGAGGGTCATGAAAAACTCAGGGAGGTTGAGAAATTCTCACTACGTTTGAGGAACAGCATTATCTTAAGGTTCTTGCTCTCAGGACACCTCTACTATCGACCCTTCCTGAGAAACCCAAAATCAGACAGTTAATGATGGCTGTAAGGACTGAGCAGTTTTCCACTCTTCTGTATTAACTGCCTGTGCTCCCATCTTGGGCACAGATGGGCAGAAGAGCCAAGTGGTATGGTTCAGACATTGTTCTCTAGGCTGGAAGCAACCTTCTCCCTGCCCTGTCTTTCCCTTCAGCCTGCACTCGTATTGACTTCTATGCTATTTCCTAGACTGGAAGCATTTTAGAACTAGGAGGCCCTTAGAGAACTTTCTCTTTTTTCAGTCTCATTTCACGAGTAAGGAAACTGAGGCTCAGAGAGGTCGGGTTGACTTGTTCAGGTTCTCTCATTATGTTAGTGTCATTACCAGGTTTCAGAACCTAAGTATCCTGACTTCCTTGCCAGGACTCCACTCTGAGCATGATAGTGCCAGAAAGCAGGAGAAATAGAACTTATAATATAAGCATTTTTTTTGTCCATTAGAAAACAGTACGGCCATTACCATTGTCATCTTCAGTGTCTCCCTTTGCTTGTGCAGTTCCCACGCTATTACCTAGAGTTGACGTATAGCTCAGTCCAACTGGTGAACTGAAAGAGTCATGTTTGCCCTCTTCAAGCCTGGTTTCTCATCCTACCTCAAAATGATTACCCGAAAGTGGATTTCTTAAGTGCTTTTGGAAAGAGAAAAGTTATCTGATTACTTCAGATTACTCATCTATAAAGTGGTTATAACACCACCACCAATAATAATAGCAGTAATAATTAATAGATGAATAAGCTGATCTATTGCGTATGATTTATATGGAGGAAGATACAATAAGTTCTAGAAAGACAAAGAAAAATCATGAAAAACATGTTACGTAACGAAAAAGAAATCCATAGATATTAATGAAAACTGGGGTATGTGGGCAAGTATCAAAGCCTAATGAATTTACTAACAAATGACATTCTGTACCATACATGCAATATTATGAAAGTGAATTTTGCCCACTCTATTTTAGTGAATACTATTAACCAAAAAACACGATGGAGGTGATAGAGGTGAATGAATTCCTAGCCAATGCATACAGACAGAGACGATAAATCAGTAAAAAATGCACAACAAGCAACAGAATGCAACAAATGTGAATGTATAGGTAGCCACAACATATATAGACAAGTATTTCAATGAAAACCGGTACAAAGCAGACAGCAAAATAGTAAGTGTAAAAGAGTTTCATTATTGTGCTCATTCATATTTTTACCCAGCAAGTAACAGGTATTAAGCCTAGGAGAAATATATCTTTCCATGAATATAACTCATATAATAAGCAGAAAGGAAGCTTAAAAAGTATCAAGAAGGTTTTTGTATTTATCCTAGAACTTAGAATCATCTTCCACATCCAAGAAGATGACATCCCAAGACCTCAAAAAACCATCATCCCTAGAATCCAATTAAAAAAGATTTTCAAATGTAAGAAAATCCAAAGGACTCCACAACATTGTTTTAGATAAACGTGGATGTTTGTGTTTTCTTTTTTTCTTTTGCCGCGCCGCGTGGCCCTGGCCGTGAAAGCACCGAGTCCTAAGCGCTGGACCGCCAGGGAATTCCCTAAATGGGGAATTAGAGATGTGGGGGCTTGACTTTTTCTTTTTCTTCTCCGGTAGCTAAGATCTACAAGCGAACGATGGCTGTTGATCAATGTGCTCTCTGTGTTAGGAAGGAAATAACTGTAAAAATTGAAAAGCAACCTTGCCTTAGAAGCTACATATCACACAAAGGAAATAGTCCTTCTGATTCAATGTAGAAGATATCATTTAAAATGTTTAATTGGTCAAATGTCTACCTAGTTTAAAAATTAGAAAGAATAGAACACTGAAAAGCAGCCCCCTAGATAACCACTTTGGTTTCTGGTTTCTAGGAAGCATCATTTCTAAAACATACTTCTAAAATGTTTCTATTCCAAACTGTCAAGTGCCAGCTGTATTCAGAGAGGCAATAAAAGAAAGAAAACGGAGTATGACTTTTCTGATAGGCTGCCCTTCCTGGTGATCCCCTGTTCTGGCCTTACTTTCCTTCTTAGTCTGTTAATGTAAGGATTTGCTACCATCAGCTTTGTTTTGCCCTGCTCTGAGCAGATTTCCCTCTGTGCTGTTTCTGCTTTAATTTAAAATCTTTGGCTCCCATCAACATTCCATGGCAAACTGCCTCTTTCTTGAGAGCTCCTCTATGCTTTCCCTCTTCATTCTTATATTTTTTTCCCATCTCTTGGTTCCTGTTGGCCTGTGCTAATGAAAACAATCCTAAACTTGCTTACGTTTGACTCTGTGCCTCCCTATATAGCCCAGTACTCTCCATCCTCTCTCCCTATTCTCTCTTTTCAACTAGTCGAAATACTAGTGGAGGGAGACCATTGGAGATGAAACATCTTGGTATATATCGCTAGTTTTCTGTGTCACCTGGCTTTTCTATGTTTCTGTTGAAACACTCTTTTGAGAAGTCTCTGATTTCATTTTCTACATGGGTACCCTTTAAGGCTCAATATTGGAAAAGAAGGGGATCAGAGTGATCAACCCAATGTGGTATCCTAACGTAACAGATAAGGAAAGCAGCAGGCTTTGTGAGGCAGTCAGTGATTTGTCCAAAGTCACACAGACAGTAAACGTCAAAGTCAAAACTGAAATTAGGTCTCCAGACTTGTAGTTCAATACTTTCCCTCATTATTCCACGCTATTTTGAATCTCCTCCTCAATTTAGGGGCAAAAGAAATCGAACGCAAAACTTTCCAAAGTTTCTTTTCTTACCTGACATGGTCAGAGAAGAGGAGACATCAACTGCAGGTACAAGGGATGAGGAGACAACACTAGAGGATGTCTGAGTGGCTGCAGCTGAACGGCGCACGTGTCCAGTACAAAGGTCACTGGTTACTGGTCCAAACGGCTCCACGGAAACCCCAAGACCTCTACCAAGTGGTAGTAGGTTTGGTAGGAGAGTGATGTCACAAAGCAGGCAGTTGAAAGGTATGAGCTAGCCAATAGGGAGGTCCGATCCCCAACAGGAGGGCGGGCTTGGGTGAAGAGAGCGTAGGAGAGCTAAAACAACCCCTCAATTTCTGAGCTCTGGGGAGGAAATCCTAGAAGACAGATTTACCTCCCCCAGGCTCTTCCATTAGGGAAATCATTGCAACATTTCTTACAGACGTTCATTAATATAATTAACTAACAGTTACTTATATTCTACAGAGTATTCTATTTTATGTATCATATACTTAGAGCTATATAGATCTTATTTAACTAGTATCCTTAGGAAGGAAAGAGCCATGTAGTTTGAACTATTACAGTTGTAACTTGGTTAAAGAGCAGGGTGAAGTTTGTTGAGTGTACCCTGTGGAGAATGTTGTGGTCCAAGGCTCTTCTCTTTTAGTTTCTTCTCCTTGACTCCTACCTTCCTTGGGCTGGGCTAGGCTGGGGGCCAGGTTGGACTTGCGACTTAACATTTCTCTTCCGCTTTCTTTTTTTTTTTTTTTTTTCTTCCATTATGGGCATTGCTTCTAGGACAAGCCTTGATCTTGCATTGGATGTTCCTTCCTGTCAACTTCCAGCAGCAGGAGTCTTCTTTTCAGTGCTTGATGCTTCACGAAATAGACTCTGCCCATTGGCAGCAAATACCAGAGAGCCAGGAGACAGAGCTGGTTGCAGACCTTTCCTCTTCCAGCCTTTGGTTGCAATTGTTTTGCCCATGATTTGCTAGCTCTAGTTCCTTGGGCCACACAGGTATCCTGCCATCCAGCTCTTTTTATATGTGAGAGACATTCTGAACACTGTCCCTCTTTCTTTGCACAGAAGTATATACAGTGTGGCAGTTACCGTAATCTCCTCCCCCTTGCAAACAGCCCCTCTAGAATCTCGGACCTCTAGGACTCTCTGTCTTGCATGCTTGGGTGCAAGGCCAAGCACAATGAAGAGGAGAATAATTAGAGAAAGAGGAGGACATTGGTGGAGAACTGGGAGCAGGTAAGGTGAAAGGGCACCGGAGAAAAGAGATGCATGTAGGTTTTTTGGTTTCTGTGGGAAACAAGTTGACACACTTGGGCCTCATTTTGTATTAACAGAACAGAGAGTTGTAGATATAAGTAGCTAGATCGTGCAGCAACTGCCATGAAGTCTGTACACTGAAGAGAACAGTCTCACATCTAGTTTTCATTTTGTTTTATGTCATATTACCTTATTTATAGCATTCACTGGTATGTTTGTAGAACGCAGATGTTTTCAAATGCTCTGGTTTTGTCTACATGGTTATTTCCTTGTCCTATTTGTAAGGAATCCAACATTGTAAGACATATTGCATGTTTTTCTCTTGACGATTGTTTACCTTGAAGCGTCATGAGCTAACTTGAGCTGTTGGATTTTGTGGAGAAACTTTAAAAAGGGTCTGTGAAAAAGGCATTGTGGTGAGTCGCATTATGCACCCGAGCGTAAGGAGCAGATATCTGCCACCAGCCCAGCTTGGCCTGGATTGCCTCTGTGTTAGTTCCCCTGGTTAGTGCTTTTCTCCCTAACCACTCTTGTGACTGTGATAATGTGAGTTAAGGGCTGAGTTGCTAGTGATTTATGTGTGAGGTAGGCTGGTTTGAGGGAGGAAATCTATGGACCTAGTCATTTTCCTTGGTGGTAAGCTTTCAGGGGTGCAAAGATCGATCTTCCTGGGGACTTTTCTGGTACCAGGAAGATATCGCATAGATGGGACCTCCAAAGACACACATTTAATTTTTAGGCCTGTTGTTCCTATTATGGGATGTGAGTTTCTTCACTGATGGGGATGCTGCTTATCTGAGAAGAAACTGTGAAAGGTGGTGTAGTATAGAGGTGTGGCTTAAGCTTTTAAGTTTTCTTCAAGGTTTTTCCCCTAAGCTTCATACTTCAGACGGCCTACTTACATGAGACTAGTATGTGATGTCAGGCTAACAACTTCCTAAATACCTGCAAGCCAGATCAGTGTCTCTTTTCTCTATATTCCCATGGAAATCAAGGGTCCCGCCGAATTTTCCATCGAAACAGTTGATTTGTGCTGTCTCTAGGAATTCTACAGGGCGTACCGTTGCTTCCTAACCGGTGTCATTTGGGAGATCGATCCCCCTCTGTACGTTCAAATGATTAATTTTGAGACTCTGCTCATGTGTGCAGTAAACCCTTTAATTCCCTAAGACCTTCCTTTCCTCCATCTCATACCCCATGAAGCCCGCTTCAGTTTATCTCCTGAATTTCTTTGGAATCTGTCAGCTCTCCCTCAACATCCTAATACTGAACTTGCCTGTCTGTTGCGATTAGGTCCTAACTAGTGTCCATATATCTTGTTTCCCTCCAATCCATTCTTCACACAAGAAAGCTTCAAAGCAAGTTGGAACATTGCTCATAAACATCGCTCACAAACATTGTTTTGAGAATAGAAAACACACTGGTGGCCTTTAAGACTCTGCGTGCTCTAGAATCCTCTCTGCTTCTCTAGCCCCATCTTGTGCCACGTTTGCCCTCACTTTCTATGCTTCAGATACACTGAATTAACCTTAGTTCTCACTCATCTGACAGAAGTCAGTTGAGAAATTATTTTTCACTGTGATTCCTAGCATTAAGGAATTTGATGATCAGGTTTTGTATGAGGACTAAAACTAAACTGGGAAGTGGAAGAATTGCGTTTCAACTGTTTCAGTCAACACGCATGTATTAATGATACCTAAGTATTGAACACCGGGCTAGGTTTCATGAGGGATACAGAAGTTCTGGCCATCTCTGGTTTTGGGTATCCCTTATTTGTTGAGACCTTTGCGTTGTTTGGTTGCCTTTTGTCTGTTTTCCAGATGGGAAAACAGGAACAAGGGAAGTATAGGTTATTACTAGGTGGGGTTGAACAAGTGGAGCAGCAAACTGCAAAGCAGAAAGAAGAGGGACGTACTATAGAGGGATGTGATTTCCATTTTCAAGGCGCCTGCGTCCTGTGCAGGGAGACAGCCTAACATAAAATGTGCCTAACAAAAGATCTATTGACTTCTTACTAAAAATCTCCAGTTCATATAACCCAGGGGTTTATACCTTCTCCTTTAAAAGTTCTATTCCTGGGACTTCCCTGGTGGTCCAGTGGTGAAGACTCTGCGCTTCCAATGCAGCAGGCGTGGGTTCAATCCCTGGTTGGGGAGCTAAGATCCCACATGCTGCGCAGCCAAAGAAATTTTTTTCAAAAGTTATACTCCTGTGTTGTTGAATTTAGTGGTTTAGATTTTGTTTGAATGTTAAGAAGATTTCAGTTTATTTACCAGGAACAAACAAAACATAATGTAAAAATAGTTTCCCAGAAACGATTTCCATCGTTCTCTTCTTCCCTTTCTCCCGCAGACTGACTGGTGTTTCATCTTGACAAGTTCTCTGAAGTTCTCTGTCATTCCATAGGAAAGCGGTCTGGCTTGGAGGTTGCAATCCCAGGGAATTTTTCATCAGCGGGGAAGTCTCCATCACTACAGAGGAATCAAGGTTGAAGTCAGTCCCGGGTAAGTGAGATGCTCCCCCTAAACACCAACACAGCAGTCGTGTACCTTTCAAGGGGTTCAGGGGCAAGATGGGCAAGGCATTTCTACTAACTCTTCTTAAGGATCATGGACAGTGCCCTATGCTACGAGGTAAGCGGTGACTGTTGTAATTCTTACTGGTGATCATTTCATGTCACTGATCCTTGGCTCTCTTTGTATCTCATAGGACTGTTGTAAGTCCAATACAAAATGAGTCTTCTTTTTAAAAAACTGAAATGTTTTACAAAGCCTAGCATTCTCATAGAGAGTCCTTTGAATTCTCCCCACTTTCCCGAGAGGCTAAGAACACTTCACACCATGAACTAGGAGAGGGGGTAGAGCCCTTTCTGATGAAATATAGAAACAAAGACAGAGTCTTAGCCTGCTTGCTCTCTGGACAGGATCTCGGACCACAAGGTCTTAAATCCTGGTATAAATGACGGAAGTGAGGACAGTTCAACTGGCACTCTCATAACAAGAGTTCTGAAACACCTTCCAAAGAGACTGTAGCAGTAGACGAGGGAAGGGAGTGCTACAGTGTGGTAGTACAGGGGGAATGCTCGGCTACAGCAGTGAAAAATGTGGTACCTATTAGTGTGCTCTCGGGGTTCTTGTACATGTAGCATAGATGACCTTTACAGTGTCCCTCCCACCTTCCCACCTGCATTAGGTGTTCTGTTTCTTTGTTTTTTTTTTTTAATTTACGTTTATTGATTGATTGATTGATTGAACTTATTTATTCTACGTATTTATTTTTTTGGCTGCACTGGGTCCTCATTGGTGTGCACGGGCTTTCTCTAGTTGCGGCTAGCGGGGTCTACTCTTGGTTGCGGTGTGCGGGCTTCTCATCGCGGTGGCCTCTCTTGTTGCGGAGCATGGGCTGTAGGCGCGTGGGCTTCGGTAGTTGCGGCTCACGGGCTCTGGAATGCAGGCTCAGTCGTTGTGGCACATGCGCTTAGTTGCTGCACGGCATGTGGGATCTTCGCAGACCGGGGCTCGAAGCCGTGTCCCCTGCATTGGCAGGCGCCACCAGGGAAGCCCTAGCTGTTCTTATATAGAGTCTAAAAACAGAGAGCACTGAGAGAAGGTAGTGGTTATTAAAGGCTCAGGATCTAAATTCTACCTGTCTCTACACCCCTTCCCAGCTGTCGATTTGACCCCGTTTGTGAATGCCGACCTCATTCTTCAACTTTCTCTGCCGTTTGTATACTCACCTTGAAAACTTGTTTCTGTGATGCGTTGAGCAGACACAGGGTGGCAGATTGCAGAGGTGGAAGCTGGTGGTCGGATATTTGCGGGCTGAATCTCCTTCAGTCCCATTCCCATTTCTGGTTGCGCAGAGGCCCTACTTCCTGTGTATGACGCGGAGCCATAGGATTGCGGGCAGGAGCCAAGTTCTCCATACAGTGAAGACCCCAGTGTGCCTTGGTTATAGTAATATACCTGGCTTCCTTCCTGGTAGGGAAGTGACAGGCGGCTATGCCCCTGATTTGTTCGTGGGCCTCCTGATACAGCAGTTCCCTTGGCTCTGGCCCTGTCGTCAGCTGCCCCTAGGAGGACTCTGAGCCCTAGCCACTTCTCTGGTAGATTTGCCTATTCCCCCACTATAATCACACCTGAATAAGGCAACTCAAACCTTTCAGAGATGTGTCGTGAACCTCTTGTTTTCTGAAATACCTATCTGGTGGTTGTGAGACTTAAGGCCAACCTCCCCGAGAGACTTTGTTTCTATTTCTCCTAGTAAACCTAGACTCATCTCCTGTCACCTTCAACTCTACTCCAATTGTGTTCTTTCAACCCAGACCCCTGACCCTGCTTTTTACTTCTGCCATTTCATCCTCACTCCTGCTTCCTTTCCTAAATCCATACGTCTCTTTTGGCCTTCCTAGCCCTGGGCCAAGTTCCTTCCTCTTTCCTCAGTTTTTACCCCTTTCCTTCATTCTCCCATCCAACTTTCAGGCCTTCCTTTCTCACGCCCCAGTTAGCAGCATCTCAAAATTCGAAAGGTTTATTACTCATCTATTAATTCTATTCCATTTACTTATTCGGTTCTATACCTATCTTACCTATGTATGGAAGAACCGCTGGTAGCCAAGGTGGCAGCAAGAATCCTAGCAGCTGTCACCTGACGTATCCGTAGTAGTCAGCAATTTCCATTTCTTTGTCCCTCTGGGTGAAAAATTGCAGCTTCCCCGAAGAGGTGTATCTGGCAGCATTCTCCCGTTGTTGTTGAGCCCGCCTCTTCATGGCCTCTCGCTCTGGCCTCTGCTCTTGTTCGATGGGCTTTGACATGACTGGCTCAGGCACGTTGGGTTCCCTCCATGGAACTCGTTGCTTGCTGAAGTCTTGGAGTAGAAGTTGGGTTTGGAGCTTGGGTGGGGACTGGCGCTTAGTCACAGCAGGGGGAACAGGCTCGCGCTGGAGAGAAGCGCCAGATGAAGTTTTGTAGGGTGCAGGCCTAGGAGCAGCAGGCTGAGGGACACGAGGCTGGGTATGGTTGGTCCAAGCCGGTTGGGTTGGGTTGGCCACAGTTGGCTGAGCTGGTTTGGCGGGACCTGGCAAAGAGGCAGGAGCTGGCTGGGATGAATTGACTGCAGCAGGTTGAGCTGAGTCAGTAGAACCAGGCTGGGCACGGTAAGCCACAGCAGGCCGATGTGAGGCCAGAGACTGTGGCCTCCGAGGAGCGGGTCGAGCTTGAGGCTTGTCCCAGGCAGAAAAAGGCAGAGGTATCAACTTGACCTTCCCAGGAGGAGGCCGCTCACACTGGGATGGAGATGGACACTCTGTTTCAGCACTGCTGTCTGGTTTCTGGGCTTGGACTTGCGTTTTCTCAGGCCTCTTACCCTCACGTGGGGTATGCCGCCGTGGCTGGATCGCTGGGGGTGGCTGGGGGTCTTTGGGGTTGCTTGAATTTCCCAAGAGCCGACAGGAAGAGAGCCCAGTTTTCGTCTCATTCTTCTTCCCCAGCGCATGAAGAACCTTCACAGACTCCAGCATGCGCACGCCAAGGGAGGTTCGAGGCTTTTGAAAGCTCTCTTGGCGAAGCTCAGTTTGGTGTTCCTTTCGCTTCGTGTTGGGGATTGCTGGCTTGTCTTCTGCCTTGACTTTGTTCCCTGACTGCTTGTTCTCTTCAGCCTTGTTTCTTCCTCTGGTCCTTTTGGTCTTTTCCTGCCCATGGCTCTCAGTTTTGCTGATCTTTCCGGATGCAGCTTTCTGAGGTTTGCCTTGAGAGTGCTTGGCCGTGTTCGCAGGAGCCCTGTCACTGACTGCAGCAGTGCATATAACCGCTTCTCCCCCTAACAGGCACTCTGGATCCTTTGGCTGGATTTTGGCCTTGGGAGCACCACCGATAGGCTCAGAGGCTTTCTGTTTGTTCTTCCTGGGTTGATCAGAGGGAACCTTTACGACACTTGGCTTTTCCTGCACCTGATTCACCTTAATGGCTCTGGTGTCTTCAGCTTTGATCACGTTGGGACCTTGGGATCGATCAAGATCTTTCCAAGAATTAAAGAGCTGGGGAAGGTGAATATCCTCCGCCAGTGTAGTAATGTCTGCAAGACCACTGCTAGGTTCAGTCCCATTTTCAAGTGTCCCTAGGTCCTGACGACTCAGGCTGTTCTCTCCCAGATCAGCATTTTCAGAACCAGGCTGCTCCTCTTGGCTGAGGGGATCGGTGCAGGCCAGCGGCTGGGGAATATCAGGGATTCCCAAAGGGAGTAGTGGAGGATCTTGGTTTTCTATTGGGATCTGGTAGGCCTCCAGAGGCTTTGACAGCTTGGTTTTGATATCCTCCACGTTCTTACTCTCTGTTTGTCCCTGGCTTGGAGCTGGAGGCAGGGCCAGGAGACGCCTGGCACTCTGGACTGGAGCTGTCACTGAAATGTCCCCAAGTTCAGATGGTGGGTTACTCTCAAGTATGTGACTGTTTCTGCTACTGCAGGACTTGGGGAGTTCTTGAGTTTGTGTCACACAAAACGTCTGGCTTGGAGGTTGCAATCCCAGGGAATTTTTCATCACCAGGGAAGTCTCCATCACTACAAAGGGATCAAGGGAGAAGTCAGTCCCTGGTAAATGAGATGCTCCCCCTAAACACCAACACAGCAGTCATGTACCTTTCAAGGGGTTCAGGGGCAAGATGGGCAAGGCATTTCTACTAACTCTTCTTAAGGATCATGGACAGTGCCCTATGCTACGAGGTAAGCGGTGACTGTTGTAATGCTTAACTGGTGATCATTTCATGTCACTGATCCTTGGCTCTCTTTGTATCTCATAGGACTGTTGTAAGTCCAATACAAAATGAGTCTTCTTTTTAAACAACTGAAATGTTTTACAAAGCCTAGCATTCTCATATAGAGTCCTTTCAATTCTCCCCACTTTCCCGAGAGGCTAAGAACACTTCACACCATGAACTAGGAGAGGGGGTAGAGCCCTTTCTGATGAAATACAGAAACAAAGACAGAGTCTTAGCCTGCTTGCTCTCTGGACAGGATCTCGGACCACAAGGTCTTAAATCCTGGTATAAATGACGGAAGTGAGGACACTTCAACTGGCACTCTCATAACAAGAGTTCTGAGACACCTTCCAAAGAGACTGTAGCAGTAGACGAGGGAAGGGAGTGCTACAGTGTGGTAGTACAGGGGGAATGCTCGGCTACAGCAGTGAAAAATGTGGTACCTATTGGTGTGCTCTCGGGGTTCTTGTACATGTAGCATAGATGACCTTTACAGTGTCCCTGCCACCTTCCCACCTGCATTAGGTGTTCTTTTTGTTTTTTTGTTTTTTTTAATTTACGTTTATTTATTGATTGATTGTTTGAACTTATTTATTCTACGTATTTATTTTTTTGGCTGCACAGGGTCTTCATTGCTGTGCACGGGCTTTCTCTAGTTGCGGCTAGCGGGGTCTACTCTTGGTTGCGGTGTGCGGGCTTCTCTTGTTGCGGAGCATGCGCTCTAGGCGCGTGGGCTTCGGTAGTTGCGGCTCACGGGCTCTAGAATGCAGGCTCAGTCGTTGTGGCACATGGGCTTAGTTGCTCCACGGCATGTGGGATCTTCCCAGACCAGGGCTCGAACCCGTGTCCCCCGCATTGCATTGGCAGGCGGATTCTTAACCACGGCGCCACCAGGGAAGCCCTAGGTGTTCTTATATAGAGTCTAAAAACAGAGGGCACTGAGCGAAGGTAGTGGTTACTGAAGGCTCAGGATCTAAATTCTACCTGTCTCTACACCCCTTCCCAGCTGTCGATTTGACCCCATTTGTGAATGCCGACCTCATTCTTCAACTTTCTCTGCCGTTTGTATACTCACCTTGAAAACTTGTTTCTGTGATGCGTTGAGCAGACACAGGGTGGCAGATTGCAGAGGTGGAAGCTGGTGGTCGGATATTTGTGGGCTGAATCTCCTTCAGTCCCATTCCCATTTCTGGTTGCGCAGAGGCCCTACTTCCTGTGTATGACGCGGAGCCATAGGATTGCGGGCAGGAGCCAAGTTCTCCATACAGTGAAGACCCCAGTGTGCCTTGGTTATAGTAATATACCTGGCTTCCTTCCTGGTAGGGAAGTGACAGGCGGCTATGCCCCTGATTTGGAATCTGAGATGGTGCTCCCTGAGCAAGCCTGGCAGAAAGTGATGGATATAGAGGGACCATGTTATTGGCGTCTGAAGTTTTATCATACTGGGCTGCCATAAACATGGAGGAAGCAGCTGGGTGCCGGTCAGTGAGTGCCAGAGTAAAGTCTCCGAGTGAAGAGGAATTCTTTTCAGTGCTTCCTGTGATGTCCCACTCAAGAACACCTGGATAGGAAGGAGCTGAAGTGGAGATCTGGCTGTGGTCAGTAACTCCAGATAACATAGTCGTGCTGGAATGTTGGTAAAGGTAGGCACTACCCATGAGTGTCTGGAAAGAGGTACCGGTAGCCGATGCCGAACTGACGGCAGGGGCAGAGACTCTGGAGAAGTTGCAGACACTTCGTGTTAGGGAAGTTGCATTGCTCACCACAGGAAGAGAATGCTGCAGAGAATTTAGAGTTCCAAGTAGAGATGGATTTTGGAAATTTTCTGTAAGAACAAGAGGGTCATGAAAAACTCAGGGAGGTTGAGAAATTCTCACTACGTTTGAGGAACAGCATTATCTTAAGGTTCTTGCTCTCAGGACACCTCTACTATCGACCCTTCCTGAGAAACCCAAAATCAGACAGTTAATGATGGCTGTAAGGACTGAGCAGTTTTCCACTCTTCTGTATTAACTGCCTGTGCTCCCATCTTGGGCACAGATGGGCAGAAGAGCCAAGTGGTATGGTTCAGACATTGTTCTCTAGGCTGGAAGCAACCTTCTCCCTGCCCTGTCTTTCCCTTCAGCCTGCACTCGTATTGACTTCTATGCTATTTCCTAGACTGGAAGCATTTTAGAACTAGGAGGCCCTTAGAGAACTTTCTCTTTTTTCAGTCTCATTTCACGAGTAAGGAAACTGAGGCTCAGAGAGGTCGGGTTGACTTGTTCAGGTTCTCTCATTATGTTAGTGTCATTACCAGGTTTCAGAACCTAAGTATCCTGACTTCCTTGCCAGGACTCCACTCTGAGCATGATAGTGCCAGAAAGCAGGAGAAATAGAACTTATAATATAAGCATTTTTTTTGTCCATTAGAAAACAGTACGGCCATTACCATTGTCATCTTCAGTGTCTCCCTTTGCTTGTGCAGTTCCCACGCTATTACCTAGAGTTGACGTATAGCTCAGTCCAACTGGTGAACTGAAAGAGTCATGTTTGCCCTCTTCAAGCCTGGTTTCTCATCCTACCTCAAAATGATTACCCGAAAGTGGATTTCTTAAGTGCTTTTGGAAAGAGAAAAGTTATCTGATTACTTCAGATTACTCATCTATAAAGTGGTTATAACACCACCACCAATAATAATAGCAGTAATAATTAATAGATGAATAAGCTGATCTATTGCGTATGATTTATATGGAGGAAGATACAATAAGTTCTAGAAAGACAAAGAAAAATCATGAAAAACATGTTACGTAACGAAAAAGAAATCCATAGATATTAATGAAAACTGGGGTATGTGGGCAAGTATCAAAGCCTAATGAATTTACTAACAAATGACATTCTGTACCATACATGCAATATTATGAAAGTGAATTTTGCCCACTCTATTTTAGTGAATACTATTAACCAAAAAACACGATGGAGGTGATAGAGGTGAATGAATTCCTAGCCAATGCATACAGACAGAGACGATAAATCAGTAAAAAATGCACAACAAGCAACAGAATGCAACAAATGTGAATGTATAGGTAGCCACAACATATATAGACAAGTATTTCAATGAAAACCGGTACAAAGCAGACAGCAAAATAGTAAGTGTAAAAGAGTTTCATTATTGTGCTCATTCATATTTTTACCCAGCAAGTAACAGGTATTAAGCCTAGGAGAAATATATCTTTCCATGAATATAACTCATATAATAAGCAGAAAGGAAGCTTAAAAAGTATCAAGAAGGTTTTTGTATTTATCCTAGAACTTAGAATCATCTTCCACATCCAAGAAGATGACATCCCAAGACCTCAAAAAACCATCATCCCTAGAATCCAATTAAAAAAGATTTTCAAATGTAAGAAAATCCAAAGGACTCCACAACATTGTTTTAGATAAAC
This sequence comes from Balaenoptera physalus, assembly GCF_965194825.1. NCBI lineage: Eukaryota > Metazoa > Chordata > Mammalia > Artiodactyla > Balaenopteridae > Balaenoptera > Balaenoptera physalus. The sequence goes on along the minus strand of NW_028126497.1, from coordinate 252,077 downwards.
GTGGATGTTTGTGTTTTCTTTTTTTCTTTTGCCGCGCCGCGTGGCCCTGGCCGTGAAAGCACCGAGTCCTAAGCGCTGGACCGCCAGGGAATTCCCTAAATGGGGAATTAGAGATGTGGGGGCTTGACTTTTTCTTTTTCTTCTCCGGTAGCTAAGATCTACAAGCGAACGATGGCTGTTGATCAATGTGCTCTCTGTGTTAGGAAGGAAATAACTGTAAAAATTGAAAAGCAACCTTGCCTTAGAAGCTACATATCACACAAAGGAAATAGTCCTTCTGATTCAATGTAGAAGATATCATTTAAAATGTTTAATTGGTCAAATGTCTACCTAGTTTAAAAATTAGAAAGAATAGAACACTGAAAAGCAGCCCCCTAGATAACCACTTTGGTTTCTGGTTTCTAGGAAGCATCATTTCTAAAACATACTTCTAAAATGTTTCTATTCCAAACTGTCAAGTGCCAGCTGTATTCAGAGAGGCAATAAAAGAAAGAAAACGGAGTATGACTTTTCTGATAGGCTGCCCTTCCTGGTGATCCCCTGTTCTGGCCTTACTTTCCTTCTTAGTCTGTTAATGTAAGGATTTGCTACCATCAGCTTTGTTTTGCCCTGCTCTGAGCAGATTTCCCTCTGTGCTGTTTCTGCTTTAATTTAAAATCTTTGGCTCCCATCAACATTCCATGGCAAACTGCCTCTTTCTTGAGAGCTCCTCTATGCTTTCCCTCTTCATTCTTATATTTTTTTCCCATCTCTTGGTTCCTGTTGGCCTGTGCTAATGAAAACAATCCTAAACTTGCTTACGTTTGACTCTGTGCCTCCCTATATAGCCCAGTACTCTCCATCCTCTCTCCCTATTCTCTCTTTTCAACTAGTCGAAATACTAGTGGAGGGAGACCATTGGAGATGAAACATCTTGGTATATATCGCTAGTTTTCTGTGTCACCTGGCTTTTCTATGTTTCTGTTGAAACACTCTTTTGAGAAGTCTCTGATTTCATTTTCTACATGGGTACCCTTTAAGGCTCAATATTGGAAAAGAAGGGGATCAGAGTGATCAACCCAATGTGGTATCCTAACGTAACAGATAAGGAAAGCAGCAGGCTTTGTGAGGCAGTCAGTGATTTGTCCAAAGTCACACAGACAGTAAACGTCAAAGTCAAAACTGAAATTAGGTCTCCAGACTTGTAGTTCAATACTTTCCCTCATTACTCCACGCTATTTTGAATCTCCTCCTCAATTTAGGGGCACAAGAAATCGAACGCAAAACTTTCCAAAGTTTCTTTTCTTACCTGACATGGTCAGAGAAGAGGAGACATCAACTGCAGGTACAAGGGATGAGGAGACAACACTAGAGGATGTCTGAGTGGCTGCAGCTGAACGGCGCACGTGTCCAGTACAAAGGTCACTGGTTACTGGTCCAAACGGCTCCACGGAAACCCCAAGACCTCTACCAAGTGGTAGTAGGTTTGGTAGGAGAGTGATGTCACAAAGCAGGCAGTTGAAAGGTATGAGCTAGCCAATAGGGAGGTCCGATCCCCAACAGGAGGGCGGGCTTGGGTGAAGAGAGCGTAGGAGAGCTAAAACAACCCCTCAATTTCTGAGCTCTGGGGAGGAAATCCTAGAAGACAGATTTACCTCCCCCAGGCTCTTCCATTAGGGAAATCATTGCAACATTTCTTACAGACGTTCATTAATATAATTAACTAACAGTTACTTATATTCTACAGAGTATTCTATTTTATGTATCATATACTTAGAGCTATATAGATCTTATTTAACTAGTATCCTTAGGAAGGAAAGAGCCATGTAGTTTGAACTATTACAGTTGTAACTTGGTTAAAGAGCAGGGTGAAGTTTGTTGAGTGTACCCTGTGGAGAATGTTGTGGTCCAAGGCTCTTCTCTTTTAGTTTCTTCTCCTTGACTCCTACCTTCCTTGGGCTGGGCTAGGCTGGGGGCCAGGTTGGACTTGCGACTTAACATTTCTCTTCCGCTTTCTTTTTTTTTTTTTTTTTTCTTCCATTATGGGCATTGCTTCTAGGACAAGCCTTGATCTTGCATTGGATGTTCCTTCCTGTCAACTTCCAGCAGCAGGAGTCTTCTTTTCAGTGCTTGATGCTTCACGAAATAGACTCTGCCCATTGGCAGCAAATACCAGAGAGCCAGGAGACAGAGCTGGTTGCAGACCTTTCCTCTTCCAGCCTTTGGTTGCAATTGTTTTGCCCATGATTTGCTAGCTCTAGTTCCTTGGGCCACACAGGTATCCTGCCATCCAGCTCTTTTTATATGTGAGAGACATTCTGAACACTGTCCCTCTTTCTTTGCACAGAAGTATATACAGTGTGGCAGTTACCGTAATCTCCTCCCCCTTGCAAACAGCCCCTCTAGAATCTCGGACCTCTAGGACTCTCTGTCTTGCATGCTTGGGTGCAAGGCCAAGCACAATGAAGAGGAGAATAATTAGAGAAAGAGGAGGACATTGGTGGAGAACTGGGAGCAGGTAAGGTGAAAGGGCACCGGAGAAAAGAGATGCATGTAGGTTTTTTGGTTTCTGTGGGAAACAAGTTGACACACTTGGGCCTCATTTTGTATTAACAGAACAGAGAGTTGTAGATATAAGTAGCTAGATCGTGCAGCAACTGCCATGAAGTCTGTACACTGAAGAGAACAGTCTCACATCTAGTTTTCATTTTGTTTTATGTCATATTACCTTATTTATAGCATTCACTGGTATGTTTGTAGAACGCAGATGTTTTCAAATGCTCTGGTTTTGTCTACATGGTTATTTCCTTGTCCTATTTGTAAGGAATCCAACATTGTAAGACATATTGCATGTTTTTCTCTTGACGATTGTTTACCTTGAAGCGTCATGAGCTAACTTGAGCTGTTGGATTTTGTGGAGAAACTTTAAAAAGGGTCTGTGAAAAAGGCATTGTGGTGAGTCGCATTATGCACCCGAGCGTAAGGAGCAGATATCTGCCACCAGCCCAGCTTGGCCTGGATTGCCTCTGTGTTAGTTCCCCTGGTTAGTGCTTTTCTCCCTAACCACTCTTGTGACTGTGATAATGTGAGTTAAGGGCTGAGTTGCTAGTGATTTATGTGTGAGGTAGGCTGGTTTGAGGGAGGAAATCTATGGACCTAGTCATTTTCCTTGGTGGTAAGCTTTCAGGGGTGCAAAGATCGATCTTCCTGGGGACTTTTCTGGTACCAGGAAGATATCGCATAGATGGGACCTCCAAAGACACACATTTAATTTTTAGGCCTGTTGTTCCTATTATGGGATGTGAGTTTCTTCACTGATGGGGATGCTGCTTATCTGAGAAGAAACTGTGAAAGGTGGTGTAGTATAGAGGTGTGGCTTAAGCTTTTAAGTTTTCTTCAAGGTTTTTCCCCTAAGCTTCATACTTCAGACGGCCTACTTACATGAGACTAGTATGTGATGTCAGGCTAACAACTTCCTAAATACCTGCAAGCCAGATCAGTGTCTCTTTTCTCTATATTCCCATGGAAATCAAGGGTCCCGCCGAATTTTCCATCGAAACAGTTGATTTGTGCTGTCTCTAGGAATTCTACAGGGCGTACCGTTGCTTCCTAACCGGTGTCATTTGGGAGATCGATCCCCCTCTGTACGTTCAAATGATTAATTTTGAGACTCTGCTCATGTGTGCAGTAAACGCTTTAATTCCCTAAGACCTTCCTTTCCTCCATCTCATACCCCATGAAGCCCGCTTCAGTTTATCTCCTGAATTTCTTTGGAATCTGTCAGCTCTCCCTCAACATCCTAATACTGAACTTGCCTGTCTGTTGCGATTAGGTCCTAACTAGTGTCCATATATCTTGTTTCCCTCCAATCCATTCTTCACACAAGAAAGCTTCAAAGCAAGTTGGAACATTGCTCATAAACATCGCTCACAAACATTGTTTTGAGAATAGAAAACACACTGGTGGCCTTTAAGACTCTGCGTGCTCTAGAATCCTCTCTGCTTCTCTAGCCCCATCTTGTGCCACGTTTGCCCTCACTTTCTATGCTTCAGATACACTGAATTAACCTTAGTTCTCACTCATCTGACAGAAGTCAGTTGAGAAATTATTTTTCACTGTGATTCCTAGCATTAAGGAATTTGATGATCAGGTTTTGTATGAGGACTAAAACTAAACTGGGAAGTGGAAGAATTGCGTTTCAACTGTTTCAGTCAACACGCATGTATTAATGATACCTAAGTATTGAACACCGGGCTAGGTTTCATGAGGGATACAGAAGTTCTGGCCATCTCTGGTTTTGGGTATCCCTTATTTGTTGAGACCTTTGCGTTGTTTGGTTGCCTTTTGTCTGTTTTCCAGATGGGAAAACAGGAACAAGGGAAGTATAGGTTATTACTAGGTGGGGTTGAACAAGTGGAGCAGCAAACTGCAAAGCAGAAAGAAGAGGGACGTACTATAGAGGGATGTGATTTCCATTTTCAAGGCGCCTGCGTCCTGTGCAGGGAGACAGCCTAACATAAAATGTGCCTAACAAAAGATCTATTGACTTCTTACTAAAAATCTCCAGTTCATATAACCCAGGGGTTTATACCTTCTCCTTTAAAAGTTCTATTCCTGGGACTTCCCTGGTGGTCCAGTGGTGAAGACTCTGCGCTTCCAATGCAGCAGGCGTGGGTTCAATCCCTGGTTGGGGAGCTAAGATCCCACATGCTGCGCAGCCAAAGAAATTTTTTTCAAAAGTTATACTCCTGTGTTGTTGAATTTAGTGGTTTAGATTTTGTTTGAATGTTAAGAAGATTTCAGTTTATTTACCAGGAACAAACAAAACATAATGTAAAAATAGTTTCCCAGAAACGATTTCCATCGTTCTCTTCTTCCCTTTCTCCCGCAGACTGACTGGTGTTTCATCTCGACAAGTTCTCTGAAGTTCTCTGTCATTCCATAGGAAAGCGGTCTGGCTTGGAGGTTGCAATCCCAGGGAATTTTTCATCAGCGGGGAAGTCTCCATCACTACAGAGGAATCAAGGGAGAAGTCAGTCCCGGGTAAGTGAGATGCTCCCCCTAAACACCAACACAGCAGTCGTGTACCTTTCAAGGGGTTCAGGGGCAAGATGGGCAAGGCATTTCTACTAACTCTTCTTAAGGATCATGGACAGTGTGCCCTATGCTACGAGGTAAGCGGTGACTGTTGTAATTCTTACTGGTGATCATTTCATGTCACTGATCCTTGGCTCTCTTTGTATCTCATAGGACTGTTGTAAGTCCAATACAAAATGAGTCTTCTTTTTAAAAAACTGAAATGTTTTACAAAGCCTAGCATTCTCATAGAGAGTCCTTTGAATTCTCCCCACTTTCCCGAGAGGCTAAGAACACTAGTTCACACCATGAACTAGGAGAGGGGGTAGAGCCCTTTCTGATGAAATATAGAAACAAAGACAGAGTCTTAGCCTGCTTGCTCTCTGGACAGGATCTCGGACCACAAGGTCTTAAATCCTGGTATAAATGACGGAAGTGAGGACAGTTCAACTGGCACTCTCATAACAAGAGTTCTGAAACACCTTCCAAAGAGACTGTAGCAGTAGACGAGGAAAGGGAGTGCTACAGTGTGGTAGTACAGGGGGAATGCTCGGCTACAGCAGTGAAAAATGTGGTACCTATTGGTGTGCTCTTGGGGTTCTTGTACATGTAGCATAGATGACCTTTACAGTGTCCCTCCCACCTTCCCACCTGCATTAGGTGTTCTGTTTCTTTGTTTTTTTTTTTTAATTTACGTTTATTGATTGATTGATTGATTGAACTTATTTATTCTACGTATTTATTTTTTTGGCTGCACTGGGTCCTCATTGGTGTGCACGGGCTTTCTCTAGTTGCGGCTAGCGGGGTCTACTCTTGGTTGCGGTGTGCGGGCTTCTCATCGCGGTGGCCTCTCTTGTTGCGGAGCATGGGCTGTAGGCGCGTGGGCTTCGGTAGTTGCGGCTCACGGGCTCTGGAATGCAGGCTCAGTCGTTGTGGCACATGCGCTTAGTTGCTGCACGGCATGTGGGATCTTCGCAGACCGGGGCTCGAAGCCGTGTCCCCTGCATTGGCAGGCGCCACCAGGGAAGCCCTAGCTGTTCTTATATAGAGTCTAAAAACAGAGAGCACTGAGAGAAGGTAGTGGTTATTAAAGGCTCAGGATCTAAATTCTACCTGTCTCTACACCCCTTCCCAGCTGTCGATTTGACCCCGTTTGTGAATGCCGACCTCATTCTTCAACTTTCTCTGCCGTTTGTATACTCACCTTGAAAACTTGTTTCTGTGATGCGTTGAGCAGACACAGGGTGGCAGATTGCAGAGGTGGAAGCTGGTGGTCGGATATTTGCGGGCTGAATCTCCTTCAGTCCCATTCCCATTTCTGGTTGCGCAGAGGCCCTACTTCCTGTGTATGACGCGGAGCCATAGGATTGCGGGCAGGAGCCAAGTTCTCCATACAGTGAAGACCCCAGTGTGCCTTGGTTATAGTAATATACCTGGCTTCCTTCCTGGTAGGGAAGTGACAGGCGGCTATGCCCCTGATTTGTTCGTGGGCCTCCTGATACAGCAGTTCCCTTGGCTCTGGCCCTGTCGTCAGCTGCCCCTAGGAGGACTCTGAGCCCTAGCCACTTCTCTGGTAGATTTGCCTATTCCCCCACTATAATCACACCTGAATAAGGCAACTCAAACCTTTCAGAGATGTGTCGTGAACCTCTTGTTTTCTGAAATACCTATCTGGTGGTTGTGAGACTTAAGGCCAACCTCCCCGAGAGACTTTGTTTCTATTTCTCCTAGTAAACCTAGACTCATCTCCTGTCACCTTCAACTCTACTCCAATTGTGTTCTTTCAACCCAGACCCCTGACCCTGCTTTTTACTTCTGCCATTTCATCCTCACTCCTGCTTCCTTTCCTAAATCCATACGTCTCTTTTGGCCTTCCTAGCCCTGGGCCAAGTTCCTTCCTCTTTCCTCAGTTTTTACCCCTTTCCTTCATTCTCCCATCCAACTTTCAGGCCTTCCTTTCTCACACCCCAGTTAGCAGCATCTCAAAATTCGAAAGGTTTATTACTCATCTATTAATTCTATTCCATTTACTTATTCGGTTCTATACCTATCTTACCTATGTATGGAAGAACCGCTGGTAGCCAAGGTGGCAGCAAGAATCCTAGCAGCTGTCACCTGACGTATCCGTAGTAGTCAGCAATTTCCATTTCTTTGTCCCTCTGGGTGAAAAATTGCAGCTTCCCCGAAGAGGTGTATCTGGCAGCATTCTCCCGTTGTTGTTGAGCCCGCCTCTTCATGGCCTCTCGCTCTGGCCTCTGCTCTTGTTCGATGGGCTTTGACATGACTGGCTCAGGCACGTTGGGTTCCCTCCATGGAACTCGTTGCTTGCTGAAGTCTTGGAGTAGAAGTTGGGTTTGGAGCTTGGGTGGGGACTGGCGCTTAGTCACAGCAGGGGGAACAGGCTCGCGCTGGAGAGAAGCGCCAGATGAAGTTTTGTAGGGTGCAGGCCTAGGAGCAGCAGGCTGAGGGACACGAGGCTGGGTATGGTTGGTCCAAGCCGGTTGGGTTGGGTTGGCCACAGTTGGCTGAGCTGGTTTGGCGGGACCTGGCAAAGAGGCAGGAGCTGGCTGGGATGAATTGACTGCAGCAGGTTGAGCTGAGTCAGTAGAACCAGGCTGGGCACGGTAAGCCACAGCAGGCCGATGTGAGGCCAGAGACTGTGGCCTCCGAGGAGCGGGTCGAGCTTGAGGCTTGTCCCAGGCAGAAAAAGGCAGAGGTATCAACTTGACCTTCCCAGGAGGAGGCCGCTCACACTGGGATGGAGATGGACACTCTGTTTCAGCACTGCTGTCTGGTTTCTGGGCTTGGACTTGCGTTTTCTCAGGCCTCTTACCCTCACGTGGGGTATGCCGCCGTGGCTGGATCGCTGGGGGTGGCTGGGGGTCTTTGGGGTTGCTTGAATTTCCCAAGAGCCGACAGGAAGAGAGCCCAGTTTTCGTCTCATTCTTCTTCCCCAGCGCATGAAGAACCTTCACAGACTCCAGCATGCGCACGCCAAGGGAGGTTCGAGGCTTTTGAAAGCTCTCTTGGCGAAGCTCAGTTTGGTGTTCCTTTCGCTTCGTGTTGGGGATTGCTGGCTTGTCTTCTGCCTTGACTTTGTTCCCTGACTGCTTGTTCTCTTCAGCCTTGTTTCTTCCTCTGGTCCTTTTGGTCTTTTCCTGCCCATGGCTCTCAGTTTTGCTGATCTTTCCGGATGCAGCTTTCTGAGGTTTGCCTTGAGAGTGCTTGGCCGTGTTCGCAGGAGCCCTGTCACTGACTGCAGCAGTGCATATAACCGCTTCTCCCCCTAACAGGCACTCTGGATCCTTTGGCTGGATTTTGGCCTTGGGAGCACCACCGATAGGCTCAGAGGCTTTCTGTTTGTTCTTCCTGGGTTGATCAGAGGGAACCTTTACGACACTTGGCTTTTCCTGCACCTGATTCACCTTAATGGCTCTGGTGTCTTCAGCTTTGATCACGTTGGGACCTTGGGATCGATCAAGATCTTTCCAAGAATTAAAGAGCTGGGGAAGGTGAATATCCTCCGCCAGTGTAGTAATGTCTGCAAGACCACTGCTAGGTTCAGTCCCATTTTCAAGTGTCCCTAGGTCCTGACGACTCAGGCTGTTCTCTCCCAGATCAGCATTTTCAGAACCAGGCTGCTCCTCTTGGCTGAGGGGATCGGTGCAGGCCAGCGGCTGGGGAATATCAGGGATTCCCAAAGGGAGTAGTGGAGGATCTTGGTTTTCTATTGGGATCTGGTAGGCCTCCAGAGGCTTTGACAGCTTGGTTTTGATATCCTCCACGTTCTTACTCTCTGTTTGTCCCTGGCTTGGAGCTGGAGGCAGGGCCAGGAGACGCCTGGCACTCTGGACTGGAGCTGTCACTGAAATGTCCCCAAGTTCAGATGGTGGGTTACTCTCAAGTATGTGACTGTTTCTGCTACTGCAGGACTTGGGGAGTTCTTGAGTTTGTGTCACACAAAACGTCTGGCTTGGAGGTTGCAATCCCAGGGAATTTTTCATCACCAGGGAAGGCTCCATCACTACAAAGGGATCAAGGGAGAAGTCAGTCCCTGGTAAATGAGATGCTCCCCCTAAACACCAACACAGCAGTCATGTACCTTTCAAGGGGTTCAGGGGCAAGATGGGCAAGGCATTTCTACTAACTCTTCTTAAGGATCATGGACAGTGCCCTATGCTACGAGGTAAGCGGTGACTGTTGTAATGCTTAACTGGTGATCATTTCATGTCACTGATCCTTGGCTCTCTTTGTATCTCATAGGACTGTTGTAAGTCCAATACAAAATGAGTCTTCTTTTTAAACAACTGAAATGTTTTACAAAGCCTAGCATTCTCATATAGAGTCCTTTCAATTCTCCCCACTTTCCCGAGAGGCTAAGAACACTTCACACCATGAACTAGGAGAGGGGGTAGAGCCCTTTCTGATGAAATACAGAAACAAAGACAGAGTCTTAGCCTGCTTGCTCTCTGGACAGGATCTCGGACCACAAGGTCTTAAATCCTGGTATAAATGACGGAAGTGAGGACACTTCAACTGGCACTCTCATAACAAGAGTTCTGAGACACCTTCCAAAGAGACTGTAGCAGTAGACGAGGGAAGGGAGTGCTACAGTGTGGTAGTACAGGGGGAATGCTCGGCTACAGCAGTGAAAAATGTGGTACCTATTGGTGTGCTCTCGGGGTTCTTGTACATGTAGCATAGATGACCTTTACAGTGTCCCTGCCACCTTCCCACCTGCATTAGGTGTTCTTTTTGTTTTTTTGTTTTTTTTAATTTACGTTTATTTATTGATTGATTGTTTGAACTTATTTATTCTACGTATTTATTTTTTTGGCTGCACAGGGTCTTCATTGCTGTGCACGGGCTTTCTCTAGTTGCGGCTAGCGGGGTCTACTCTTGGTTGCGGTGTGCGGGCTTCTCTTGTTGCGGAGCATGCGCTCTAGGCGCGTGGGCTTCGGTAGTTGCGGCTCACGGGCTCTAGAATGCAGGCTCAGTCGTTGTGGCACATGGGCTTAGTTGCTCCACGGCATGTGGGATCTTCCCAGACCAGGGCTCGAACCCGTGTCCCCCGCATTGCATTGGCAGGCGGATTCTTAACCACGGCGCCACCAGGGAAGCCCTAGGTGTTCTTATATAGAGTCTAAAAACAGAGGGCACTGAGCGAAGGTAGTGGTTACTGAAGGCTCAGGATCTAAATTCTACCTGTCTCTACACCCCTTCCCAGCTGTCGATTTGACCCCATTTGTGAATGCCGACCTCATTCTTCAACTTTCTCTGCCGTTTGTATACTCACCTTGAAAACTTGTTTCTGTGATGCGTTGAGCAGACACAGGGTGGCAGATTGCAGAGGTGGAAGCTGGTGGTCGGATATTTGTGGGCTGAATCTCCTTCAGTCCCATTCCCATTTCTGGTTGCGCAGAGGCCCTACTTCCTGTGTATGACGCGGAGCCATAGGATTGCGGGCAGGAGCCAAGTTCTCCATACAGTGAAGACCCCAGTGTGCCTTGGTTATAGTAATATACCTGGCTTCCTTCCTGGTAGGGAAGTGACAGGCGGCTATGCCCCTGATTTGGAATCTGAGATGGTGCTCCCTGAGCAAGCCTGGCAGAAAGTGATGGATATAGAGGGACCATGTTATTGGCGTCTGAAGTTTTATCATACTGGGCTGCCATAAACATGGAGGAAGCAGCTGGGTGCCGGTCAGTGAGTGCCAGAGTAAAGTCTCCGAGTGAAGAGGAATTCTTTTCAGTGCTTCCTGTGATGTCCCACTCAAGAACACCTGGATAGGAAGGAGCTGAAGTGGAGATCTGGCTGTGGTCAGTAACTCCAGATAACATAGTCGTGCTGGAATGTTGGTAAAGGTAGGCACTACCCATGAGTGTCTGGAAAGAGGTACCGGTAGCCGATGCCGAACTGACGGCAGGGGCAGAGACTCTGGAGAAGTTGCAGACACTTCGTGTTAGGGAAGTTGCATTGCTCACCACAGGAAGAGAATGCTGCAGAGAATTTAGAGTTCCAAGTAGAGATGGATTTTGGAAATTTTCTGTAAGAACAAGAGGGTCATGAAAAACTCAGGGAGGTTGAGAAATTCTCACTACGTTTGAGGAACAGCATTATCTTAAGGTTCTTGCTCTCAGGACACCTCTACTATCGACCCTTCCTGAGAAACCCAAAATCAGACAGTTAATGATGGCTGTAAGGACTGAGCAGTTTTCCACTCTTCTGTATTAACTGCCTGTGCTCCCATCTTGGGCACAGATGGGCAGAAGAGCCAAGTGGTATGGTTCAGACATTGTTCTCTAGGCTGGAAGCAACCTTCTCCCTGCCCTGTCTTTCCCTTCAGCCTGCACTCGTATTGACTTCTATGCTATTTCCTAGACTGGAAGCATTTTAGAACTAGGAGGCCCTTAGAGAACTTTCTCTTTTTTCAGTCTCATTTCACGAGTAAGGAAACTGAGGCTCAGAGAGGTCGGGTTGACTTGTTCAGGTTCTCTCATTATGTTAGTGTCATTACCAGGTTTCAGAACCTAAGTATCCTGACTTCCTTGCCAGGACTCCACTCTGAGCATGATAGTGCCAGAAAGCAGGAGAAATAGAACTTATAATATAAGCATTTTTTTTGTCCATTAGAAAACAGTACGGCCATTACCATTGTCATCTTCAGTGTCTCCCTTTGCTTGTGCAGTTCCCACGCTATTACCTAGAGTTGACGTATAGCTCAGTCCAACTGGTGAACTGAAAGAGTCATGTTTGCCCTCTTCAAGCCTGGTTTCTCATCCTACCTCAAAATGATTACCCGAAAGTGGATTTCTTAAGTGCTTTTGGAAAGAGAAAAGTTATCTGATTACTTCAGATTACTCATCTATAAAGTGGTTATAACACCACCACCAATAATAATAGCAGTAATAATTAATAGATGAATAAGCTGATCTATTGCGTATGATTTATATGGAGGAAGATACAATAAGTTCTAGAAAGACAAAGAAAAATCATGAAAAACATGTTACGTAACGAAAAAGAAATCCATAGATATTAATGAAAACTGGGGTATGTGGGCAAGTATCAAAGCCTAATGAATTTACTAACAAATGACATTCTGTACCATACATGCAATATTATGAAAGTGAATTTTGCCCACTCTATTTTAGTGAATACTATTAACCAAAAAACACGATGGAGGTGATAGAGGTGAATGAATTCCTAGCCAATGCATACAGACAGAGACGATAAATCAGTAAAAAATGCACAACAAGCAACAGAATGCAACAAATGTGAATGTATAGGTAGCCACAACATATATAGACAAGTATTTCAATGAAAACCGGTACAAAGCAGACAGCAAAATAGTAAGTGTAAAAGAGTTTCATTATTGTGCTCATTCATATTTTTACCCAGCAAGTAACAGGTATTAAGCCTAGGAGAAATATATCTTTCCATGAATATAACTCATATAATAAGCAGAAAGGAAGCTTAAAAAGTATCAAGAAGGTTTTTGTATTTATCCTAGAACTTAGAATCATCTTCCACATCCAAGAAGATGACATCCCAAGACCTCAAAAAACCATCATCCCTAGAATCCAATTAAAAAAGATTTTCAAATGTAAGAAAATCCAAAGGACTCCACAACATTGTTTTAGATAAACGTGGATGTTTGTGTTTTCTTTTTTTCTTTTGCCGCGCCGCGTGGCCCTGGCCGTGAAAGCACCGAGTCCTAAGCGCTGGACCGCCAGGGAATTCCCTAAATGGGGAATTAGAGATGTGGGGGCTTGACTTTTTCTTTTTCTTCTCCGGTAGCTAAGATCTACAAGCGAACGATGGCTGTTGATCAATGTGCTCTCTGTGTTAGGAAGGAAATAACTGTAAAAATTGAAAAGCAACCTTGCCTTAGAAGCTACATATCACACAAAGGAAATAGTCCTTCTGATTCAATGTAGAAGATATCATTTAAAATGTTTAATTGGTCAAATGTCTACCTAGTTTAAAAATTAGAAAGAATAGAACACTGAAAAGCAGCCCCCTAGATAACCACTTTGGTTTCTGGTTTCTAGGAAGCATCATTTCTAAAACATACTTCTAAAATGTTTCTATTCCAAACTGTCAAGTGCCAGCTGTATTCAGAGAGGCAATAAAAGAAAGAAAACGGAGTATGACTTTTCTGATAGGCTGCCCTTCCTGGTGATCCCCTGTTCTGGCCTTACTTTCCTTCTTAGTCTGTTAATGTAAGGATTTGCTACCATCAGCTTTGTTTTGCCCTGCTCTGAGCAGATTTCCCTCTGTGCTGTTTCTGCTTTAATTTAAAATCTTTGGCTCCCATCAACATTCCATGGCAAACTGCCTCTTTCTTGAGAGCTCCTCTATGCTTTCCCTCTTCATTCTTATATTTTTTTCCCATCTCTTGGTTCCTGTTGGCCTGTGCTAATGAAAACAATCCTAAACTTGCTTACGTTTGACTCTGTGCCTCCCTATATAGCCCAGTACTCTCCATCCTCTCTCCCTATTCTCTCTTTTCAACTAGTCGAAATACTAGTGGAGGGAGACCATTGGAGATGAAACATCTTGGTATATATCGCTAGTTTTCTGTGTCACCTGGCTTTTCTATGTTTCTGTTGAAACACTCTTTTGAGAAGTCTCTGATTTCATTTTCTACATGGGTACCCTTTAAGGCTCAATATTGGAAAAGAAGGGGATCAGAGTGATCAACCCAATGTGGTATCCTAACGTAACAGATAAGGAAAGCAGCAGGCTTTGTGAGGCAGTCAGTGATTTGTCCAAAGTCACACAGACAGTAAACGTCAAAGTCAAAACTGAAATTAGGTCTCCAGACTTGTAGTTCAATACTTTCCCTCATTACTCCACGCTATTTTGAATCTCCTCCTCAATTTAGGGGCACAAGAAATCGAACGCAAAACTTTCCAAAGTTTCTTTTCTTACCTGACATGGTCAGAGAAGAGGAGACATCAACTGCAGGTACAAGGGATGAGGAGACAACACTAGAGGATGTCTGAGTGGCTGCAGCTGAACGGCGCACGTGTCCAGTACAAAGGTCACTGGTTACTGGTCCAAACGGCTCCACGGAAACCCCAAGACCTCTACCAAGTGGTAGTAGGTTTGGTAGGAGAGTGATGTCACAAAGCAGGCAGTTGAAAGGTATGAGCTAGCCAATAGGGAGGTCCGATCCCCAACAGGAGGGCGGGCTTGGGTGAAGAGAGCGTAGGAGAGCTAAAACAACCCCTCAATTTCTGAGCTCTGGGGAGGAAATCCTAGAAGACAGATTTACCTCCCCCAGGCTCTTCCATTAGGGAAATCATTGCAACATTTCTTACAGACGTTCATTAATATAATTAACTAACAGTTACTTATATTCTACAGAGTATTCTATTTTATGTATCATATACTTAGAGCTATATAGATCTTATTTAACTAGTATCCTTAGGAAGGAAAGAGCCATGTAGTTTGAACTATTACAGTTGTAACTTGGTTAAAGAGCAGGGTGAAGTTTGTTGAGTGTACCCTGTGGAGAATGTTGTGGTCCAAGGCTCTTCTCTTTTAGTTTCTTCTCCTTGACTCCTACCTTCCTTGGGCTGGGCTAGGCTGGGGGCCAGGTTGGACTTGCGACTTAACATTTCTCTTCCGCTTTCTTTTTTTTTTTTTTTTTTCTTCCATTATGGGCATTGCTTCTAGGACAAGCCTTGATCTTGCATTGGATGTTCCTTCCTGTCAACTTCCAGCAGCAGGAGTCTTCTTTTCAGTGCTTGATGCTTCACGAAATAGACTCTGCCCATTGGCAGCAAATACCAGAGAGCCAGGAGACAGAGCTGGTTGCAGACCTTTCCTCTTCCAGCCTTTGGTTGCAATTGTTTTGCCCATGATTTGCTAGCTCTAGTTCCTTGGGCCACACAGGTATCCTGCCATCCAGCTCTTTTTATATGTGAGAGACATTCTGAACACTGTCCCTCTTTCTTTGCACAGAAGTATATACAGTGTGGCAGTTACCGTAATCTCCTCCCCCTTGCAAACAGCCCCTCTAGAATCTCGGACCTCTAGGACTCTCTGTCTTGCATGCTTGGGTGCAAGGCCAAGCACAATGAAGAGGAGAATAATTAGAGAAAGAGGAGGACATTGGTGGAGAACTGGGAGCAGGTAAGGTGAAAGGGCACCGGAGAAAAGAGATGCATGTAGGTTTTTTGGTTTCTGTGGGAAACAAGTTGACACACTTGGGCCTCATTTTGTATTAACAGAACAGAGAGTTGTAGATATAAGTAGCTAGATCGTGCAGCAACTGCCATGAAGTCTGTACACTGAAGAGAACAGTCTCACATCTAGTTTTCATTTTGTTTTATGTCATATTACCTTATTTATAGCATTCACTGGTATGTTTGTAGAACGCAGATGTTTTCAAATGCTCTGGTTTTGTCTACATGGTTATTTCCTTGTCCTATTTGTAAGGAATCCAACATTGTAAGACATATTGCATGTTTTTCTCTTGACGATTGTTTACCTTGAAGCGTCATGAGCTAACTTGAGCTGTTGGATTTTGTGGAGAAACTTTAAAAAGGGTCTGTGAAAAAGGCATTGTGGTGAGTCGCATTATGCACCCGAGCGTAAGGAGCAGATATCTGCCACCAGCCCAGCTTGGCCTGGATTGCCTCTGTGTTAGTTCCCCTGGTTAGTGCTTTTCTCCCTAACCACTCTTGTGACTGTGATAATGTGAGTTAAGGGCTGAGTTGCTAGTGATTTATGTGTGAGGTAGGCTGGTTTGAGGGAGGAAATCTATGGACCTAGTCATTTTCCTTGGTGGTAAGCTTTCAGGGGTGCAAAGATCGATCTTCCTGGGGACTTTTCTGGTACCAGGAAGATATCGCATAGATGGGACCTCCAAAGACACACATTTAATTTTTAGGCCTGTTGTTCCTATTATGGGATGTGAGTTTCTTCACTGATGGGGATGCTGCTTATCTGAGAAGAAACTGTGAAAGGTGGTGTAGTATAGAGGTGTGGCTTAAGCTTTTAAGTTTTCTTCAAGGTTTTTCCCCTAAGCTTCATACTTCAGACGGCCTACTTACATGAGACTAGTATGTGATGTCAGGCTAACAACTTCCTAAATACCTGCAAGCCAGATCAGTGTCTCTTTTCTCTATATTCCCATGGAAATCAAGGGTCCCGCCGAATTTTCCATCGAAACAGTTGATTTGTGCTGTCTCTAGGAATTCTACAGGGCGTACCGTTGCTTCCTAACCGGTGTCATTTGGGAGATCCACCTCTGTACGTTCAAATGATTAATTTTGAGACTCTGCTCATGTGTGCAGTAAACCCTTTAATTCCCTAAGACCTTCCTTTCCTCCATCTCATACCCCATGAAGCCCGCTTCAGTTTATCTCCTGAATTTCTTTGGAATCTGTCAGCTCTCCCTCAACATCCTAATACTGAACTTGCCTGTCTGTTGCGATTAGGTCCTAACTAGTGTCCATATATCTTGTTTCCCTCCAATCCATTCTTCACACAAGAAAGCTTCAAAGCAAGTTGGAACATTGCTCATAAACATCGCTCACAAACATTGTTTTGAGAATAGAAAACACACTGGTGGCCTTTAAGACTCTGCGTGCTCTAGAATCCTCTCTGCTTCTCTAGCCCCATCTTGTGCCACGTTTGCCCTCACTTTCTATGCTTCAGATACACTGAATTAACCTTAGTTCTCACTCATCTGACAGAAGTCAGTTGAGAAATTATTTTTCACTGTGATTCCTAGCATTAAGGAATTTGATGATCAGGTTTTGTATGAGGACTAAAACTAAACTGGGAAGTGGAAGAATTGCGTTTCAACTGTTTCAGTCAACACGCATGTATTAATGATACCTAAGTATTGAACACCGGGCTAGGTTTCATGAGGGATACAGAAGTTCTGGCCATCTCTGGTTTTGGGTATCCCTTATTTGTTGAGACCTTTGCGTTGTTTGGTTGCCTTTTGTCTGTTTTCCAGATGGGAAAACAGGAACAAGGGAAGTATAGGTTATTACTAGGTGGGGTTGAACAAGTGGAGCAGCAAACTGCAAAGCAGAAAGAAGAGGGACGTACTATAGAGGGATGTGATTTCCATTTTCAAGGCGCCTGCGTCCTGTGCAGGGAGACAGCCTAACATAAAATGTGCCTAACAAAAGATCTATTGACTTCTTACTAAAAATCTCCAGTTCATATAACCCAGGGGTTTATACCTTCTCCTTTAAAAGTTCTATTCCTGGGACTTCCCTGGTGGTCCAGTGGTGAAGACTCTGCGCTTCCAATGCAGCAGGCGTGGGTTCAATCCCTGGTTGGGGAGCTAAGATCCCACATGCTGCGCAGCCAAAGAAATTTTTTTCAAAAGTTATACTCCTGTGTTGTTGAATTTAGTGGTTTAGATTTTGTTTGAATGTTAAGAAGATTTCAGTTTATTTACCAGGAACAAACAAAACATAATGTAAAAATAGTTTCCCAGAAACGATTTCCATCGTTCTCTTCTTCCCTTTCTCCCGCAGACTGACTGGTGTTTCATCTCGACAAGTTCTCTGAAGTTCTCTGTCATTCCATAGGAAAGCGGTCTGGCTTGGAGGTTGCAATCCCAGGGAATTTTTCATCAGCGGGGAAGTCTCCATCACTACAGAGGAATCAAGGGAGAAGTCAGTCCCGGGTAAGTGAGATGCTCCCCCTAAACACCAACACAGCAGTCGTGTACCTTTCAAGGGGTTCAGGGGCAAGATGGGCAAGGCATTTCTACTAACTCTTCTTAAGGATCATGGACAGTGTGCCCTATGCTACGAGGTAAGCGGTGACTGTTGTAATTCTTACTGGTGATCATTTCATGTCACTGATCCTTGGCTCTCTTTGTATCTCATAGGACTGTTGTAAGTCCAATACAAAATGAGTCTTCTTTTTAAAAAACTGAAATGTTTTACAAAGCCTAGCATTCTCATAGAGAGTCCTTTGAATTCTCCCCACTTTCCCGAGAGGCTAAGAACACTAGTTCACACCATGAACTAGGAGAGGGGGTAGAGCCCTTTCTGATGAAATATAGAAACAAAGACAGAGTCTTAGCCTGCTTGCTCTCTGGACAGGATCTCGGACCACAAGGTCTTAAATCCTGGTATAAATGACGGAAGTGAGGACAGTTCAACTGGCACTCTCATAACAAGAGTTCTGAAACACCTTCCAAAGAGACTGTAGCAGTAGACGAGGAAAGGGAGTGCTACAGTGTGGTAGTACAGGGGGAATGCTCGGCTACAGCAGTGAAAAATGTGGTACCTATTGGTGTGCTCTTGGGGTTCTTGTACATGTAGCATAGATGACCTTTACAGTGTCCCTCCCACCTTCCCACCTGCATTAGGTGTTCTGTTTCTTTGTTTTTTTTTTTTAATTTACGTTTATTGATTGATTGATTGATTGAACTTATTTATTCTACGTATTTATTTTTTTGGCTGCACTGGGTCCTCATTGGTGTGCACGGGCTTTCTCTAGTTGCGGCTAGCGGGGTCTACTCTTGGTTGCGGTGTGCGGGCTTCTCATCGCGGTGGCCTCTCTTGTTGCGGAGCATGGGCTGTAGGCGCGTGGGCTTCGGTAGTTGCGGCTCACGGGCTCTGGAATGCAGGCTCAGTCGTTGTGGCACATGCGCTTAGTTGCTGCACGGCATGTGGGATCTTCGCAGACCGGGGCTCGAAGCCGTGTCCCCTGCATTGGCAGGCGCCACCAGGGAAGCCCTAGCTGTTCTTATATAGAGTCTAAAAACAGAGAGCACTGAGAGAAGGTAGTGGTTATTAAAGGCTCAGGATCTAAATTCTACCTGTCTCTACACCCCTTCCCAGCTGTCGATTTGACCCCGTTTGTGAATGCCGACCTCATTCTTCAACTTTCTCTGCCGTTTGTATACTCACCTTGAAAACTTGTTTCTGTGATGCGTTGAGCAGACACAGGGTGGCAGATTGCAGAGGTGGAAGCTGGTGGTCGGATATTTGCGGGCTGAATCTCCTTCAGTCCCATTCCCATTTCTGGTTGCGCAGAGGCCCTACTTCCTGTGTATGACGCGGAGCCATAGGATTGCGGGCAGGAGCCAAGTTCTCCATACAGTGAAGACCCCAGTGTGCCTTGGTTATAGTAATATACCTGGCTTCCTTCCTGGTAGGGAAGTGACAGGCGGCTATGCCCCTGATTTGTTCGTGGGCCTCCTGATACAGCAGTTCCCTTGGCTCTGGCCCTGTCGTCAGCTGCCCCTAGGAGGACTCTGAGCCCTAGCCACTTCTCTGGTAGATTTGCCTATTCCCCCACTATAATCACACCTGAATAAGGCAACTCAAACCTTTCAGAGATGTGTCGTGAACCTCTTGTTTTCTGAAATACCTATCTGGTGGTTGTGAGACTTAAGGCCAACCTCCCCGAGAGACTTTGTTTCTATTTCTCCTAGTAAACCTAGACTCATCTCCTGTCACCTTCAACTCTACTCCAATTGTGTTCTTTCAACCCAGACCCCTGACCCTGCTTTTTACTTCTGCCATTTCATCCTCACTCCTGCTTCCTTTCCTAAATCCATACGTCTCTTTTGGCCTTCCTAGCCCTGGGCCAAGTTCCTTCCTCTTTCCTCAGTTTTTACCCCTTTCCTTCATTCTCCCATCCAACTTTCAGGCCTTCCTTTCTCACACCCCAGTTAGCAGCATCTCAAAATTCGAAAGGTTTATTACTCATCTATTAATTCTATTCCAT
Source organism: Balaenoptera physalus (assembly GCF_965194825.1). Taxonomy (NCBI): domain Eukaryota; kingdom Metazoa; phylum Chordata; class Mammalia; order Artiodactyla; family Balaenopteridae; genus Balaenoptera; species Balaenoptera physalus. The sequence goes on along the minus strand of NW_028126497.1, from coordinate 232,298 downwards.
TTACTTATTCGGTTCTATACCTATCTTACCTATGTATGGAAGAACCGCTGGTAGCCAAGGTGGCAGCAAGAATCCTAGCAGCTGTCACCTGACGTATCCGTAGTAGTCAGCAATTTCCATTTCTTTGTCCCTCTGGGTGAAAAATTGCAGCTTCCCCGAAGAGGTGTATCTGGCAGCATTCTCCCGTTGTTGTTGAGCCCGCCTCTTCATGGCCTCTCGCTCTGGCCTCTGCTCTTGTTCGATGGGCTTTGACATGACTGGCTCAGGCACGTTGGGTTCCCTCCATGGAACTCGTTGCTTGCTGAAGTCTTGGAGTAGAAGTTGGGTTTGGAGCTTGGGTGGGGACTGGCGCTTAGTCACAGCAGGGGGAACAGGCTCGCGCTGGAGAGAAGCGCCAGATGAAGTTTTGTAGGGTGCAGGCCTAGGAGCAGCAGGCTGAGGGACACGAGGCTGGGTATGGTTGGTCCAAGCCGGTTGGGTTGGGTTGGCCACAGTTGGCTGAGCTGGTTTGGCGGGACCTGGCAAAGAGGCAGGAGCTGGCTGGGATGAATTGACTGCAGCAGGTTGAGCTGAGTCAGTAGAACCAGGCTGGGCACGGTAAGCCACAGCAGGCCGATGTGAGGCCAGAGACTGTGGCCTCCGAGGAGCGGGTCGAGCTTGAGGCTTGTCCCAGGCAGAAAAAGGCAGAGGTATCAACTTGACCTTCCCAGGAGGAGGCCGCTCACACTGGGATGGAGATGGACACTCTGTTTCAGCACTGCTGTCTGGTTTCTGGGCTTGGACTTGCGTTTTCTCAGGCCTCTTACCCTCACGTGGGGTATGCCGCCGTGGCTGGATCGCTGGGGGTGGCTGGGGGTCTTTGGGGTTGCTTGAATTTCCCAAGAGCCGACAGGAAGAGAGCCCAGTTTTCGTCTCATTCTTCTTCCCCAGCGCATGAAGAACCTTCACAGACTCCAGCATGCGCACGCCAAGGGAGGTTTGAGGCTTTTGAAAGCTCTCTTGGCGAAGCTCAGTTTGGTGTTCCTTTCGCTTCGTGTTGGGGATTGCTGGCTTGTCTTCTGCCTTGACTTTGTTCCCTGACTGCTTGTTCTCTTCAGCCTTGTTTCTTCCTCTGGTCCTTTTGGTCTTTTCCTGCCCATGGCTCTCAGTTTTGCTGATCTTTCCGGATGCAGCTTTCTGAGGTTTGCCTTGAGAGTGCTTGGCCGTGTTCGCAGGAGCCCTGTCACTGACTGCAGCAGTGCATATAACCGCTTCTCCCCCTAACAGGCACTCTGGATCCTTTGGCTGGATTTTGGCCTTGGGAGCACCACCGATAGGCTCAGAGGCTTTCTGTTTGTTCTTCCTGGGTTGATCAGAGGGAACCTTTACGACACTTGGCTTTTCCTGCACCTGATTCACCTTAATGGCTCTGGTGTCTTCAGCTTTGATCACGTTGGGACCTTGGGATCGATCAAGATCTTTCCAAGAATTAAAGAGCTGGGGAAGGTGAATATCCTCCGCCAGTGTAGTAATGTCTGCAAGACCACTGCTAGGTTCAGTCCCATTTTCAAGTGTCCCTAGGTCCTGACGACTCAGGCTGTTCTCTCCCAGATCAGCATTTTCAGAACCAGGCTGCTCCTCTTGGCTGAGGGGATCGGTGCAGGCCAGCGGCTGGGGAATATCAGGGATTCCCAAAGGGAGTAGTGGAGGATCTTGGTTTTCTATTGGGATCTGGTAGGCCTCCAGAGGCTTTGACAGCTTGGTTTTGATATCCTCCACGTTCTTACTCTCTGTTTGTCCCTGGCTTGGAGCTGGAGGCAGGGCCAGGAGACGCCTGGCACTCTGGACTGGAGCTGTCACTGAAATGTCCCCAAGTTCAGATGGTGGGTTACTCTCAAGTATGTGACTGTTTCTGCTACTGCAGGACTTGGGGAGTTCTTGAGTTTGTGTCACACAAAACGTCTGGCTTGGAGGTTGCAATCCCAGGGAATTTTTCATCACCAGGGAAGGCTCCATCACTACAAAGGGATCAAGGGAGAAGTCAGTCCCTGGTAAATGAGATGCTCCCCCTAAACACCAACACAGCAGTCATGTACCTTTCAAGGGGTTCAGGGGCAAGATGGGCAAGGCATTTCTACTAACTCTTCTTAAGGATCATGGACAGTGCCCTATGCTACGAGGTAAGCGGTGACTGTTGTAATGCTTAACTGGTGATCATTTCATGTCACTGATCCTTGGCTCTCTTTGTATCTCATAGGACTGTTGTAAGTCCAATACAAAATGAGTCTTCTTTTTAAACAACTGAAATGTTTTACAAAGCCTAGCATTCTCATATAGAGTCCTTTCAATTCTCCCCACTTTCCCGAGAGGCTAAGAACACTTCACACCATGAACTAGGAGAGGGGGTAGAGCCCTTTCTGATGAAATACAGAAACAAAGACAGAGTCTTAGCCTGCTTGCTCTCTGGACAGGATCTCGGACCACAAGGTCTTAAATCCTGGTATAAATGACGGAAGTGAGGACACTTCAACTGGCACTCTCATAACAAGAGTTCTGAGACACCTTCCAAAGAGACTGTAGCAGTAGACGAGGGAAGGGAGTGCTACAGTGTGGTAGTACAGGGGGAATGCTCGGCTACAGCAGTGAAAAATGTGGTACCTATTGGTGTGCTCTCGGGGTTCTTGTACATGTAGCATAGATGACCTTTACAGTGTCCCTGCCACCTTCCCACCTGCATTAGGTGTTCTTTTTGTTTTTTTGTTTTTTTGTTTTTTTTTAATTTACGTTTATTTATTGATTGATTGTTTGAACTTATTTATTCTACGTATTTATTTTTTTGGCTGCACAGGGTCTTCATTGCTGTGCACGGGCTTTCTCTAGTTGCGGCTAGCGGGGTCTACTCTTGGTTGCGCTGTGCGGGCTTCTCTTGTTGCGGAGCATGCGCTCTAGGCGCGTGGGCTTCGGTAGTTGCGGCTCACGGGCTCTAGAATGCAGGCTCAGTCGTTGTGGCACATGGGCTTAGTTGCTCCACGGCATGTGGGATCTTCCCAGACCAGGGCTCGAACCCGTGTCCCCCGCATTGCATTGGCAGGTGGATTCTTAACCACGGCGCCACCAGGGAAGCCCTAGGTGTTCTTACATAGAGTCTAAAAACAGAGGGCACTGAGCGAAGGTAGTGGTTACTAAAGGCTCAGGATCTAAATTCTACCTGTCTCTACACCCCTTCCCAGCTGTCGATTTGACCCCATTTGTGAATGCCGACCTCATTCTTCAACTTTCTCTGCCGTTTGTATACTCACCTTGAAAACTTGTTTCTGTGATGCGTTGAGCAGACACAGGGTGGCAGATTGCAGAGGTGGAAGCTGGTGGTCGGATATTTGTGGGCTGAATCTCCTTCAGTCCCATTCCCATTTCTGGTTGCGCAGAGGCCCTACTTCCTGTGTATGACGCGGAGCCATAGGATTGCGGGCAGGAGCCAAGTTCTCCATACAGTGAAGACCCCAGTGTGCCTTGGTTATAGTAATATACCTGGCTTCCTTCCTGGTAGGGAAGTGACAGGCGGCTATGCCCCTGATTTGGAATCTGAGATGGTGCTCCCTGAGCAAGCCTGGCAGAAAGTGATGGATATAGAGGGACCATGTTATTGGCGTCTGAAGTTTTATCATACTGGGCTGCCATAAACATGGAGGAAGCAGCTGGGTGCCGGTCAGTGAGTGCCAGAGTAAAGTCTCCGAGTGAAGAGGAATTCTTTTCAGTGCTTCCTGTGATGTCCCACTCAAGAACACCTGGATAGGAAGGAGCTGAAGTGGAGATCTGGCTGTGGTCAGTAACTCCAGATAACATAGTCGTGCTGGAATGTTGGTAAAGGTAGGCACTACCCATGAGTGTCTGGAAAGAGGTACCGGTAGCCGATGCCGAACTGACGGCAGGGGCAGAGACTCTGGAGAAGTTGCAGACACTTCGTGTTAGGGAAGTTGCATTGCTCACCACAGGAAGAGAATGCTGCAGAGAATTTAGAGTTCCAAGTAGAGATGGATTTTGGAAATTTTCTGTAAGAACAAGAGGGTCATGAAAAACTCAGGGAGGTTGAGAAATTCTCACTACGTTTGAGGAACAGCATTATCTTAAGGTTCTTGCTCTCAGGACACCTCTACTATCGACCCTTCCTGAGAAACCCAAAATCAGACAGTTAATGATGGCTGTAAGGACTGAGCAGTTTTCCACTCTTCTGTATTAACTGCCTGTGCTCCCATCTTGGGCACAGATGGGCAGAAGAGCCAAGTGGTATGGTTCAGACATTGTTCTCTAGGCTGGAAGCAACCTTCTCCCTGCCCTGTCTTTCCCTTCAGCCTGCACTCGTATTGACTTCTATGCTATTTCCTAGACTGGAAGCATTTTAGAACTAGGAGGCCCTTAGAGAACTTTCTCTTTTTTCAGTCTCATTTCACGAGTAAGGAAACTGAGGCTCAGAGAGGTCGGGTTGACTTGTTCAGGTTCTCTCATTATGTTAGTGTCATTACCAGGTTTCAGAACCTAAGTATCCTGACTTCCTTGCCAGGACTCCACTCTGAGCATGATAGTGCCAGAAAGCAGGAGAAATAGAACTTATAATATAAGCATTTTTTTTGTCCATTAGAAAACAGTACGGCCATTACCATTGTCATCTTCAGTGTCTCCCTTTGCTTGTGCAGTTCCCACGCTATTACCTAGAGTTGACGTATAGCTCAGTCCAACTGGTGAACTGAAAGAGTCATTTTTGCCCTCTTCAAGCCTGGTTTCTCATCCTACCTCAAAATGATTACCCGAAAGTGGATTTCTTAAGTGCTTTTGGAAAGAGAAAAGTTATCTGATTACTTCAGATTACTCATCTATAAAGTGGTTATAACACCACCACCAATAATAATAGCAGTAATAATTAATAGATGAATAAGCTGATCTATTGCGTATGATTTATATGGAGGAAGATACAATAAGTTCTAGAAAGACAAAGAAAAATCATGAAAAACATGTTATGTAACGAAAAAGAAATCCATAGATATTAATGAAAACTGGGGTATGTGGGCAAGTATCAAAGCCTAATGAATTTACTAACAAATGACATTCTGTACCATACATGCAATATTATGAAAGTGAATTTTGCCCACTCTATTTTAGTGAATACTATTAACCAAAAAACACGATGGAGGTGATAGAGGTGAATGAATTCCTAGCCAATGCATACAGACAGAGACGATAAATCAGTAAAAAATGCACAACAAGCAACAGAATGCAACAAATGTGAATGTATAGGTAGCCACAACATATATAGACAAGTATTTCAATGAAAACCGGTACAAAGCAGACAGCAAAATAGTAAGTGTAAAAGAGTTTCATTATTGTGCTCATTCATATTTTTACCCAGCAAGTAACAGGTATTAAGCCTAGGAGAAATATATCTGTCCATGAATATAACTCATATAATAAGCAGAAAGGAAGCTTAAAAAGTATCAAGAAGGTTTTTGTATTTATCCTAGAACTTAGAATCATCTTCCACATCCAAGAAGATGACATCCCAAGACCTCAAAAAACCATCATCCCTAGAATCCAATTAAAAAAGATTTTCAAATGTAAGAAAATCCAAAGGACTCCACAACATTGTTTTAGATAAATGTGGATGTTTGTGTTTTCTTTTTTTCTTTTGCCGCGCCGCGTGGCCCTGGCCGTGAAAGCACCGAGTCCTAAGCGCTGGACCGCCAGGGAATTCCCTAAATGGGGAATTAGAGACGTGGGGCTTGACTTTTTCTTTTTCTTCTCCGGTAGCTAAGATCTACAAGCGAACGATGGCTGTTGATCAATGTGCTCTCTGTGTTAGGAAGGAAATAACTGTAAAAATTGAAAAGCAACCTTGCCTTAGAAGGTACATATCACACAAAGGAAATAGTCCTTCTGATTCAATGTAGAAGATATCATTTAAAATGTTTAATTGGTCAAATGTCTACCTAGTTTAAAAATTAGAAAGAATAGAACACTGAAAAGCAGCCCCCTAGATAACCACTTTGGTTTCTGGTTTCTAGGAAGCATCATTTCTAAAACATACTTCTAAAATGTTTCTATTCCAAACTGTCAAGTGCCAGCTGTATTCAGAGAGGCAATAAAAGAAAGAAAACGGAGTATGACTTTTCTGATAGGCTGCCCTTCCTGGTGATCCCCTGTTCTGGCCTTACTTTCCTTCTTAGTCTGTTAATGTAAGGATTTGCTACCATCAGCTTTGTTTTGCCCTGCTCTGAGCAGATTTCCCTCTGTGCTGTTTCTGCTTTAATTTAAAATCTTTGGCTCCCATCAACATTCCATGGCAAACTGCCTCTTTCTTGAGAGCTCCTCTATGCTTTCCCTCTTCATTCTTATATTTTTTTCCCATCTCTTGGTTCCTGTTGGCCTGTGCTAATGAAAACAATCCTAAACTTGCTTACGTTTGACTCTGTGCCTCCCTATATAGCCCAGTACTCTCCATCCTCTCTCCCTATTCTCTCTTTTCAACTAGTCGAAATACTAGTGGAGGGAGACCATTGGAGATGAAACATCTTGGTATATATCGCTAGTTTTCTGTGTCACCTGGCTTTTCTATGTTTCTGTTGAAACACTCTTTTGAGAAGTCTCTGATTTCATTTTCTACATGGGTACCCTTTAAGGCTCAATATTGGAAAAGAAGGGGATCAGAGTGATCAACCCAATGTGGTATCCTAACGTAACAGATAAGGAAAGCAGCAGGCTTTGTGAGGCAGTCAGTGATTTGTCCAAAGTCACACAGACAGTAAACGTCAAAGTCAAAACTGAAATTAGGTCTCCAGACTTGTAGTTCAATACTTTCCCTCATTATTCCACGCTATTTTGAATCTCCTCCTCAATTTAGGGGCACAAGAAATCGAACGCAAAACTTTCCAAAGTTTCTTTTCTTACCTGACATGGTCAGAGAAGAGGAGACATCAACTGCAGGTACAAGGGATGAGGAGACAACACTAGAGGATGTCTGAGTGGCTGCAGCTGAACGGCGCACGTGTCCAGTACAAAGGTCACTGGTTACTGGTCCAAACGGCTCCACGGAAACCCCAAGACCTCTACCAAGTGGTAGTAGGTTTGGTAGGAGAGTGATGTCACAAAGCAGGCAGTTGAAAGGTATGAGCTAGCCAATAGGGAGGTCCGATCCCCAACAGGAGGGCGGGCTTGGGTGAAGAGAGCGTAGGAGAGCTAAAACAACCCCTCAATTTCTGAGCTCTGGGGAGGAAATCCTAGAAGACAGATTTACCTCCCCCAGGCTCTTCCATTAGGGAAATCATTGCAACATTTCTTACAGACGTTCATTAATATAATTAACTAACAGTTACTTATATTCTACAGAGTATTCTATTTTATGTATCATATACTTAGAGCTATATAGATCTTATTTAACTAGTATCCTTAGGAAGGAAAGAGCCATGTAGTTTGAACTATTACAGTTGTAACTTGGTTAAAGAGCAGGGTGAAGTTTGTTGAGTGTACCCTGTGGAGAATGTTGTGGTCCAAGGCTCTTCTCTTTTAGTTTCTTCTCCTTGACTCCTACCTTCCTTGGGCTGGGCTAGGCTGGGGGCCAGGTTGGACTTGCGACTTAACATTTCTCTTCCGCTTTCTTTTTTTTTTTTTTTTTTCTTCCATTATGGGCATTGCTTCTAGGACAAGCCTTGATCTTGCATTGGATGTTCCTTCCTGTCAACTTCCAGCAGCAGGAGTCTTCTTTTCAGTGCTTGATGCTTCACGAAATAGACTCTGCCCATTGGCAGCAAATACCAGAGAGCCAGGAGACAGAGCTGGTTGCAGACCTTTCCTCTTCCAGCCTTTGGTTGCAATTGTTTTGCCCATGATTTGCTAGCTCTAGTTCCTTGGGCCACACAGGTATCCTGCCATCCAGCTCTTTTTATATGTGAGAGACATTCTGAACACTGTCCCTCTTTCTTTGCACAGAAGTATATACAGTGTGGCAGTTACCGTAATCTCCTCCCCCTTGCAAACAGCCCCTCTAGAATCTCGGACCTCTAGGACTCTCTGTCTTGCATGCTTGGGTGCAAGGCCAAGCACAATGAAGAGGAGAATAATTAGAGAAAGAGGAGGACATTGGTGGAGAACTGGGAGCAGGTAAGGTGAAAGGGCACCGGAGAAAAGAGATGCATGTAGGTTTTTTGGTTTCTGTGGGAAACAAGTTGACACACTTGGGCCTCATTTTGTATTAACAGAACAGAGAGTTGTAGATATAAGTAGCTAGATCGTGCAGCAACTGCCATGAAGTCTGTACACTGAAGAGAACAGTCTCACATCTAGTTTTCATTTTGTTTTATGTCATATTACCTTATTTATAGCATTCACTGGTATGTTTGTAGAACGCAGATGTTTTCAAATGCTCTGGTTTTGTCTACATGGTTATTTCCTTGTCCTATTTGTAAGGAATCCAACATTGTAAGACATATTGCATGTTTTTCTCTTGACGATTGTTTACCTTGAAGCGTCATGAGCTAACTTGAGCTGTTGGATTTTGTGGAGAAACTTTAAAAAGGGTCTGTGAAAAAGGCATTGTGGTGAGTCGCATTATGCACCCGAGCGTAAGGAGCAGATATCTGCCACCAGCCCAGCTTGGCCTGGATTGCCTCTGTGTTAGTTCCCCTGGTTAGTGCTTTTCTCCCTAACCACTCTTGTGACTGTGATAATGTGAGTTAAGGGCTGAGTTGCTAGTGATTTATGTGTGAGGTAGGCTGGTTTGAGGGAGGAAATCTATGGACCTAGTCATTTTCCTTGGTGGTAAGCTTTCAGGGGTGCAAAGATCGATCTTCCTGGGGACTTTTCTGGTACCAGGAAGATATCGCATAGATGGGACCTCCAAAGACACACATTTAATTTTTAGGCCTGTTGTTCCTATTATGGGATGTGAGTTTCTTCACTGATGGGGATGCTGCTTATCTGAGAAGAAATTGTGAAAGGTGGTGTAGTATAGAGGTGTGGCTTAAGCTTTTAAGTTTTCTTCAAGGTTTTTCCCCTAAGCTTCATACTTCAGACGGCCTACTTACATGAGACTAGTATGTGATGTCAGGCTAACAACTTCCTAAATACCTGCAAGCCAGATCAGTGTCTCTTTTCTCTATATTCCCATGGAAATCAAGGGTCCCGCCGAATTTTCCATCGAAACAGTTGATTTGTGCTGTCTCTAGGAATTCTACAGGGCGTACCGTTGCTTCCTAACCGGTGTCATTTGGGAGATCGATCCCCCTCTGTACGTTCAAATGATTAATTTTGAGACTCTGCTCATGTGTGCAGTAAACCCTTTAATTCCCTAAGACCTTCCTTTCCTCCATCTCATACCCCATGAAGCCCGCTTCAGTTTATCTCCTGAATTTCTTTGGAATCTGTAAGCTCTCCCTCAACATCCTAATACTGAACTTGCCTGTCTGTTGCGATTAGGTCCTAACTAGTGTCCATATATCTTGTTTCCCTCCAATCCATTCTTCACACAAGAAAGCTTCAAAGCAAGTTGGAACATTGCTCATAAACATCGCTCACAAACATTGTTTTGAGAATAGAAAACACACTGGTGGCCTTTAAGACTCTGCGTGCTCTAGAATCCTCTCTGCTTCTCTAGCCCCATCTTGTGCCACGTTTGCCCTCACTTTCTATGCTTCAGATACACTGAATTAACCTTAGTTCTCACTCATCTGACAGAAGTCAGTTGAGAAATTATTTTTCACTGTGATTCCTAGCATTAAGGAATTTGATGATCAGGTTTTGTATGAGGACTAAAACTAAACTGGGAAGTGGAAGAATTGCGTTTCAACTGTTTCAGTCAACACGCATGTATTAATGATACCTAAGTATTGAACACCGGGCTAGGTTTCATGAGGGATACAGAAGTTCTGGCCATCTCTGGTTTTGGGTATCCCTTATTTGTTGAGACCTTTGCGTTGTTTGGTTGCCTTTTGTCTGTTTTCCAGATGGGAAAACAGGAACAAGGGAAGTATAGGTTATTACTAGGTGGGGTTGAACAAGTGGAGCAGCAAACTGCAAAGCAGAAAGAAGAGGGACGTACTATAGAGGGATGTGATTTCCATTTTCAAGGCGCCTGCGTCCTGTGCAGGGAGACAGCCTAACATAAAATGTGCCTAACAAAAGATCTATTGACTTCTTACTAAAAATCTCCAGTTCAGATAACCCAGGGGTTTATACCTTCTCCTTTAAAAGTTCTATTCCTGGGACTTCCCTGGTGGTCCAGTGGTGAAGACTCTGCGCTTCCAATGCAGCAGGCGTGGGTTCAATCCCTGGTTGGGGAGCTAAGATCCCACATGCTGCGCAGCCAAAGAAATTTTTTTCAAAAGTTATACTCCTGTGTTGTTGAATTTAGTGGTTTAGATTTTGTTTGAATGTTAAGAAGATTTCAGTTTATTTACCAGGAACAAACAAAACATAATGTAAAAATAGTTTCCCAGAAACGATTTCCATCGTTCTCTTCTTCCCTTTCTCCCGCAGACTGACTGGTGTTTCATCTTGACAAGTTCTCTGAAGTTCTCTGTCATTCCATAGGAAAGCGGTCTGGCTTGGAGGTTGCAATCCCAGGGAATTTTTCATCAGCGGGGAAGTCTCCATCACTACAGAGGAATCAAGGTTGAAGTCAGTCCCGGGTAAGTGAGATGCTCCCCCTAAACACCAACACAGCAGTCGTGTACCTTTCAAGGGGTTCAGGGGCAAGATGGGCAAGGCATTTCTACTAACTCTTCTTAAGGATCATGGACAGTGTGCCCTATGCTACGAGGTAAGCGGTGACTGTTGTAATTCTTACTGGTGATCATTTCATGTCACTGATCCTTGGCTCTCTTTGTATCTCATAGGACTGTTGTAAGTCCAATACAAAATGAGTCTTCTTTTTAAAAAACTGAAATGTTTTACAAAGCCTAGCATTCTCATAGAGAGTCCTTTGAATTCTCCCCACTTTCCCGAGAGGCTAAGAACACTAGTTCACACCATGAACTAGGAGAGGGGGTAGAGCCCTTTCTGATGAAATATAGAAACAAAGACAGAGTCTTAGCCTGCTTGCTCTCTGGACAGGATCTCGGACCACAAGGTCTTAAATCCTGGTATAAATGACGGAAGTGAGGACAGTTCAACTGGCACTCTCATAACAAGAGTTCTGAAACACCTTCCAAAGAGACTGTAGCAGTAGACGAGGGAAGGGAGTGCTACAGTGTGGTAGTACAGGGGGAATGCTCGGCTACAGCAGTGAAAAATGTGGTACCTATTGGTGTGCTCTCGGGGTTCTTGTACATGTAGCATAGATGACCTTTACAGTGTCCCTCCCACCTTCCCACCTGCATTAGGTGTTCTGTTTTTTTGTTTGTTTTTTTTTTTTAATTTACGTTTATTGATTGATTGATTGATTGAACTTATTTATTCTACGTATTTATTTTTTTGGCTGCACTGGGTCCTCATTGGTGTGCACGGGCTTTCTCTAGTTGCGGCTAGCGGGATCTACTCTTGGTTGCGGTGTGCGGGCTTCTCATCGCGGTGGCCTCTCTTGTTGCGGAGCATGGGCTGTAGGCGCGTGGGCTTCGGTAGTTGCGGCTCACGGGCTCTGGAATGCAGGCTCAGTCGTTGTGGCACATGCGCTTAGTTGCTGCACGGCATGTGGGATCTTCGCAGACCGGGGCTCGAAGCCGTGTCCCCTGCATTGGCAGGCGCCACCAGGGAAGCCCTAGCTGTTCTTATATAGAGTCTAAAAACAGAGAGCACTGAGAGAAGGTAGTGGTTATTAAAGGCTCAGGATCTAAATTCTACCTGTCTCTACACCCCTTCCCAGCTGTCGATTTGACCCCGTTTGTGAATGCCGACCTCATTCTTCAACTTTCTCTGCCGTTTGTATACTCACCTTGAAAACTTGTTTCTGTGATGCGTTGAGCAGACACAGGGTGGCAGATTGCAGAGGTGGAAGCTGGTGGTCGGATATTTGCGGGCTGAATCTCCTTCAGTCCCATTCCCATTTCTGGTTGCGCAGAGGCCCTACTTCCTGTGTATGACGCGGAGCCATAGGATTGCGGGCAGGAGCCAAGTTCTCCATACAGTGAAGACCCCAGTGTGCCTTGGTTATAGTAATATACCTGGCTTCCTTCCTGGTAGGGAAGTGACAGGCGGCTATGCCCCTGATTTGTTCGTGGGCCTCCTGATACAGCAGTTCCCTTGGCTCTGGCCCTGTCGTCAGCTGCCCCTAGGAGGACTCTGAGCCCTAGCCACTTCTCTGGTAGATTTGCCTATTCCCCCACTATAATCACACCTGAATAAGGCAACTCAAACCTTTCAGAGATGTGTCGTGAACCTCTTGTTTTCTGAAATACCTATCTGGTGGTTGTGAGACTTAAGGCCAACCTCCCCGAGAGACTTTGTTTCTATTTCTCCTAGTAAACCTAGACTCATCTCCTGTCACCTTCAACTCTACTCCAATTGTGTTCTTTCAACCCAGACCCCTGACCCTGCTTTTTACTTCTGCCATTTCATCCTCACTCCTGCTTCCTTTCCTAAATCCATACGTCTCTTTTGGCCTTCCTAGCCCTGGGCCAAGTTCCTTCCTCTTTCCTCAGTTTTTACCCCTTTCCTTCATTCTCCCATCCAACTTTCAGTCCTTCCTTTCTCACGCCCCAGTTAGCAGCATCTCAAAATTCGAAAGGTTTATTACTCATCTATTAATTCTATTCCATTTACTTATTCGGTTCTATACCTATCTTACCTATGTATGGAAGAACCGCTGGTAGCCAAGGTGGCAGCAAGAATCCTAGCAGCTGTCACCTGACGTATCCGTAGTAGTCAGCAATTTCCATTTCTTTGTCCCTCTGGGTGAAAAATTGCAGCTTCCCCGAAGAGGTGTATCTGGCAGCATTCTCCCGTTGTTGTTGAGCCCGCCTCTTCATGGCCTCTCGCTCTGGCCTCTGCTCTTGTTCGATGGGCTTTGACATGACTGGCTCAGGCACGTTGGGTTCCCTCCATGGAACTCGTTGCTTGCTGAAGTCTTGGAGTAGAAGTTGGGTTTGGAGCTTGGGTGGGGACTGGCGCTTAGTCACAGCAGGGGGAACAGGCTCGCGCTGGAGAGAAGCGCCAGATGAAGTTTTGTAGGGTGCAGGCCTAGGAGCAGCAGGCTGAGGGACACGAGGCTGGGTATGGTTGGTCCAAGCCGGTTGGGTTGGGTTGGCCACAGTTGGCTGAGCTGGTTTGGCGGGACCTGGCAAAGAGGCAGGAGCTGGCTGGGATGAATTGACTGCAGCAGGTTGAGCTGAGTCAGTAGAACCAGGCTGGGCACGGTAAGCCACAGCAGGCCGATGTGAGGCCAGAGACTGTGGCCTCCGAGGAGCGGGTCGAGCTTGAGGCTTGTCCCAGGCAGAAAAAGGCAGAGGTATCAACTTGACCTTCCCAGGAGGAGGCCGCTCACACTGGGATGGAGATGGACACTCTGTTTCAGCACTGCTGTCTGGTTTCTGGGCTTGGACTTGCGTTTTCTCAGGCCTCTTACCCTCACGTGGGGTATGCCGCCGTGGCTGGATCGCTGGGGGTGGCTGGGGGTCTTTGGGGTTGCTTGAATTTCCCAAGAGCCGACAGGAAGAGAGCCCAGTTTTCGTCTCATTCTTCTTCCCCAGCGCATGAAGAACCTTCACAGACTCCAGCATGCGCACGCCAAGGGAGGTTCGAGGCTTTTGAAAGCTCTCTTGGCGAAGCTCAGTTTGGTGTTCCTTTCGCTTCGTGTTGGGGATTGCTGGCTTGTCTTCTGCCTTGACTTTGTTCCCTGACTGCTTGTTCTCTTCAGCCTTGTTTCTTCCTCTGGTCCTTTTGGTCTTTTCCTGCCCATGGCTCTCAGTTTTGCTGATCTTTCCGGATGCAGCTTTCTGAGGTTTGCCTTGAGAGTGCTTGGCCGTGTTCGCAGGAGCCCTGTCACTGACTGCAGCAGTGCATATAACCGCTTCTCCCCCTAACAGGCACTCTGGATCCTTTGGCTGGATTTTGGCCTTGGGAGCACCACCGATAGGCTCAGAGGCTTTCTGTTTGTTCTTCCTGGGTTGATCAGAGGGAACCTTTACGACACTTGGCTTTTCCTGCACCTGATTCACCTTAATGGCTCTGGTGTCTTCAGCTTTGATCACGTTGGGACCTTGGGATCGATCAAGATCTTTCCAAGAATTAAAGAGCTGGGGAAGGTGAATATCCTCCGCCAGTGTAGTAATGTCTGCAAGACCACTGCTAGGTTCAGTCCCATTTTCAAGTGTCCCTAGGTCCTGACGACTCAGGCTGTTCTCTCCCAGATCAGCATTTTCAGAACCAGGCTGCTCCTCTTGGCTGAGGGGATCGGTGCAGGCCAGCGGCTGGGGAATATCAGGGATTCCCAAAGGGAGTAGTGGAGGATCTTGGTTTTCTATTGGGATCTGGTAGGCCTCCAGAGGCTTTGACAGCTTGGTTTTGATATCCTCCACGTTCTTACTCTCTGTTTGTCCCTGGCTTGGAGCTGGAGGCAGGGCCAGGAGACGCCTGGCACTCTGGACTGGAGCTGTCACTGAAATGTCCCCAAGTTCAGATGGTGGGTTACTCTCAAGTATGTGACTGTTTCTGCTACTGCAGGACTTGGGGAGTTCTTGAGTTTGTGTCACACAAAACGTCTGGCTTGGAGGTTGCAATCCCAGGGAATTTTTCATCACCAGGGAAGTCTCCATCACTACAAAGGGATCAAGGGAGAAGTCAGTCCCTGGTAAATGAGATGCTCCCCCTAAACACCAACACAGCAGTCATGTACCTTTCAAGGGGTTCAGGGGCAAGATGGGCAAGGCATTTCTACTAACTCTTCTTAAGGATCATGGACAGTGCCCTATGCTACGAGGTAAGCGGTGACTGTTGTAATGCTTAACTGGTGATCATTTCATGTCACTGATCCTTGGCTCTCTTTGTGTCTCATAGGACTGTTGTAAGTCCAATACAAAATGAGTCTTCTTTTTAAACAACTGAAATGTTTTACAAAGCCTAGCATTCTCATATAGAGTCCTTTCAATTCTCCCCACTTTCCCGAGAGGCTAAGAACACTTCACACCATGAACTAGGAGAGGGGGTAGAGCCCTTTCTGATGAAATACAGAAACAAAGACAGAGTCTTAGCCTGCTTGCTCTCTGGACAGGATCTCGGACCACAAGGTCTTAAATCCTGGTATAAATGACGGAAGTGAGGACACTTCAACTGGCACTCTCATAACAAGAGTTCTGAGACACCTTCCAAAGAGACTGTAGCAGTAGACGAGGGAAGGGAGTGCTACAGTGTGGTAGTACAGGGGGAATGCTCGGCTACAGCAGTGAAAAATGTGGTACCTATTGGTGTGCTCTCGGGGTTCTTGTACATGTAGCATAGATGACCTTTACAGTGTCCCTGCCACCTTCCCACCTGCATTAGGTGTTCTTTTTGTTTTTTTGTTTTTTTTAATTTACGTTTATTTATTGATTGATTGTTTGAACTTATTTATTCTACGTATTTATTTTTTTGGCTGCACAGGGTCTTCATTGCTGTGCACGGGCTTTCTCTAGTTGCGGCTAGCGGGGTCTACTCTTGGTTGCGGTGTGCGGGCTTCTCTTGTTGCGGAGCATGCGCTCTAGGCGCGTGGGCTTCGGTAGTTGCGGCTCACGGGCTCTAGAATGCAGGCTCAGTCGTTGTGGCACATGGGCTTAGTTGCTCCACGGCATGTGGGATCTTCCCAGACCAGGGCTCGAACCCGTGTCCCCCGCATTGCATTGGCAGGCGAATTCTTAACCACGGCGCCACCAGGGAAGCCCTAGGTGTTCTTATATAGAGTCTAAAAACAGAGGGCACTGAGCGAAGGTAGTGGTTACTAAAGGCTCAGGATCTAAATTCTACCTGTCTCTACACCCCTTCCCAGCTGTCGATTTGACCCCATTTGTGAATGCCGACCTCATTCTTCAACTTTCTCTGCCGTTTGTATACTCACCTTGAAAACTTGTTTCTGTGATGCGTTGAGCAGACACAGGGTGGCAGATTGCAGAGGTGGAAGCTGGTGGTCGGATATTTGTGGGCTGAATCTCCTTCAGTCCCATTCCCATTTCTGGTTGCGCAGAGGCCCTACTTCCTGTGTATGACGCGGAGCCATAGGATTGCGGGCAGGAGCCAAGTTCTCCATACAGTGAAGACCCCAGTGTGCCTTGGTTATAGTAATATACCTGGCTTCCTTCCTGGTAGGGAAGTGACAGGCGGCTATGCCCCTGATTTGGAATCTGAGATGGTGCTCCCTGAGCAAGCCTGGCAGAAAGTGATGGATATAGAGGGACCATGTTATTGGCGTCTGAAGTTTTATCATACTGGGCTGCCATAAACATGGAGGAAGCAGCTGGGTGCCGGTCAGTGAGTGCCAGAGTAAAGTCTCCGAGTGAAGAGGAATTCTTTTCAGTGCTTCCTGTGATGTCCCACTCAAGAACACCTGGATAGGAAGGAGCTGAAGTGGAGATCTGGCTGTGGTCAGTAACTCCAGATAACATAGTCGTGCTGGAATGTTGGTAAAGGTAGGCACTACCCATGAGTGTCTGGAAAGAGGTACCGGTAGCCGATGCCGAACTGACGGCAGGGGCAGAGACTCTGGAGAAGTTGCAGACACTTCGTGTTAGGGAAGTTGCATTGCTCACCACAGGAAGACAATGCTGCAGAGAATTTAGAGTTCTAAGTAGAGATGGATTTTGGAAATTTTCTGTAAGAACAAGAGGGTCATGAAAAACTCAGGGAGGTTGAGAAATTCTCACTACGTTTGAGGAACAGCATTATCTTAAGGTTCTTGCTCTCAGGACACCTCTACTATCGACCCTTCCTGAGAAACCCAAAATCAGACAGTTAATGATGGCTATAAGGACTGAGCAGTTTTCCACTCTTCTGTATTAACTGCCTGTGCTCCCATCTTGGGCACAGATGGGCAGAAGAGCCAAGTGGTATGGTTCAGACATTGTTCTCTAGGCTGGAAGCAACCTTCTCCCTGCCCTGTCTTTCCCTTCAGCCTGCACTCGTATTGACTTCTATGCTATTTCCTAGACTGGAAGCATTTTAGAACTAGGAGGCCCTTAGAGAACTTTCTCTTTTTTCAGTCTCATTTCACGAGTAAGGAAACTGAGGCTCAGAGAGGTCGGGTTGACTTGTTCAGGTTCTCTCATTATGTTAGTGTCATTACCAGGTTTCAGAACCTAAGTATCCTGACTTCCTTGCCAGGACTCCACTCTGAGCATGATAGTGCCAGAAAGCAGGAGAAATAGAACTTATAATATAAGCATTTTTTTTGTCCATTAGAAAACAGTACGGCCATTACCATTGTCATCTTCAGTGTCTCCCTTTGCTTGTGCAGTTCCCACGCTATTACCTAGAGTTGACGTATAGCTCAGTCCAACTGGTGAACTGAAAGAGTCATTTTTGCCCTCTTCAAGCCTGGTTTCTCATCCTACCTCAAAATGATTACCCGAAAGTGGATTTCTTAAGTGCTTTTGGAAAGAGAAAAGTTATCTGATTACTTCAGATTACTCATCTATAAAGTGGTTATAACACCACCACCAATAATAATAGCAGTAATAATTAATAGATGAATAAGCTGATCTATTGCGTATGATTTATATGGAGGAAGATACAATAAGTTCTAGAAAGACAAAGAAAAATCATGAAAAACATGTTATGTAACGAAAAAGAAATCCATAGATATTAATGAAAACTGGGGTATGTGGGCAAGTATCAAAGCCTAATGAATTTACTAACAAATGACATTCTGTACCATACATGCAATATTATGAAAGTGAATTTTGCCCACTCTATTTTAGTGAATACTATTAACCAAAAAACACGATGGAGGTGATAGAGGTGAATGAATTCCTAGCCAATGCATACAGACAGAGACGATAAATCAGTAAAAAATGCACAACAAGCAACAGAATGCAACAAATGTGAATGTATAGGTAGCCACAACATATATAGACAAGTATTTCAATGAAAACCGGTACAAAGCAGACAGCAAAATAGTAAGTGTAAAAGAGTTTCATTATTGTGCTCATTCATATTTTTACCCAGCAAGTAACAGGTATTAAGCCTAGGAGAAATATATCTGTCCATGAATATAACTCATATAATAAGCAGAAAGGAAGCTTAAAAAGTATCAAGAAGGTTTTTGTATTTATCCTAGAACTTAGAATCATCTTCCACATCCAAGAAGATGACATCCCAAGACCTCAAAAAACCATCATCCCTAGAATCCAATTAAAAAAGATTTTCAAATGTAAGAAAATCCAAAGGACTCCACAACATTGTTTTAGATAAATGTGGATGTTTGTGTTTTCTTTTTTTCTTTTGCCGCGCCGCGTGGCCCTGGCCGTGAAAGCACCGAGTCCTAAGCGCTGGACCGCCAGGGAATTCCCTAAATGGGGAATTAGAGATGTGGGGCTTGACTTTTTCTTTTTCTTCTCCGGTAGCTAAGATCTACAAGCGAACGATGGCTGTTGATCAATGTGCTCTCTGTGTTAGGAAGGAAATAACTGTAAAAATTGAAAAGCAACCTTGCCTTAGAAGGTACATATCACACAAAGGAAATAGTCCTTCTGATTCAATGTAGAAGATATCATTTAAAATGTTTAATTGGTCAAATGTCTACCTAGTTTAAAAATTAGAAAGAATAGAACACTGAAAAGCAGCCCCCTAGATAACCACTTTGGTTTCTGGTTTCTAGGAAGCATCATTTCTAAAACATACTTCTAAAATGTTTCTATTCCAAACTGTCAAGTGCCAGCTGTATTCAGAGAGGCAATAAAAGAAAGAAAACGGAGTATGACTTTTCTGATAGGCTGCCTTTCCTGGTGATCCCCTGTTCTGGCCTTACTTTCCTTCTTAGTCTGTTAATGTAAGGATTTGCTACCATCAGCTTTGTTTTGCCCTGCTCTGAGCAGATTTCCCTCTGTGCTGTTTCTGCTTTAATTTAAAATCTTTGGCTCCCATCAACATTCCATGGCAAACTGCCTCTTTCTTGAGAGCTCCTCTATGCTTTCCCTCTTCATTCTTATATTTTTTTCCCATCTCTTGGTTCCTGTTGGCCTGTGCTAATGAAAACAATCCTAAACTTGCTTACGTTTGACTCTGTGCCTCCCTATATAGCCCAGTACTCTCCATCCTCTCTCCCTATTCTCTCTTTTCAACTAGTCGAAATACTAGTGGAGGGAGACCATTGGAGATGAAACATCTTGGTATATATCGCTAGTTTTCTGTGTCACCTGGCTTTTCTATGTTTCTGTTGAAACACTCTTTTGAGAAGTCTCTGATTTCATTTTCTACATGGGTACCCTTTAAGGCTCAATATTGGAAAAGAAGGGGATCAGAGTGATCAACCCAATGTGGTATCCTAACGTAACAGATAAGGAAAGCAGCAGGCTTTGTGAGGCAGTCAGTGATTTGTCCAAAGTCACACAGACAGTAAACGTCAAAGTCAAAACTGAAATTAGGTCTCCAGACTTGTAGTTCAATACTTTCCCTCATTACTCCACGCTATTTTGAATCTCCTCCTCAATTTAGGGGCACAAGAAATCGAACGCAAAACTTTCCAAAGTTTCTTTTCTTACCTGACATGGTCAGAGAAGAGGAGACATCAACTGCAGGTACAAGGGATGAGGAGACAACACTAGAGGATGTCTGAGTGGCTGCAGCTGAACGGCGCACGTGTCCAGTACAAAGGTCACTGGTTACTGGTCCAAACGGCTCCACGGAAACCCCAAGACCTCTACCAAGTGGTAGTAGGTTTGGTAGGAGAGTGATGTCACAAAGCAGGCAGTTGAAAGGTATGAGCTAGCCAATAGGGAGGTCCGATCCCCAACAGGAGGGCGGGCTTGGGTGAAGAGAGCGTAGGAGAGCTAAAACAACCCCTCAATTTCTGAGCTCTGGGGAGGAAATCCTAGAAGACAGATTTACCTCCCCCAGGCTCTTCCATTAGGGAAATCATTGCAACATTTCTTACAGACGTTCATTAATATAATTAACTAACAGTTACTTATATTCTACAGAGTATTCTATTTTATGTATCATATACTTAGAGCTATATAGATCTTATTTAACTAGTATCCTTAGGAAGGAAAGAGCCATGTAGTTTGAACTATTACAGTTGTAACTTGGTTAAAGAGCAGGGTGAAGTTTGTTGAGTGTACCCTGTGGAGAATGTTGTGGTCCAAGGCTCTTCTCTTTTAGTTTCTTCTCCTTGACTCCTACCTTCCTTGGGCTGGGCTAGGCTGGGGGCCAGGTTGGACTTGCGACTTAACATTTCTCTTCCGCTTTCTTTTTTTTTTTTTTTTTTCTTCCATTATGGGCATTGCTTCTAGGACAAGCCTTGATCTTGCATTGGATGTTCCTTCCTGTCAACTTCCAGCAGCAGGAGTCTTCTTTTCAGTGCTTGATGCTTCACGAAATAGACTCTGCCCATTGGCAGCAAATACCAGAGAGCCAGGAGACAGAGCTGGTTGCAGACCTTTCCTCTTCCAGCCTTTGGTTGCAATTGTTTTGCCCATGATTTGCTAGCTCTAGTTCCTTGGGCCACACAGGTATCCTGCCATCCAGCTCTTTTTATATGTGAGAGACATTCTGAACACTGTCCCTCTTTCTTTGCACAGAAGTATATACAGTGTGGCAGTTACCGTAATCTCCTCCCCCTTGCAAACAGCCCCTCTAGAATCTCGGACCTCTAGGACTCTCTGTCTTGCATGCTTGGGTGCAAGGCCAAGCACAATGAAGAGGAGAATAATTAGAGAAAGAGGAGGACATTGGTGGAGAACTGGGAGCAGGTAAGGTGAAAGGGCACCGGAGAAAAGAGATGCATGTAGGTTTTTTGGTTTCTGTGGGAAACAAGTTGACACACTTGGGCCTCATTTTGTATTAACAGAACAGAGAGTTGTAGATATAAGTAGCTAGATCGTGCAGCAACTGCCATGAAGTCTGTACACTGAAGAGAACAGTCTCACATCTAGTTTTCATTTTGTTTTATGTCATATTACCTTATTTATAGCATTCACTGGTATGTTTGTAGAACGCAGATGTTTTCAAATGCTCTGGTTTTGTCTACATGGTTATTTCCTTGTCCTATTTGTAAGGAATCCAACATTGTAAGACATATTGCATGTTTTTCTCTTGACGATTGTTTACCTTGAAGCGTCATGAGCTAACTTGAGCTGTTGGATTTTGTGGAGAAACTTTAAAAAGGGTCTGTGAAAAAGGCATTGTGGTGAGTCGCATTATGCACCCGAGCGTAAGGAGCAGATATCTGCCACCAGCCCAGCTTGGCCTGGATTGCCTCTGTGTTAGTTCCCCTGGTTAGTGCTTTTCTCCCTAACCACTCTTGTGACTGTGATAATGTGAGTTAAGGGCTGAGTTGCTAGTGATTTATGTGTGAGGTAGGCTGGTTTGAGGGAGGAAATCTATGGACCTAGTCATTTTCCTTGGTGGTAAGCTTTCAGGGGTGCAAAGATCGATCTTCCTGGGGACTTTTCTGGTACCAGGAAGATATCGCATAGATGGGACCTCCAAAGACACACATTTAATTTTTAGGCCTGTTGTTCCTATTATGGGATGTGAGTTTCTTCACTGATGGGGATGCTGCTTATCTGAGAAGAAACTGTGAAAGGTGGTGTAGTATAGAGGTGTGGCTTAAGCTTTTAAGTTTTCTTCAAGGTTTTTCCCCTAAGCTTCATACTTCAGACGGCCTACTTACATGAGACTAGTATGTGATGTCAGGCTAACAACTTCCTAAATACCTGCAAGCCAGATCAGTGTCTCTTTTCTCTATATTCCCATGGAAATCAAGGGTCCCGCCGAATTTTCCATCGAAACAGTTGATTTGTGCTGTCTCTAGGAATTCTACAGGGCGTACCGTTGCTTCCTAACCGGTGTCATTTGGGAGATCCACCTCTGTACGTTCAAATGATTAATTTTGAGACTCTGCTCATGTGTGCAGTAAACCCTTTAATTCCCTAAGACCTTCCTTTCCTCCATCTCATACCCCATGAAGCCCGCTTCAGTTTATCTCCTGAATTTCTTTGGAATCTGTCAGCTCTCCCTCAACATCCTAATACTGAACTTGCCTGTCTGTTGCGATTAGGTCCTAACTAGTGTCCATATATCTTGTTTCCCTCCAATCCATTCTTCACACAAGAAAGCTTCAAAGCAAGTTGGAACATTGCTCATAAACATCGCTCACAAACATTGTTTTGAGAATAGAAAACACACTGGTGGCCTTTAAGACTCTGCGTGCTCTAGAATCCTCTCTGCTTCTCTAGCCCCATCTTGTGCCACGTTTGCCCTCACTTTCTATGCTTCAGATACACTGAATTAACCTTAGTTCTCACTCATCTGACAGAAGTCAGTTGAGAAATTATTTTTCACTGTGATTCCTAGCATTAAGGAATTTGATGATCAGGTTTTGTATGAGGACTAAAACTAAACTGGGAAGTGGAAGAATTGCGTTTCAACTGTTTCAGTCAACACGCATGTATTAATGATACCTAAGTATTGAACACCGGGCTAGGTTTCATGAGGGATACAGAAGTTCTGGCCATCTCTGGTTTTGGGTATCCCTTATTTGTTGAGACCTTTGCGTTGTTTGGTTGCCTTTTGTCTGTTTTCCAGATGGGAAAACAGGAACAAGGGAAGTATAGGTTATTACTAGGTGGGGTTGAACAAGTGGAGCAGCAAACTGCAAAGCAGAAAGAAGAGGGACGTACTATAGAGGGATGTGATTTCCATTTTCAAGGCGCCTGCGTCCTGTGCAGGGAGACAGCCTAACATAAAATGTGCCTAACAAAAGATCTATTGACTTCTTACTAAAAATCTCCAGTTCATATAACCCAGGGGTTTACACCTTCTCCTTTAAAAGTTCTATTCCTGGGACTTCCCTGGTGGTCCAGTGGTGAAGACTCTGCGCTTCCAATGCAGCAGGCGTGGGTTCAATCCCTGGTTGGGGAGCTAAGATCCCACATGCTGCGCAGCCAAAGAAATTTTTTTCAAAAGTTATACTCCTGTGTTGTTGAATTTAGTGGTTTAGATTTTGTTTGAATGTTAAGAAGATTTCAGTTTATTTACCAGGAACAAACAAAACATAATGTAAAAATAGTTTCCCAGAAACGATTTCCATCGTTCTCTTCTTCCCTTTCTCCCGCAGACTGACTGGTGTTTCATCTCGACAAGTTCTCTGAAGTTCTCTGTCATTCCATAGGAAAGCGGTCTGGCTTGGAGGTTGCAATCCCAGGGAATTTTTCATCAGCGGGGAAGTCTCCATCACTACAGAGGAATCAAGGGAGAAGTCAGTCCCGGGTAAGTGAGATGCTCCCCCTAAACACCAACACAGCAGTCGTGTACCTTTCAAGGGGTTCAGGGGCAAGATGGGCAAGGCATTTCTACTAACTCTTCTTAAGGATCATGGACAGTGTGCCCTATGCTACGAGGTAAGCGGTGACTGTTGTAATTCTTACTGGTGATCATTTCATGTCACTGATCCTTGGCTCTCTTTGTATCTCATAGGACTGTTGTAAGTCCAATACAAAATGAGTCTTCTTTTTAAAAAACTGAAATGTTTTACAAAGCCTAGCATTCTCATAGAGAGTCCTTTGAATTCTCCCCACTTTCCCGAGAGGCTAAGAACACTTCACACCATGAACTAGGAGAGGGGGTAGAGCCCTTTCTGATGAAATATAGAAACAAAGACAGAGTCTTAGCCTGCTTGCTCTCTGGACAGGATCTCGGACCACAAGGTCTTAAATCCTGGTATAAATGACGGAAGTGAGGACAGTTCAACTGGCACTCTCATAACAAGAGTTCTGAAACACCTTCCAAAGAGACTGTAGCGGTAGACGAGGGAAGGGAGTGCTACAGTGTGGTAGTACAGGGGGAATGCTCGGCTACAGCAGTGAAAAATGTGGTACCTATTGGTGTGCTCTCGGGGTTCTTGTACATGTAGCATAGATGACCTTTACAGTGTCCCTCCCACCTTCCCACCTGCATTAGGTGTTCTGTTTTTTTGTTTGTTTGTTTGTTTTTAATTTACGTTTATTGATTGATTGATTGATTGAACTTATTTATTCTACGTATTTATTTTTTTGGCTGCACTGGGTCCTCATTGGTGTGCACGGGCTTTCTCTAGTTGCGGCTAGCGGGGTCTACTCTTGGTTGCGGTGTGCGGGCTTCTCATCGCGGTGGCCTCTCTTGTTGCGGAGCATGGGCTGTAGGCGCGTGGGCTTCGGTAGTTGCGGCTCACGGGCTCTGGAATGCAGGCTCAGTCGTTGTGGCACATGCGCTTAGTTGCAGCACGGCATGTGGGATCTTCGCAGACCGGGGCTCGAAGCCGTGTCCCCTGCATTGGCAGGCGCCACCAGGGAAGCCCTAGCTGTTCTTACATAGAGTCTAAAAACAGAGAGCACTGAGAGAAGGTAGTGATTATTAAAGGCTCAGGATCTAAATTCTACCTGTCTCTACACCCCTTCCCAGCTGTCGATTTGACCCCGTTTGTGAATGCCGACCTCATTCTTCAACTTGCTCTGCCGTTTGTATACTCACCTTGAAAACTTGTTTCTGTGATGCGTTGAGCAGACACAGGGTGGCAGATTGCAGAGGTGGAAGCTGGTGGTCGGATATTTGCGGGCTGAATCTCCTTCAGTCCCATTCCCATTTCTGGTTGCGCAGAGGCCCTACTTCCTGTGTATGACGCGGAGCCATAGGATTGCGGGCAGGAGCCAAGTTCTCCATACAGTGAAGACCCCAGTGTGCCTTGGTTATAGTAATATACCTGGCTTCCTTCCTGGTAGGGAAGTGACAGGCGGCTATGCCCCTGATTTGTTCGTGGGCCTCCTGATGCAGCAGTTCCCTTGGCTCTGGCCCTGTCGTCAGCTGCCCCTAGGAGGACTCTGAGCCCTAGCTACTTCTCTGGTAGATTTGCCTATTCCCCCACTATAATCACACCTGAATAAGGCAACTCAAACCTTTCAGAGATGTGTCGTGAACCTCTTGTTTTCTGAAATACCTATCTGGTGGTTGTGAGACTTAAGGCCAACCTCCCCGAGAGACTTTGTTTCTATTTCTCCTAGTAAACCTAGACTCATCTCCTGTCACCTTCAACTCTACTCCAATTGTGTTCTTTCAACCCAGACCCCTGACCCTGCTTTTTACTTCTGCCATTTCATCCTCACTCCTGCTTCCTTTCCTAAATCCATACGTCTCTTTTGGCCTTCCTAGCCCTGGGCCAAGTTCCTTCCTCTTTCCTCAGTTTTTACCCCTTTCCTTCATTCTCCCATCCAACTTTCAGGCCTTCCTTTCTCACGCCCCAGTTAGCAGCATCTCAAAATTCGAAAGGTTTATTACTCATCTATTAATTCTATTCCATTTACTTATTCGGTTCTATACCTATCTTACCTATGTATGGAAGAACCGCTGGTAGCCAAGGTGGCAGCAAGAATCCTAGCAGCTGTCACCTGACGTATCCGTAGTAGTCAGCAATTTCCATTTCTTTGTCCCTCTGGGTGAAAAATTGCAGCTTCCCCGAAGAGGTGTATCTGGCAGCATTCTCCCGTTGTTGTTGAGCCCGCCTCTTCATGGCCTCTCGCTCTGGCCTCTGCTCTTGTTCGATGGGCTTTGACATGACTGGCTCAGGCACGTTGGGTTCCCTCCATGGAACTCGTTGCTTGCTGAAGTCTTGGAGTAGAAGTTGGGTTTGGAGCTTGGGTGGGGACTGGCGCTTAGTCACAGCAGGGGGAACAGGCTCGCGCTGGAGAGAAGCGCCAGATGAAGTTTTGTAGGGTGCAGGCCTAGGAGCAGCAGGCTGAGGGACACGAGGCTGGGTATGGTTGGTCCAAGCCGGTTGGGTTGGGTTGGCCACAGTTGGCTGAGCTGGTTTGGCGGGACCTGGCAAAGAGGCAGGAGCTGGCTGGGATGAATTGACTGCAGCAGGTTGAGCTGAGTCAGTAGAACCAGGCTGGGCACGGTAAGCCACAGCAGGCCGATGTGAGGCCAGAGACTGTGGCCTCCGAGGAGCGGGTCGAGCTTGAGGCTTGTCCCAGGCAGAAAAAGGCAGAGGTATCAACTTGACCTTCCCAGGAGGAGGCCGCTCACACTGGGATGGAGATGGACACTCTGTTTCAGCACTGCTGTCTGGTTTCTGGGCTTGGACTTGCGTTTTCTCAGGCCTCTTACCCTCACGTGGGGTATGCCGCCGTGGCTGGATCGCTGGGGGTGGCTGGGGGTCTTTGGGGTTGCTTGAATTTCCCAAGAGCCGACAGGAAGAGAGCCCAGTTTTCGTCTCATTCTTCTTCCCCAGCGCATGAAGAACCTTCACAGACTCCAGCATGCGCACGCCAAGGGAGGTTCGAGGCTTTTGAAAGCTCTCTTGGCGAAGCTCAGTTTGGTGTTCCTTTCGCTTCGTGTTGGGGATTGCTGGCTTGTCTTCTGCCTTGACTTTGTTCCCTGACTGCTTGTTCTCTTCAGCCTTGTTTCTTCCTCTGGTCCTTTTGGTCTTTTCCTGCCCATGGCTCTCAGTTTTGCTGATCTTTCCGGATGCAGCTTTCTGAGGTTTGCCTTGAGAGTGCTTGGCCGTGTTCGCAGGAGCCCTGTCACTGACTGCAGCAGTGCATATAACCGCTTCTCCCCCTAACAGGCACTCTGGATCCTTTGGCTGGATTTTGGCCTTGGGAGCACCACCGATAGGCTCAGAGGCTTTCTGTTTGTTCTTCCTGGGTTGATCAGAGGGAACCTTTACGACACTTGGCTTTTCCTGCACCTGATTCACCTTAATGGCTCTGGTGTCTTCAGCTTTGATCACGTTGGGACCTTGGGATCGATCAAGATCTTTCCAAGAATTAAAGAGCTGGGGAAGGTGAATATCCTCCGCCAGTGTAGTAATGTCTGCAAGACCACTGCTAGGTTCAGTCCCATTTTCAAGTGTCCCTAGGTCCTGACGACTCAGGCTGTTCTCTCCCAGATCAGCATTTTCAGAACCAGGCTGCTCCTCTTGGCTGAGGGGATCGGTGCAGGCCAGCGGCTGGGGAATATCAGGGATTCCCAAAGGGAGTAGTGGAGGATCTTGGTTTTCTATTGGGATCTGGTAGGCCTCCAGAGGCTTTGACAGCTTGGTTTTGATATCCTCCACGTTCTTACTCTCTGTTTGTCCCTGGCTTGGAGCTGGAGGCAGGGCCAGGAGACGCCTGGCACTCTGGACTGGAGCTGTCACTGAAATGTCCCCAAGTTCAGATGGTGGGTTACTCTCAAGTATGTGACTGTTTCTGCTACTGCAGGACTTGGGGAGTTCTTGAGTTTGTGTCACACAAAACGTCTGGCTTGGAGGTTGCAATCCCAGGGAATTTTTCATCACCAGGGAAGGCTCCATCACTACAAAGGGATCAAGGGAGAAGTCAGTCCCTGGTAAATGAGATGCTCCCCCTAAACACCAACACAGCAGTCATGTACCTTTCAAGGGGTTCAGGGGCAAGATGGGCAAGGCATTTCTACTAACTCTTCTTAAGGATCATGGACAGTGCCCTATGCTACGAGGTAAGCGGTGACTGTTGTAATGCTTAACTGGTGATCATTTCATGTCACTGATCCTTGGCTCTCTTTGTATCTCATAGGACTGTTGTAAGTCCAATACAAAATGAGTCTTCTTTTTAAACAACTGAAATGTTTTACAAAGCCTAGCATTCTCATATAGAGTCCTTTCAATTCTCCCCACTTTCCCGAGAGGCTAAGAACACTTCACACCATGAACTAGGAGAGGGGGTAGAGCCCTTTCTGATGAAATACAGAAACAAAGACAGAGTCTTAGCCTGCTTGCTCTCTGGACAGGATCTCGGACCACAAGGTCTTAAATCCTGGTATAAATGACGGAAGTGAGGACACTTCAACTGGCACTCTCATAACAAGAGTTCTGAGACACCTTCCAAAGAGACTGTAGCAGTAGACGAGGGAAGGGAGTGCTACAGTGTGGTACTACAGGGGGAATGCTCGGCTACAGCAGTGAAAAATGTGGTACCTATTGGTGTGCTCTCGGGGTTCTTGTACATGTAGCATAGATGACCTTTACAGTGTCCCTGCCACCTTCCCACCTGCATTAGGTGTTCTTTTTGTTTTTTTGTTTTTTTGTTTTTTTTTAATTTACGTTTATTTATTGATTGATTGTTTGAACTTATTTATTCTACGTATTTATTTTTTTGGCTGCACAGGGTCTTCATTGCTGTGCACGGGCTTTCTCTAGTTGCGGCTAGCGGGGTCTACTCTTGGTTGCGCTGTGCGGGCTTCTCTTGTTGCGGAGCATGCGCTCTAGGCGCGTGGGCTTCGGTAGTTGCGGCTCACGGGCTCTAGAATGCAGGCTCAGTCGTTGTGGCACATGGGCTTAGTTGCTCCACGGCATGTGGGATCTTCCCAGACCAGGGCTCGAACCCGTGTCCCCCGCATTGCATTGGCAGGTGGATTCTTAACCACGGCGCCACCAGGGAAGCCCTAGGTGTTTTTACATAGAGTCTAAAAACAGAGGGCACTGAGCGAAGGTAGTGGTTACTAAAGGCTCAGGATCTAAATTCTACCTGTCTCTACACCCCTTCCCAGCTGTCGATTTGACCCCATTTGTGAATGCCGACCTCATTCTTCAGCTTTCTCTGCCGTTTGTATACTCACCTTGAAAACTTGTTTCTGTGATGCGTTGAGCAGACACAGGGTGGCAGATTGCAGAGGTGGAAGCTGGTGGTCGGATATTTGTGGGCTGAATCTCCTTCAGTCCCATTCCCATTTCTGGTTGCGCAGAGGCCCTACTTCCTGTGTATGACGCGGAGCCATAGGATTGCGGGCAGGAGCCAAGTTCTCCATACAGTGAAGACCCCAGTGTGCCTTGGTTATAGTAATATACCTGGCTTCCTTCCTGGTAGGGAAGTGACAGGCGGCTATGCCCCTGATTTGGAATCTGAGATGGTGCTCCCTGAGCAAGCCTGGCAGAAAGTGATGGATATAGAGGGACCATGTTATTGGCGTCTGAAGTTTTATCATACTGGGCTGCCATAAACATGGAGGAAGCAGCTGGGTGCCGGTCAGTGAGTGCCAGAGTAAAGTCTCCGAGTGAAGAGGAATTCTTTTCAGTGCTTCCTGTGATGTCCCACTCAAGAACACCTGGATAGGAAGGAGCTGAAGTGGAGATCTGGCTGTGGTCAGTAACTCCAGATAACATAGTCGTGCTGGAATGTTGGTAAAGGTAGGCACTACCCATGAGTGTCTGGAAAGAGGTACCGGTAGCCGATGCCGAACTGACGGCAGGGGCAGAGACTCTGGAGAAGTTGCAGACACTTCGTGTTAGGGAAGTTGCATTGCTCACCACAGGAAGACAATGCTGCAGAGAATTTAGAGTTCCAAGTAGAGATGGATTTTGGAAATTTTCTGTAAGAACAAGAGGGTCATGAAAAACTCAGGGAGGTTGAGAAATTCTCACTACGTTTGAGGAACAGCATTATCTTAAGGTTCTTGCTCTCAGGACACCTCTACTATCGACCCTTCCTGAGAAACCCAAAATCAGACAGTTAATGATGGCTGTAAGGACTGAGCAGTTTTCCACTCTTCTGTATTAATTGCCTGTGCTCCCATCTTGGGCACAGATGGGCAGAAGAGCCAAGTGGTATGGTTCAGACATTGTTCTCTAGGCTGGAAGCAACCTTCTCCCTGCCCTGTCTTTCCCTTCAGCCTGCACTCGTATTGACTTCTATGCTATTTCCTAGACTGGAAGCATTTTAGAACTAGGAGGCCCTTAGAGAACTTTCTCTTTTTTCAGTCTCATTTCACGAGTAAGGAAACTGAGGCTCAGAGAGGTCGGGTTGACTTGTTCAGGTTCTCTCATTATGTTAGTGTCATTACCAGGTTTCAGAACCTAAGTATCCTGACTTCCTTGCCAGGACTCCACTCTGAGCATGATACTGCCAGAAAGCAGGAGAAATAGAACTTATAATATAAGCATTTTTTTTGTCCATTAGAAAACAGTACGGCCATTACCATTGTCATCTTCAGTGTCTCCCTTTGCTTGTGCAGTTCCCACGCTATTACCTAGAGTTGACGTATAGCTCAGTCCAACTGGTGAACTGAAAGAGTCATGTTTGCCCTCTTCAAGCCTGGTTTCTCATCCTACCTCAAAATGATTACCCGAAAGTGGATTTCTTAAGTGCTTTTGGAAAGAGAAAAGTTATCTGATTACTTCAGATTACTCATCTATAAAGTGGTTATAACACCACCACCAATAATAATAGCAGTAATAATTAATAGATGAATAAGCTGATCTATTGCGTATGATTTATATGGAGGAAGATACAATAAGTTCTAGAAAGACAAAGAAAAATCATGAAAAACATGTTACGTAACGAAAAAGAAATCCATAGATATTAATGAAAACTGGGGTATGTGGGCAAGTATCAAAGCCTAATGAATTTACTAACAAATGACATTCTGTACCATACATGCAATATTATGAAAGTGAATTTTGCCCACTCTATTTTAGTGAATACTATTAACCAAAAAACACGATGGAGGTGATAGAGGTGAATGAATTCCTAGCCAATGCATACAGACAGAGACGATAAATCAGTAAAAAATGCACAACAAGCAACAGAATGCAACAAATGTGAATGTATAGGTAGCCACAACATATATAGACAAGTATTTCAATGAAAACCGGTACAAAGCAGACAGCAAAATAGTAAGTGTAAAAGAGTTTCATTATTGTGCTCATTCATATTTTTACCCAGCAAGTAACAGGTATTAAGCCTAGGAGAAATATATCTGTCCATGAATATAACTCATATAATAAGCAGAAAGGAAGCTTAAAAAGTATCAAGAAGGTTTTTGTATTTATCCTAGAACTTAGAATCATCTTCCACATCCAAGAAGATGACATCCCAAGACCTCAAAAAACCATCATCCCTAGAATCCAATTAAAAAAGATTTTCAAATGTAAGAAAATCCAAAGGACTCCACAACATTGTTTTAGATAAACGTGGATGTTTGTGTTTTCTTTTTTTCTTTTGCCGCGCCGCGTGGCCCTGGCCGTGAAAGCACCGAGTCCTAAGCGCTGGACCGCCAGGGAATTCCCTAAATGGGGAATTAGAGATGTGGGGCTTGACTTTTTCTTTTTCTTCTCCGGTAGCTAAGATCTACAAGCGAACGATGGCTGTTGATCAATGTGCTCTCTGTGTTAGGAAGGAAATAACTGTAAAAATTGAAAAGCAACCTTGCCTTAGAAGGTACATATCACACAAAGGAAATAGTCCTTCTGATTCAATGTAGAAGATATCATTTAAAATGTTTAATTGGTCAAATGTCTACCTAGTTTAAAAATTAGAAAGAATAGAACACTGAAAAGCAGCCCCCTAGATAACCACTTTGGTTTCTGGTTTCTAGGAAGCATCATTTCTAAAACATACTTCTAAAATGTTTCTATTCCAAACTGTCAAGTGCCAGCTGTATTCAGAGAGGCAATAAAAGAAAGAAAACGGAGTATGACTTTTCTGATAGGCTGCCCTTCCTGGTGATCCCCTGTTCTGGCCTTACTTTCCTTCTTAGTCTGTTAATGTAAGGATTTGCTACCATCAGCTTTGTTTTGCCCTGCTCTGAGCAGATTTCCCTCTGTGCTGTTTCTGCTTTAATTTAAAATCTTTGGCTCCCATCAACATTCCATGGCAAACTGCCTCTTTCTTGAGAGCTCCTCTATGCTTTCCCTCTTCATTCTTATATTTTTTTCCCATCTCTTGGTTCCTGTTGGCCTGTGCTAATGAAAACAATCCTAAACTTGCTTACGTTTGACTCTGTGCCTCCCTATATAGCCCAGTACTCTCCATCCTCTCTCCCTATTCTCTCTTTTCAACTAGTCGAAATACTAGTGGAGGGAGACCATTGGAGATGAAACATCTTGGTATATATCGCTAGTTTTCTGTGTCACCTGGCTTTTCTATGTTTCTGTTGAAACACTCTTTTGAGAAGTCTCTGATTTCATTTTCTACATGGGTACCCTTTAAGGCTCAATATTGGAAAAGAAGGGGATCAGAGTGATCAACCCAATGTGGTATCCTAACGTAACAGATAAGGAAAGCAGCAGGCTTTGTGAGGCAGTCAGTGATTTGTCCAAAGTCACACAGACAGTAAACGTCAAAGTCAAAACTGAAATTAGGTCTCCAGACTTGTAGTTCAATACTTTCCCTCATTATTCCACGCTATTTTGAATCTCCTCCTCAATTTAGGGGCAAAAGAAATCGAACGCAAAACTTTCCAAAGTTTCTTTTCTTACCTGACATGGTCAGAGAAGAGGAGACATCAACTGCAGGTACAAGGGATGAGGAGACAACACTAGAGGATGTCTGAGTGGCTGCAGCTGAACGGCGCACGTGTCCAGTACAAAGGTCACTGGTTACTGGTCCAAACGGCTCCACGGAAACCCCAAGACCTCTACCAAGTGGTAGTAGGTTTGGTAGGAGAGTGATGTCACAAAGCAGGCAGTTGAAAGGTATGAGCTAGCCAATAGGGAGGTCCGATCCCCAACAGGAGGGCGGGCTTGGGTGAAGAGAGCGTAGGAGAGCTAAAACAACCCCTCAATTTCTGAGCTCTGGGGAGGAAATCCTAGAAGACAGATTTACCTCCCCCAGGCTCTTCCATTAGGGAAATCATTGCAACATTTCTTACAGACGTTCATTAATATAATTAACTAACAGTTACTTATATTCTACAGAGTATTCTATTTTATGTATCATATACTTAGAGCTATATAGATCTTATTTAACTAGTATCCTTAGGAAGGAAAGAGCCATGTAGTTTGAACTATTACAGTTGTAACTTGGTTAAAGAGCAGGGTGAAGTTTGTTGAGTGTACCCTGTGGAGAATGTTGTGGTCCAAGGCTCTTCTCTTTTAGTTTCTTCTCCTTGACTCCTACCTTCCTTGGGCTGGGCTAGGCTGGGGGCCAGGTTGGACTTGCGACTTAACATTTCTCTTCCGCTTTCTTTTTTTTTTTTTTTTTCTTCCATTATGGGCATTGCTTCTAGGACAAGCCTTGATCTTGCATTGGATGTTCCTTCCTGTCAACTTCCAGCAGCAGGAGTCTTCTTTTCAGTGCTTGATGCTTCACGAAATAGACTCTGCCCATTGGCAGCAAATACCAGAGAGCCAGGAGACAGAGCTGGTTGCAGACCTTTCCTCTTCCAGCCTTTGGTTGCAATTGTTTTGCCCATGATTTGCTAGCTCTAGTTCCTTGGGCCACACAGGTATCCTGCCATCCAGCTCTTTTTATATGTGAGAGACATTCTGAACACTGTCCCTCTTTCTTTGCACAGAAGTATATACAGTGTGGCAGTTACCGTAATCTCCTCCCCCTTGCAAACAGCCCCTCTAGAATCTCGGACCTCTAGGACTCTCTGTCTTGCATGCTTGGGTGCAAGGCCAAGCACAATGAAGAGGAGAATAATTAGAGAAAGAGGAGGACATTGGTGGAGAACTGGGAGCAGGTAAGGTGAAAGGGCACCGGAGAAAAGAGATGCATGTAGGTTTTTTGGTTTCTGTGGGAAACAAGTTGACACACTTGGGCCTCATTTTGTATTAACAGAACAGAGAGTTGTAGATATAAGTAGCTAGATCGTGCAGCAACTGCCATGAAGTCTGTACACTGAAGAGAACAGTCTCACATCTAGTTTTCATTTTGTTTTATGTCATATTACCTTATTTATAGCATTCACTGGTATGTTTGTAGAACGCAGATGTTTTCAAATGCTCTGGTTTTGTCTACATGGTTATTTCCTTGTCCTATTTGTAAGGAATCCAACATTGTAAGACATATTGCATGTTTTTCTCTTGACGATTGTTTACCTTGAAGCGTCATGAGCTAACTTGAGCTGTTGGATTTTGTGGAGAAACTTTAAAAAGGGTCTGTGAAAAAGGCATTGTGGTGAGTCGCATTATGCACCCGAGCGTAAGGAGCAGATATCTGCCACCAGCCCAGCTTGGCCTGGATTGCCTCTGTGTTAGTTCCCCTGGTTAGTGCTTTTCTCCCTAACCACTCTTGTGACTGTGATAATGTGAGTTAAGGGCTGAGTTGCTAGTGATTTATGTGTGAGGTAGGCTGGTTTGAGGGAGGAAATCTATGGACCTAGTCATTTTCCTTGGTGGTAAGCTTTCAGGGGTGCAAAGATCGATCTTCCTGGGGACTTTTCTGGTACCAGGAAGATATCGCATAGATGGGACCTCCAAAGACACACATTTAATTTTTAGGCCTGTTGTTCCTATTATGGGATGTGAGTTTCTTCACTGATGGGGATGCTGCTTATCTGAGAAGAAACTGTGAAAGGTGGTGTAGTATAGAGGTGTGGCTTAAGCTTTTAAGTTTTCTTCAAGGTTTTTCCCCTAAGCTTCATACTTCAGACGGCCTACTTACATGAGACTAGTATGTGATGTCAGGCTAACAACTTCCTAAATACCTGCAAGCCAGATCAGTGTCTCTTTTCTCTATATTCCCATGGAAATCAAGGGTCCCGCCGAATTTTCCATCGAAACAGTTGATTTGTGCTGTCTCTAGGAATTCTACAGGGCGTACCGTTGCTTCCTA
This sequence comes from Balaenoptera physalus, assembly GCF_965194825.1. Classification (NCBI taxonomy): domain Eukaryota; kingdom Metazoa; phylum Chordata; class Mammalia; order Artiodactyla; family Balaenopteridae; genus Balaenoptera; species Balaenoptera physalus. The sequence goes on along the minus strand of NW_028126497.1, from coordinate 197,670 downwards.
ACCGGTGTCATTTGGGAGATCGATCCCCCTCTGTACGTTCAAATGATTAATTTTGAGACTCTGCTCATGTGTGCAGTAAACCCTTTAATTCCCTAAGACCTTCCTTTCCTCCATCTCATACCCCATGAAGCCCGCTTCAGTTTATCTCCTGAATTTCTTTGGAATCTGTCAGCTCTCCCTCAACATCCTAATACTGAACTTGCCTGTCTGTTGCGATTAGGTCCTAACTAGTGTCCATATATCTTGTTTCCCTCCAATCCATTCTTCACACAAGAAAGCTTCAAAGCAAGTTGGAACATTGCTCATAAACATCGCTCACAAACATTGTTTTGAGAATAGAAAACACACTGGTGGCCTTTAAGACTCTGCGTGCTCTAGAATCCTCTCTGCTTCTCTAGCCCCATCTTGTGCCACGTTTGCCCTCACTTTCTATGCTTCAGATACACTGAATTAACCTTAGTTCTCACTCATCTGACAGAAGTCAGTTGAGAAATTATTTTTCACTGTGATTCCTAGCATTAAGGAATTTGATGATCAGGTTTTGTATGAGGACTAAAACTAAACTGGGAAGTGGAAGAATTGCGTTTCAACTGTTTCAGTCAACACGCATGTATTAATGATACCTAAGTATTGAACACCGGGCTAGGTTTCATGAGGGATACAGAAGTTCTGGCCATCTCTGGTTTTGGGTATCCCTTATTTGTTGAGACCTTTGCGTTGTTTGGTTGCCTTTTGTCTGTTTTCCAGATGGGAAAACAGGAACAAGGGAAGTATAGGTTATTACTAGGTGGGGTTGAACAAGTGGAGCAGCAAACTGCAAAGCAGAAAGAAGAGGGACGTACTATAGAGGGATGTGATTTCCATTTTCAAGGCGCCTGCGTCCTGTGCAGGGAGACAGCCTAACATAAAATGTGCCTAACAAAAGATCTATTGACTTCTTACTAAAAATCTCCAGTTCATATAACCCAGGGGTTTATACCTTCTCCTTTAAAAGTTCTATTCCTGGGACTTCCCTGGTGGTCCAGTGGTGAAGACTCTGCGCTTCCAATGCAGCAGGCGTGGGTTCAATCCCTGGTTGGGGAGCTAAGATCCCACGTGCTGCGCAGCCAAAGAAATTTTTTTCAAAAGTTATACTCCTGTGTTGTTGAATTTAGTGGTTTAGATTTTGTTTGAATGTTAAGAAGATTTCAGTTTATTTACCAGGAACAAACAAAACATAATGTAAAAATAGTTTCCCAGAAACGATTTCCATCGTTCTCTTCTTCCCTTTCTCCCGCAGACTGACTGGTGTTTCATCTTGACAAGTTCTCTGAAGTTCTCTGTCATTCCATAGGAAAGCGGTCTGGCTTGGAGGTTGCAATCCCAGGGAATTTTTCATCAGCGGGGAAGTCTCCATCACTACAGAGGAATCAAGGTTGAAGTCAGTCCCGGGTAAGTGAGATGCTCCCCCTAAACACCAACACAGCAGTCGTGTACCTTTCAAGGGGTTCAGGGGCAAGATGGGCAAGGCATTTCTACTAACTCTTCTTAAGGATCATGGACAGTGTGCCCTATGCTACGAGGTAAGCGGTGACTGTTGTAATTCTTACTGGTGATCATTTCATGTCACTGATCCTTGGCTCTCTTTGTATCTCATAGGACTGTTGTAAGTCCAATACAAAATGAGTCTTCTTTTTAAAAAACTGAAATGTTTTACAAAGCCTAGCATTCTCATAGAGAGTCCTTTGAATTCTCCCCACTTTCCCGAGAGGCTAAGAACACTAGTTCACACCATGAACTAGGAGAGGGGGTAGAGCCCTTTCTGATGAAATATAGAAACAAAGACAGAGTCTTAGCCTGCTTGCTCTCTGGACAGGATCTCGGACCACAAGGTCTTAAATCCTGGTATAAATGACGGAAGTGAGGACAGTTCAACTGGCACTCTCATAACAAGAGTTCTGAAACACCTTCCAAAGAGACTGTAGCAGTAGACGAGGGAAGGGAGTGCTACAGTGTGGTAGTACAGGGGGAATGCTCGGCTACAGCAGTGAAAAATGTGGTACCTATTGGTGTGCTCTTGGGGTTCTTGTACATGTAGCATAGATGACCTTTACAGTGTCCCTCCCACCTTCCCACCTGCATTAGGTGTTCTGTTTCTTTGTTTTTTTTTTTTAATTTACGTTTATTGATTGATTGATTGATTGAACTTATTTATTCTACGTATTTATTTTTTTGGCTGCACTGGGTCCTCATTGGTGTGCACGGGCTTTCTCTAGTTGCGGCTAGCGGGGTCTACTCTTGGTTGCGCTGTGCGGGCTTCTCTTGTTGCGGAGCATGCGCTCTAGGCGCGTGGGCTTCGGTAGTTGCGGCTCACGGGCTCTAGAATGCAGGCTCAGTCGTTGTGGCACATGGGCTTAGTTGCTCCACGGCATGTGGGATCTTCCCAGACCAGGGCTCGAACCCGTGTCCCCCGCATTGCATTGGCAGGTGGATTCTTAACCACGGCGCCACCAGGGAAGCCCTAGGTGTTCTTACATAGAGTCTAAAAACAGAGGGCACTGAGCGAAGGTAGTGGTTACTAAAGGCTCAGGATCTAAATTCTACCTGTCTCTACACCCCTTCCCAGCTGTCGATTTGACCCCATTTGTGAATGCCGACCTCATTCTTCAGCTTTCTCTGCCGTTTGTATACTCACCTTGAAAACTTGTTTCTGTGATGCGTTGAGCAGACACAGGGTGGCAGATTGCAGAGGTGGAAGCTGGTGGTCGGATATTTGTGGGCTGAATCTCCTTCAGTCCCATTCCCATTTCTGGTTGCGCAGAGGCCCTACTTCCTGTGTATGACGCGGAGCCATAGGATTGCGGGCAGGAGCCAAGTTCTCCATACAGTGAAGACCCCAGTGTGCCTTGGTTATAGTAATATACCTGGCTTCCTTCCTGGTAGGGAAGTGACAGGCGGCTATGCCCCTGATTTGGAATCTGAGATGGTGCTCCCTGAGCAAGCCTGGCAGAAAGTGATGGATATAGAGGGACCATGTTATTGGCGTCTGAAGTTTTATCATACTGGGCTGCCATAAACATGGAGGAAGCAGCTGGGTGCCGGTCAGTGAGTGCCAGAGTAAAGTCTCCGAGTGAAGAGGAATTCTTTTCAGTGCTTCCTGTGATGTCCCACTCAAGAACACCTGGATAGGAAGGAGCTGAAGTGGAGATCTGGCTGTGGTCAGTAACTCCAGATAACATAGTCGTGCTGGAATGTTGGTAAAGGTAGGCACTACCCATGAGTGTCTGGAAAGAGGTACCGGTAGCCGATGCCGAACTGACGGCAGGGGCAGAGACTCTGGAGAAGTTGCAGACACTTCGTGTTAGGGAAGTTGCATTGCTCACCACAGGAAGACAATGCTGCAGAGAATTTAGAGTTCCAAGTAGAGATGGATTTTGGAAATTTTCTGTAAGAACAAGAGGGTCATGAAAAACTCAGGGAGGTTGAGAAATTCTCACTACGTTTGAGGAACAGCATTATCTTAAGGTTCTTGCTCTCAGGACACCTCTACTATCGACCCTTCCTGAGAAACCCAAAATCAGACAGTTAATGATGGCTGTAAGGACTGAGCAGTTTTCCACTCTTCTGTATTAACTGCCTGTGCTCCCATCTTGGGCACAGATGGGCAGAAGAGCCAAGTGGTATGGTTCAGACATTGTTCTCTAGGCTGGAAGCAACCTTCTCCCTGCCCTGTCTTTCCCTTCAGCCTGCACTCGTATTGACTTCTATGCTATTTCCTAGACTGGAAGCATTTTAGAACTAGGAGGCCCTTAGAGAACTTTCTCTTTTTTCAGTCTCATTTCACGAGTAAGGAAACTGAGGCTCAGAGAGGTCGGGTTGACTTGTTCAGGTTCTCTCATTATGTTAGTGTCATTACCAGGTTTCAGAACCTAAGTATCCTGACTTCCTTGCCAGGACTCCACTCTGAGCATGATAGTGCCAGAAAGCAGGAGAAATAGAACTTATAATATAAGCATTTTTTTTGTCCATTAGAAAACAGTACGGCCATTACCATTGTCATCTTCAGTGTCTCCCTTTGCTTGTGCAGTTCCCACGCTATTACCTAGAGTTGACGTATAGCTCAGTCCAACTGGTGAACTGAAAGAGTCATGTTTGCCCTCTTCAAGCCTGGTTTCTCATCCTACCTCAAAATGATTACCCGAAAGTGGATTTCTTAAGTGCTTTTGGAAAGAGAAAAGTTATCTGATTACTTCAGATTACTCATCTATAAAGTGGTTATAACACCACCACCAATAATAATAGCAGTAATAATTAATAGATGAATAAGCTGATCTATTGCGTATGATTTATATGGAGGAAGATACAATAAGTTCTAGAAAGACAAAGAAAAATCATGAAAAACATGTTACGTAACGAAAAAGAAATCCATAGATATTAATGAAAACTGGGGTATGTGGGCAAGTATCAAAGCCTAATGAATTTACTAACAAATGACATTCTGTACCATACATGCAATATTATGAAAGTGAATTTTGCCCACTCTATTTTAGTGAATACTATTAACCAAAAAACACGATGGAGGTGATAGAGGTGAATGAATTCCTAGCCAATGCATACAGACAGAGACGATAAATCAGTAAAAAATGCACAACAAGCAACAGAATGCAACAAATGTGAATGTATAGGTAGCCACAACATATATAGACAAGTATTTCAATGAAAACCGGTACAAAGCAGACAGCAAAATAGTAAGTGTAAAAGAGTTTCATTATTGTGCTCATTCATATTTTTACCCAGCAAGTAACAGGTATTAAGCCTAGGAGAAATATATCTGTCCATGAATATAACTCATATAATAAGCAGAAAGGAAGCTTAAAAAGTATCAAGAAGGTTTTTGTATTTATCCTAGAACTTAGAATCATCTTCCACATCCAAGAAGATGACATCCCAAGACCTCAAAAAACCATCATCCCTAGAATCCAATTAAAAAAGATTTTCAAATGTAAGAAAATCCAAAGGACTCCACAACATTGTTTTAGATAAACGTGGATGTTTGTGTTTTCTTTTTTTCTTTTGCCGCGCCGCGTGGCCCTGGCCGTGAAAGCACCGAGTCCTAAGCGCTGGACCGCCAGGGAATTCCCTAAATGGGGAATTAGAGATGTGGGGCTTGACTTTTTCTTTTTCTTCTCCGGTAGCTAAGATCTACAAGCGAACGATGGCTGTTGATCAATGTGCTCTCTGTGTTAGGAAGGAAATAACTGTAAAAATTGAAAAGCAACCTTGCCTTAGAAGGTACATATCACACAAAGGAAATAGTCCTTCTGATTCAATGTAGAAGATATCATTTAAAATGTTTAATTGGTCAAATGTCTACCTAGTTTAAAAATTAGAAAGAATAGAACACTGAAAAGCAGCCCCCTAGATAACCACTTTGGTTTCTGGTTTCTAGGAAACATCATTTCTAAAACATACTTCTAAAATGTTTCTATTCCAAACTGTCAAGTGCCAGCTGTATTCAGAGAGGCAATAAAAGAAAGAAAACGGAGTATGACTTTTCTGATAGGCTGCCCTTCCTGGTGATCCCCTGTTCTGGCCTTACTTTCCTTCTTAGTCTGTTAATGTAAGGATTTGCTACCATCAGCTTTGTTTTGCCCTGCTCTGAGCAGATTTCCCTCTGTGCTGTTTCTGCTTTAATTTAAAATCTTTGGCTCCCATCAACATTCCATGGCAAACTGCCTCTTTCTTGAGAGCTCCTCTATGCTTTCCCTCTTCATTCTTATATTTTTTTCCCATCTCTTGGTTCCTGTTGGCCTGTGCTAATGAAAACAATCCTAAACTTGCTTACGTTTGACTCTGTGCCTCCCTATATAGCCCAGTACTCTCCATCCTCTCTCCCTATTCTCTCTTTTCAACTAGTCGAAATACTAGTGGAGGGAGACCATTGGAGATGAAACATCTTGGTATATATCGCTAGTTTTCTGTGTCACCTGGCTTTTCTATGTTTCTGTTGAAACACTCTTTTGAGAAGTCTCTGATTTCATTTTCTACATGGGTACCCTTTAAGGCTCAATATTGGAAAAGAAGGGGATCAGAGTGATCAACCCAATGTGGTATCCTAACGTAACAGATAAGGAAAGCAGCAGGCTTTGTGAGGCAGTCAGTGATTTGTCCAAAGTCACACAGACAGTAAACGTCAAAGTCAAAACTGAAATTAGGTCTCCAGACTTGTAGTTCAATACTTTCCCTCATTATTCCACGCTATTTTGAATCTCCTCCTCAATTTAGGGGCAAAAGAAATCGAACGCAAAACTTTCCAAAGTTTCTTTTCTTACCTGACATGGTCAGAGAAGAGGAGACATCAACTGCAGGTACAAGGGATGAGGAGACAACACTAGAGGATGTCTGAGTGGCTGCAGCTGAACGGCGCACGTGTCCAGTACAAAGGTCACTGGTTACTGGTCCAAACGGCTCCACGGAAACCCCAAGACCTCTACCAAGTGGTAGTAGGTTTGGTAGGAGAGTGATGTCACAAAGCAGGCAGTTGAAAGGTATGAGCTAGCCAATAGGGAGGTCCGATCCCCAACAGGAGGGCGGGCTTGGGTGAAGAGAGCGTAGGAGAGCTAAAACAACCCCTCAATTTCTGAGCTCTGGGGAGGAAATCCTAGAAGACAGATTTACCTCCCCCAGGCTCTTCCATTAGGGAAATCATTGCAACATTTCTTACAGACGTTCATTAATATAATTAACTAACAGTTACTTATATTCTACAGAGTATTCTATTTTATGTATCATATACTTAGAGCTATATAGATCTTATTTAACTAGTATCCTTAGGAAGGAAAGAGCCATGTAGTTTGAACTATTACAGTTGTAACTTGGTTAAAGAGCAGGGTGAAGTTTGTTGAGTGTACCCTGTGGAGAATGTTGTGGTCCAAGGCTCTTCTCTTTTAGTTTCTTCTCCTTGACTCCTACCTTCCTTGGGCTGGGCTAGGCTGGGGGCCAGGTTGGACTTGCGACTTAACATTTCTCTTCCGCTTTCTTTTTTTTTTTTTTTTTTCTTCCATTATGGGCATTGCTTCTAGGACAAGCCTTGATCTTGCATTGGATGTTCCTTCCTGTCAACTTCCAGCAGCAGGAGTCTTCTTTTCAGTGCTTGATGCTTCACGAAATAGACTCTGCCCATTGGCAGCAAATACCAGAGAGCCAGGAGACAGAGCTGGTTGCAGACCTTTCCTCTTCCAGCCTTTGGTTGCAATTGTTTTGCCCATGATTTGCTAGCTCTAGTTCCTTGGGCCACACAGGTATCCTGCCATCCAGCTCTTTTTATATGTGAGAGACATTCTGAACACTGTCCCTCTTTCTTTGCACAGAAGTATATACAGTGTGGCAGTTACCGTAATCTCCTCCCCCTTGCAAACAGCCCCTCTAGAATCTCGGACCTCTAGGACTCTCTGTCTTGCATGCTTGGGTGCAAGGCCAAGCACAATGAAGAGGAGAATAATTAGAGAAAGAGGAGGACATTGGTGGAGAACTGGGAGCAGGTAAGGTGAAAGGGCACCGGAGAAAAGAGATGCATGTAGGTTTTTTGGTTTCTGTGGGAAACAAGTTGACACACTTGGGCCTCATTTTGTATTAACAGAACAGAGAGTTGTAGATATAAGTAGCTAGATCGTGCAGCAACTGCCATGAAGTCTGTACACTGAAGAGAACAGTCTCACATCTAGTTTTCATTTTGTTTTATGTCATATTACCTTATTTATAGCATTCACTGGTATGTTTGTAGAACGCAGATGTTTTCAAATGCTCTGGTTTTGTCTACATGGTTATTTCCTTGTCCTATTTGTAAGGAATCCAACATTGTAAGACATATTGCATGTTTTTCTCTTGACGATTGTTTACCTTGAAGCGTCATGAGCTAACTTGAGCTGTTGGATTTTGTGGAGAAACTTTAAAAAGGGTCTGTGAAAAAGGCATTGTGGTGAGTCGCATTATGCACCCGAGCGTAAGGAGCAGATATCTGCCACCAGCCCAGCTTGGCCTGGATTGCCTCTGTGTTAGTTCCCCTGGTTAGTGCTTTTCTCCCTAACCACTCTTGTGACTGTGATAATGTGAGTTAAGGGCTGAGTTGCTAGTGATTTATGTGTGAGGTAGGCTGGTTTGAGGGAGGAAATCTATGGACCTAGTCATTTTCCTTGGTGGTAAGCTTTCAGGGGTGCAAAGATCGATCTTCCTGGGGACTTTTCTGGTACCAGGAAGATATCGCATAGATGGGACCTCCAAAGACACACATTTAATTTTTAGGCCTGTTGTTCCTATTATGGGATGTGAGTTTCTTCACTGATGGGGATGCTGCTTATCTGAGAAGAAACTGTGAAAGGTGGTGTAGTATAGAGGTGTGGCTTAAGCTTTTAAGTTTTCTTCAAGGTTTTTCCCCTAAGCTTCATACTTCAGACGGCCTACTTACATGAGACTAGTATGTGATGTCAGGCTAACAACTTCCTAAATACCTGCAAGCCAGATCAGTGTCTCTTTTCTCTATATTCCCATGGAAATCAAGGGTCCCGCCGAATTTTCCATCGAAACAGTTGATTTGTGCTGTCTCTAGGAATTCTACAGGGCGTACCGTTGCTTCCTAACCGGTGTCATTTGGGAGATCGATCCCCCTCTGTACGTTCAAATGATTAATTTTGAGACTCTGCTCATGTGTGCAGTAAACCCTTTAATTCCCTAAGACCTTCCTTTCCTCCATCTCATACCCCATGAAGCCCGCTTCAGTTTATCTCCTGAATTTCTTTGGAATCTGTCAGCTCTCCCTCAACATCCTAATACTGAACTTGCCTGTCTGTTGCGATTAGGTCCTAACTAGTGTCCATATATCTTGTTTCCCTCCAATCCATTCTTCACACAAGAAAGCTTCAAAGCAAGTTGGAACATTGCTCATAAACATCGCTCACAAACATTGTTTTGAGAATAGAAAACACACTGGTGGCCTTTAAGACTCTGCGTGCTCTAGAATCCTCTCTGCTTCTCTAGCCCCATCTTGTGCCACGTTTGCCCTCACTTTCTATGCTTCAGATACACTGAATTAACCTTAGTTCTCACTCATCTGACAGAAGTCAGTTGAGAAATTATTTTTCACTGTGATTCCTAGCATTAAGGAATTTGATGATCAGGTTTTGTATGAGGACTAAAACTAAACTGGGAAGTGGAAGAATTGCGTTTCAACTGTTTCAGTCAACACGCATGTATTAATGATACCTAAGTATTGAACACCGGGCTAGGTTTCATGAGGGATACAGAAGTTCTGGCCATCTCTGGTTTTGGGTATCCCTTATTTGTTGAGACCTTTGCGTTGTTTGGTTGCCTTTTGTCTGTTTTCCAGATGGGAAAACAGGAACAAGGGAAGTATAGGTTATTACTAGGTGGGGTTGAACAAGTGGAGCAGCAAACTGCAAAGCAGAAAGAAGAGGGACGTACTATAGAGGGATGTGATTTCCATTTTCAAGGCGCCTGCGTCCTGTGCAGGGAGACAGCCTAACATAAAATGTGCCTAACAAAAGATCTATTGACTTCTTACTAAAAATCTCCAGTTCATATAACCCAGGGGTTTATACCTTCTCCTTTAAAAGTTCTATTCCTGGGACTTCCCTGGTGGTCCAGTGGTGAAGACTCTGCGCTTCCAATGCAGCAGGCGTGGGTTCAATCCCTGGTTGGGGAGCTAAGATCCCACATGCTGCGCAGCCAAAGAAATTTTTTTCAAAAGTTATACTCCTGTGTTGTTGAATTTAGTGGTTTAGATTTTGTTTGAATGTTAAGAAGATTTCAGTTTATTTACCAGGAACAAACAAAACATAATGTAAAAATAGTTTCCCAGAAACGATTTCCATCGTTCTCTTCTTCCCTTTCTCCCGCAGACTGACTGGTGTTTCATCTTGACAAGTTCTCTGAAGTTCTCTGTCATTCCATAGGAAAGCGGTCTGGCTTGGAGGTTGCAATCCCAGGGAATTTTTCATCAGCGGGGAAGTCTCCATCACTACAGAGGAATCAAGGTTGAAGTCAGTCCCGGGTAAGTGAGATGCTCCCCCTAAACACCAACACAGCAGTCGTGTACCTTTCAAGGGGTTCAGGGGCAAGATGGGCAAGGCATTTCTACTAACTCTTCTTAAGGATCATGGACAGTGTGCCCTATGCTACGAGGTAAGCGGTGACTGTTGTAATTCTTACTGGTGATCATTTCATGTCACTGATCCTTGGCTCTCTTTGTATCTCATAGGACTGTTGTAAGTCCAATACAAAATGAGTCTTCTTTTTAAAAAACTGAAATGTTTTACAAAGCCTAGCATTCTCATAGAGAGTCCTTTGAATTCTCCCCACTTTCCCGAGAGGCTAAGAACACTAGTTCACACCATGAACTAGGAGAGGGGGTAGAGCCCTTTCTGATGAAATATAGAAACAAAGACAGAGTCTTAGCCTGCTTGCTCTCTGGACAGGATCTCGGACCACAAGGTCTTAAATCCTGGTATAAATGACGGAAGTGAGGACAGTTCAACTGGCACTCTCATAACAAGAGTTCTGAAACACCTTCCAAAGAGACTGTAGCAGTAGACGAGGGAAGGGAGTGCTACAGTGTGGTAGTACAGGGGGAATGCTCGGCTACAGCAGTGAAAAATGTGGTACCTATTGGTGTGCTCTTGGGGTTCTTGTACATGTAGCATAGATGACCTTTACAGTGTCCCTCCCACCTTCCCACCTGCATTAGGTGTTCTGTTTCTTTGTTTTTTTTTTTTTTAATTTACGTTTATTGATTGATTGATTGATTGAACTTATTTATTCTACGTATTTATTTTTTTGGCTGCACTGGGTCCTCATTGGTGTGCACGGGCTTTCTCTAGTTGCGGCTAGCGGGGTCTACTCTTGGTTGCGCTGTGCGGGCTTCTCTTGTTGCGGAGCATGCGCTCTAGGCGCGTGGGCTTCGGTAGTTGCGGCTCACGGGCTCTAGAATGCAGGCTCAGTCGTTGTGGCACATGGGCTTAGTTGCTCCACGGCATGTGGGATCTTCCCAGACCAGGGCTCGAACCCGTGTCCCCCGCATTGCATTGGCAGGTGGATTCTTAACCACGGCGCCACCAGGGAAGCCCTAGGTGTTCTTACATAGAGTCTAAAAACAGAGGGCACTGAGCGAAGGTAGTGGTTACTAAAGGCTCAGGATCTAAATTCTACCTGTCTCTACACCCCTTCCCAGCTGTCGATTTGACCCCATTTGTGAATGCCGACCTCATTCTTCAGCTTTCTCTGCCGTTTGTATACTCACCTTGAAAACTTGTTTCTGTGATGCGTTGAGCAGACACAGGGTGGCAGATTGCAGAGGTGGAAGCTGGTGGTCGGATATTTGTGGGCTGAATCTCCTTCAGTCCCATTCCCATTTCTGGTTGCGCAGAGGCCCTACTTCCTGTGTATGACGCGGAGCCATAGGATTGCGGGCAGGAGCCAAGTTCTCCATACAGTGAAGACCCCAGTGTGCCTTGGTTATAGTAATATACCTGGCTTCCTTCCTGGTAGGGAAGTGACAGGCGGCTATGCCCCTGATTTGGAATCTGAGATGGTGCTCCCTGAGCAAGCCTGGCAGAAAGTGATGGATATAGAGGGACCATGTTATTGGCGTCTGAAGTTTTATCATACTGGGCTGCCATAAACATGGAGGAAGCAGCTGGGTGCCGGTCAGTGAGTGCCAGAGTAAAGTCTCCGAGTGAAGAGGAATTCTTTTCAGTGCTTCCTGTGATGTCCCACTCAAGAACACCTGGATAGGAAGGAGCTGAAGTGGAGATCTGGCTGTGGTCAGTAACTCCAGATAACATAGTCGTGCTGGAATGTTGGTAAAGGTAGGCACTACCCATGAGTGTCTGGAAAGAGGTACCGGTAGCCGATGCCGAACTGACGGCAGGGGCAGAGACTCTGGAGAAGTTGCAGACACTTCGTGTTAGGGAAGTTGCATTGCTCACCACAGGAAGAGAATGCTGCAGAGAATTTAGAGTTCCAAGTAGAGATGGATTTTGGAAATTTTCTGTAAGAACAAGAGGGTCATGAAAAACTCAGGGAGGTTGAGAAATTCTCACTACGTTTGAGGAACAGCATTATCTTAAGGTTCTTGCTCTCAGGACACCTCTACTATCGACCCTTCCTGAGAAACCCAAAATCAGACAGTTAATGATGGCTGTAAGGACTGAGCAGTTTTCCACTCTTCTGTATTAACTGCCTGTGCTCCCATCTTGGGCACAGATGGGCAGAAGAGCCAAGTGGTATGGTTCAGACATTGTTCTCTAGGCTGGAAGCAACCTTCTCCCTGCCCTGTCTTTCCCTTCAGCCTGCACTCGTATTGACTTCTATGCTATTTCCTAGACTGGAAGCATTTTAGAACTAGGAGGCCCTTAGAGAACTTTCTCTTTTTTCAGTCTCATTTCACGAGTAAGGAAACTGAGGCTCAGAGAGGTCGGGTTGACTTGTTCAGGTTCTCTCATTATGTTAGTGTCATTACCAGGTTTCAGAACCTAAGTATCCTGACTTCCTTGCCAGGACTCCACTCTGAGCATGATAGTGCCAGAAAGCAGGAGAAATAGAACTTATAATATAAGCATTTTTTTTGTCCATTAGAAAACAGTACGGCCATTACCATTGTCATCTTCAGTGTCTCCCTTTGCTTGTGCAGTTCCCACGCTATTACCTAGAGTTGACGTATAGCTCAGTCCAACTGGTGAACTGAAAGAGTCATGTTTGCCCTCTTCAAGCCTGGTTTCTCATCCTACCTCAAAATGATTACCCGAAAGTGGATTTCTTAAGTGCTTTTGGAAAGAGAAAAGTTATCTGATTACTTCAGATTACTCATCTATAAAGTGGTTATAACACCACCACCAATAATAATAGCAGTAATAATTAATAGATGAATAAGCTGATCTATTGCGTATGATTTATATGGAGGAAGATACAATAAGTTCTAGAAAGACAAAGAAAAATCATGAAAAACATGTTACGTAACGAAAAAGAAATCCATAGATATTAATGAAAACTGGGGTATGTGGGCAAGTATCAAAGCCTAATGAATTTACTAACAAATGACATTCTGTACCATACATGCAATATTATGAAAGTGAATTTTGCCCACTCTATTTTAGTGAATACTATTAACCAAAAAACACGATGGAGGTGATAGAGGTGAATGAATTCCTAGCCAATGCATACAGACAGAGACGATAAATCAGTAAAAAATGCACAACAAGCAACAGAATGCAACAAATGTGAATGTATAGGTAGCCACAACATATATAGACAAGTATTTCAATGAAAACCGGTACAAAGCAGACAGCAAAATAGTAAGTGTAAAAGAGTTTCATTATTGTGCTCATTCATATTTTTACCCAGCAAGTAACAGGTATTAAGCCTAGGAGAAATATATCTGTCCATGAATATAACTCATATAATAAGCAGAAAGGAAGCTTAAAAAGTATCAAGAAGGTTTTTGTATTTATCCTAGAACTTAGAATCATCTTCCACATCCAAGAAGATGACATCCCAAGACCTCAAAAAACCATCATCCCTAGAATCCAATTAAAAAAGATTTTCAAATGTAAGAAAATCCAAAGGACTCCACAACATTGTTTTAGATAAACGTGGATGTTTGTGTTTTCTTTTTTTCTTTTGCCGCGCCGCGTGGCCCTGGCCGTGAAAGCACCGAGTCCTAAGCGCTGGACCGCCAGGGAATTCCCTAAATGGGGAATTAGAGATGTGGGGCTTGACTTTTTCTTTTTCTTCTCCGGTAGCTAAGATCTACAAGCGAACGATGGCTGTTGATCAATGTGCTCTCTGTGTTAGGAAGGAAATAACTGTAAAAATTGAAAAGCAACCTTGCCTTAGAAGGTACATATCACACAAAGGAAATAGTCCTTCTGATTCAATGTAGAAGATATCATTTAAAATGTTTAATTGGTCAAATGTCTACCTAGTTTAAAAATTAGAAAGAATAGAACACTGAAAAGCAGCCCCCTAGATAACCACTTTGGTTTCTGGTTTCTAGGAAGCATCATTTCTAAAACATACTTCTAAAATGTTTCTATTCCAAACTGTCAAGTGCCAGCTGTATTCAGAGAGGCAATAAAAGAAAGAAAACGGAGTATGACTTTTCTGATAGGCTGCCCTTCCTGGTGATCCCCTGTTCTGGCCTTACTTTCCTTCTTAGTCTGTTAATGTAAGGATTTGCTACCATCAGCTTTGTTTTGCCCTGCTCTGAGCAGATTTCCCTCTGTGCTGTTTCTGCTTTAATTTAAAATCTTTGGCTCCCATCAACATTCCATGGCAAACTGCCTCTTTCTTGAGAGCTCCTCTATGCTTTCCCTCTTCATTCTTATATTTTTTTCCCATCTCTTGGTTCCTGTTGGCCTGTGCTAATGAAAACAATCCTAAACTTGCTTACGTTTGACTCTGTGCCTCCCTATATAGCCCAGTACTCTCCATCCTCTCTCCCTATTCTCTCTTTTCAACTAGTCGAAATACTAGTGGAGGGAGACCATTGGAGATGAAACATCTTGGTATATATCGCTAGTTTTCTGTGTCACCTGGCTTTTCTATGTTTCTGTTGAAACACTCTTTTGAGAAGTCTCTGATTTCATTTTCTACATGGGTACCCTTTAAGGCTCAATATTGGAAAAGAAGGGGATCAGAGTGATCAACCCAATGTGGTATCCTAACGTAACAGATAAGGAAAGCAGCAGGCTTTGTGAGGCAGTCAGTGATTTGTCCAAAGTCACACAGACAGTAAACGTCAAAGTCAAAACTGAAATTAGGTCTCCAGACTTGTAGTTCAATACTTTCCCTCATTATTCCACGCTATTTTGAATCTCCTCCTCAATTTAGGGGCAAAAGAAATCGAACGCAAAACTTTCCAAAGTTTCTTTTCTTACCTGACATGGTCAGAGAAGAGGAGACATCAACTGCAGGTACAAGGGATGAGGAGACAACACTAGAGGATGTCTGAGTGGCTGCAGCTGAACGGCGCACGTGTCCAGTACAAAGGTCACTGGTTACTGGTCCAAACGGCTCCACGGAAACCCCAAGACCTCTACCAAGTGGTAGTAGGTTTGGTAGGAGAATGATGTCACAAAGCAGGCAGTTGAAAGGTATGAGCTAGCCAATAGGGAGGTCCGATCCCCAACAGGAGGGCGGGCTTGGGTGAAGAGAGCGTAGGAGAGCTAAAACAACCCCTCAATTTCTGAGCTCTGGGGAGGAAATCCTAGAAGACAGATTTACCTCCCCCAGGCTCTTCCATTAGGGAAATCATTGCAACATTTCTTACAGACGTTCATTAATATAATTAACTAACAGTTACTTATATTCTACAGAGTATTCTATTTTATGTATCATATACTTAGAGCTATATAGATCTTATTTAACTAGTATCCTTAGGAAGGAAAGAGCCATGTAGTTTGAACTATTACAGTTGTAACTTGGTTAAAGAGCAGGGTGAAGTTTGTTGAGTGTACCCTGTGGAGAATGTTGTGGTCCAAGGCTCTTCTCTTTTAGTTTCTTCTCCTTGACTCCTACCTTCCTTGGGCTGGGCTAGGCTGGGGGCCAGGTTGGACTTGCGACTTAACATTTCTCTTCCGCTTTCTTTTTTTTTTTTTTTTTTCTTCCATTATGGGCATTGCTTCTAGGACAAGCCTTGATCTTGCATTGGATGTTCCTTCCTGTCAACTTCCAGCAGCAGGAGTCTTCTTTTCAGTGCTTGATGCTTCACGAAATAGACTCTGCCCATTGGCAGCAAATACCAGAGAGCCAGGAGACAGAGCTGGTTGCAGACCTTTCCTCTTCCAGCCTTTGGTTGCAATTGTTTTGCCCATGATTTGCTAGCTCTAGTTCCTTGGGCCACACAGGTATCCTGCCATCCAGCTCTTTTTATATGTGAGAGACATTCTGAACACTGTCCCTCTTTCTTTGCACAGAAGTATATACAGTGTGGCAGTTACCGTAATCTCCTCCCCCTTGCAAACAGCCCCTCTAGAATCTCGGACCTCTAGGACTCTCTGTCTTGCATGCTTGGGTGCAAGGCCAAGCACAATGAAGAGGAGAATAATTAGAGAAAGAGGAGGACATTGGTGGAGAACTGGGAGCAGGTAAGGTGAAAGGGCACCGGAGAAAAGAGATGCATGTAGGTTTTTTGGTTTCTGTGGGAAACAAGTTGACACACTTGGGCCTCATTTTGTATTAACAGAACAGAGAGTTGTAGATATAAGTAGCTAGATCGTGCAGCAACTGCCATGAAGTCTGTACACTGAAGAGAACAGTCTCACATCTAGTTTTCATTTTGTTTTATGTCATATTACCTTATTTATAGCATTCACTGGTATGTTTGTAGAACGCAGATGTTTTCAAATGCTCTGGTTTTGTCTACATGGTTATTTCCTTGTCCTATTTGTAAGGAATCCAACATTGTAAGACATATTGCATGTTTTTCTCTTGACGATTGTTTACCTTGAAGCGTCATGAGCTAACTTGAGCTGTTGGATTTTGTGGAGAAACTTTAAAAAGGGTCTGTGAAAAAGGCATTGTGGTGAGTCGCATTATGCACCCGAGCGTAAGGAGCAGATATCTGCCACCAGCCCAGCTTGGCCTGGATTGCCTCTGTGTTAGTTCCCCTGGTTAGTGCTTTTCTCCCTAACCACTCTTGTGACTGTGATAATGTGAGTTAAGGGCTGAGTTGCTAGTGATTTATGTGTGAGGTAGGCTGGTTTGAGGGAGGAAATCTATGGACCTAGTCATTTTCCTTGGTGGTAAGCTTTCAGGGGTGCAAAGATCGATCTTCCTGGGGACTTTTCTGGTACCAGGAAGATATCGCATAGATGGGACCTCCAAAGACACACATTTAATTTTTAGGCCTGTTGTTCCTATTATGGGATGTGAGTTTCTTCACTGATGGGGATGCTGCTTATCTGAGAAGAAACTGTGAAAGGTGGTGTAGTATAGAGGTGTGGCTTAAGCTTTTAAGTTTTCTTCAAGGTTTTTCCCCTAAGCTTCATACTTCAGACGGCCTACTTACATGAGACTAGTATGTGATGTCAGGCTAACAACTTCCTAAATACCTGCAAGCCAGATCAGTGTCTCTTTTCTCTATATTCCCATGGAAATCAAGGGTCCCGCCGAATTTTCCATCGAAACAGTTGATTTGTGCTGTCTCTAGGAATTCTACAGGGCGTACCGTTGCTTCCTAACCGGTGTCATTTGGGAGATCGATCCCCCTCTGTACGTTCAAATGATTAATTTTGAGACTCTGCTCATGTGTGCAGTAAACCCTTTAATTCCCTAAGACCTTCCTTTCCTCCATCTCATACCCCATGAAGCCCGCTTCAGTTTATCTCCTGAATTTCTTTGGAATCTGTCAGCTCTCCCTCAACATCCTAATACTGAACTTGCCTGTCTGTTGCGATTAGGTCCTAACTAGTGTCCATATATCTTGTTTCCCTCCAATCCATTCTTCACACAAGAAAGCTTCAAAGCAAGTTGGAACATTGCTCATAAACATCGCTCACAAACATTGTTTTGAGAATAGAAAACACACTGGTGGCCTTTAAGACTCTGCGTGCTCTAGAATCCTCTCTGCTTCTCTAGCCCCATCTTGTGCCACGTTTGCCCTCACTTTCTATGCTTCAGATACACTGAATTAACCTTAGTTCTCACTCATCTGACAGAAGTCAGTTGAGAAATTATTTTTCACTGTGATTCCTAGCATTAAGGAATTTGATGATCAGGTTTTGTATGAGGACTAAAACTAAACTGGGAAGTGGAAGAATTGCGTTTCAACTGTTTCAGTCAACACGCATGTATTAATGATACCTAAGTATTGAACACCGGGCTAGGTTTCATGAGGGATACAGAAGTTCTGGCCATCTCTGGTTTTGGGTATCCCTTATTTGTTGAGACCTTTGCGTTGTTTGGTTGCCTTTTGTCTGTTTTCCAGATGGGAAAACAGGAACAAGGGAAGTATAGGTTATTACTAGGTGGGGTTGAACAAGTGGAGCAGCAAACTGCAAAGCAGAAAGAAGAGGGACGTACTATAGAGGGATGTGATTTCCATTTTCAAGGCGCCTGCGTCCTGTGCAGGGAGACAGCCTAACATAAAATGTGCCTAACAAAAGATCTATTGACTTCTTACTAAAAATCTCCAGTTCATATAACCCAGGGGTTTATACCTTCTCCTTTAAAAGTTCTATTCCTGGGACTTCCCTGGTGGTCCAGTGGTGAAGACTCTGCGCTTCCAATGCAGCAGGCGTGGGTTCAATCCCTGGTTGGGGAGCTAAGATCCCACATGCTGCGCAGCCAAAGAAATTTTTTTCAAAAGTTATACTCCTGTGTTGTTGAATTTAGTGGTTTAGATTTTGTTTGAATGTTAAGAAGATTTCAGTTTATTTACCAGGAACAAACAAAACATAATGTAAAAATAGTTTCCCAGAAACGATTTCCATCGTTCTCTTCTTCCCTTTCTCCCGCAGACTGACTGGTGTTTCATCTCGACAAGTTCTCTGAAGTTCTCTGTCATTCCATAGGAAAGCGGTCTGGCTTGGAGGTTGCAATCCCAGGGAATTTTTCATCAGCGGGGAAGTCTCCATCACTACAGAGGAATCAAGGGAGAAGTCAGTCCCGGGTAAGTGAGATGCTCCCCCTAAACACCAACACAGCAGTCGTGTACCTTTCAAGGGGTTCAGGGGCAAGATGGGCAAGGCATTTCTACTAACTCTTCTTAAGGATCATGGACAGTGTGCCCTATGCTACGAGGTAAGCGGTGACTGTTGTAATTCTTACTGGTGATCATTTCATGTCACTGATCCTTGGCTCTCTTTGTATCTCATAGGACTGTTGTAAGTCCAATACAAAATGAGTCTTCTTTTTAAAAAACTGAAATGTTTTACAAAGCCTAGCATTCTCATAGAGAGTCCTTTGAATTCTCCCCACTTTCCCGAGAGGCTAAGAACACTTCACACCATGAACTAGGAGAGGGGGTAGAGCCCTTTCTGATGAAATATAGAAACAAAGACAGAGTCTTAGCCTGCTTGCTCTCTGGACAGGATCTCGGACCACAAGGTCTTAAATCCTGGTATAAATGACGGAAGTGAGGACAGTTCAACTGGCACTCTCATAACAAGAGTTCTGAAACACCTTCCAAAGAGACTGTAGCAGTAGACGAGGGAAGGGAGTGCTACAGTGTGGTAGTACAGGGGGAATGCTCGGCTACAGCAGTGAAAAATGTGGTACCTATTGGTGTGCTCTCGGGGTTCTTGTACATGTAGCATAGATGACCTTTACAGTGTCCCTCCCACCTTCCCACCTGCATTAGGTGTTCTGTTTTTTTGTTTGTTTGTTTGTTTTTAATTTACGTTTATTGATTGATTGATTGATTGAACTTATTTATTCTACGTATTTATTTTTTTGGCTGCACTGGGTCCTCATTGGTGTGCACGGGCTTTCTCTAGTTGCGGCTAGCGGGGTCTACTCTTGGTTGCGGTGTGCGGGCTTCTCATCGCGGTGGCCTCTCTTGTTGCGGAGCATGGGCTGTAGGCGCGTGGGCTTCGGTAGTTGCGGCTCACGGGCTCTGGAATGCAGGCTCAGTCGTTGTGGCACATGCGCTTAGTTGCAGCACGGCATGTGGGATCTTCGCAGACCGGGGCTCGAAGCCGTGTCCCCTGCATTGGCAGGCGCCACCAGGGAAGCCCTAGCTGTTCTTACATAGAGTCTAAAAACAGAGAGCACTGAGAGAAGGTAGTGATTATTAAAGGCTCAGGATCTAAATTCTACCTGTCTCTACACCCCTTCCCAGCTGTCGATTTGACCCCGTTTGTGAATGCCGACCTCATTCTTCAACTTGCTCTGCCGTTTGTATACTCACCTTGAAAACTTGTTTCTGTGATGCGTTGAGCAGACACAGGGTGGCAGATTGCAGAGGTGGAAGCTGGTGGTCGGATATTTGCGGGCTGAATCTCCTTCAGTCCCATTCCCATTTCTGGTTGCGCAGAGGCCCTACTTCCTGTGTATGACGCGGAGCCATAGGATTGCGGGCAGGAGCCAAGTTCTCCATACAGTGAAGACCCCAGTGTGCCTTGGTTATAGTAATATACCTGGCTTCCTTCCTGGTAGGGAAGTGACAGGCGGCTATGCCCCTGATTTGTTCGTGGGCCTCCTGATGCAGCAGTTCCCTTGGCTCTGGCCCTGTCGTCAGCTGCCCCTAGGAGGTCTCTGAGCCCTAGCTACTTCTCTGGTAGATTTGCCTATTCCCCCACTATAATCACACCTGAATAAGGCAACTCAAACCTTTCAGAGATGTGTCGTGAACCTCTTGTTTTCTGAAATACCTATCTGGTGGTTGTGAGACTTAAGGCCAACCTCCCCGAGAGACTTTGTTTCTATTTCTCCTAGTAAACCTAGACTCATCTCCTGTCACCTTCAACTCTACTCCAATTGTGTTCTTTCAACCCAGACCCCTGACCCTGCTTTTTACTTCTGCCATTTCATCCTCACTCCTGCTTCCTTTCCTAAATCCATACGTCTCTTTTGGCCTTCCTAGCCCTGGGCCAAGTTCCTTCCTCTTTCCTCAGTTTTTACCCCTTTCCTTCATTCTCCCATCCAACTTTCAGGCCTTCCTTTCTCACGCCCCAGTTAGCAGCATCTCAAAATTCGAAAGGTTTATTACTCATCTATTAATTCTATTCCATTTACTTATTCGGTTCTATACCTATCTTACCTATGTATGGAAGAACCGCTGGTAGCCAAGGTGGCAGCAAGAATCCTAGCAGCTGTCACCTGACGTATCCGTAGTAGTCAGCAATTTCCATTTCTTTGTCCCTCTGGGTGAAAAATTGCAGCTTCCCCGAAGAGGTGTATCTGGCAGCATTCTCCCGTTGTTGTTGAGCCCGCCTCTTCATGGCCTCTCGCTCTGGCCTCTGCTCTTGTTCGATGGGCTTTGACATGACTGGCTCAGGCACGTTGGGTTCCCTCCATGGAACTCGTTGCTTGCTGAAGTCTTGGAGTAGAAGTTGGGTTTGGAGCTTGGGTGGGGACTGGCGCTTAGTCACAGCAGGGGGAACAGGCTCGCGCTGGAGAGAAGCGCCAGATGAAGTTTTGTAGGGTGCAGGCCTAGGAGCAGCAGGCTGAGGGACACGAGGCTGGGTATGGTTGGTCCAAGCCGGTTGGGTTGGGTTGGCCACAGTTGGCTGAGCTGGTTTGGCGGGACCTGGCAAAGAGGCAGGAGCTGGCTGGGATGAATTGACTGCAGCAGGTTGAGCTGAGTCAGTAGAACCAGGCTGGGCACGGTAAGCCACAGCAGGCCGATGTGAGGCCAGAGACTGTGGCCTCCGAGGAGCGGGTCGAGCTTGAGGCTTGTCCCAGGCAGAAAAAGGCAGAGGTATCAACTTGACCTTCCCAGGAGGAGGCCGCTCACACTGGGATGGAGATGGACACTCTGTTTCAGCACTGCTGTCTGGTTTCTGGGCTTGGACTTGCGTTTTCTCAGGCCTCTTACCCTCACGTGGGGTATGCCGCCGTGGCTGGATCGCTGGGGGTGGCTGGGGGTCTTTGGGGTTGCTTGAATTTCCCAAGAGCCGACAGGAAGAGAGCCCAGTTTTCGTCTCATTCTTCTTCCCCAGCGCATGAAGAACCTTCACAGACTCCAGCATGCGCACGCCAAGGGAGGTTCGAGGCTTTTGAAAGCTGTCTTGGCGAAGCTCAGTTTGGTGTTCCTTTCGCTTCGTGTTGGGGATTGCTGGCTTGTCTTCTGCCTTGACTTTGTTCCCTGACTGCTTGTTCTCTTCAGCCTTGTTTCTTCCTCTGGTCCTTTTGGTCTTTTCCTGCCCATGGCTCTCAGTTTTGCTGATCTTTCCGGATGCAGCTTTCTGAGGTTTGCCTTGAGAGTGCTTGGCCGTGTTCGCAGGAGCCCTGTCACTGACTGCAGCAGTGCATATAACCGCTTCTCCCCCTAACAGGCACTCTGGATCCTTTGGCTGGATTTTGGCCTTGGGAGCACCACCGATAGGCTCAGAGGCTTTCTGTTTGTTCTTCCTGGGTTGATCAGAGGGAACCTTTACGACACTTGGCTTTTCCTGCACCTGATTCACCTTAATGGCTCTGGTGTCTTCAGCTTTGATCACGTTGGGACCTTGGGATCGATCAAGATCTTTCCAAGAATTAAAGAGCTGGGGAAGGTGAATATCCTCCGCCAGTGTAGTAATGTCTGCAAGACCACTGCTAGGTTCAGTCCCATTTTCAAGTGTCCCTAGGTCCTGACGACTCAGGCTGTTCTCTCCCAGATCAGCATTTTCAGAACCAGGCTGCTCCTCTTGGCTGAGGGGATCGGTGCAGGCCAGCGGCTGGGGAATATCAGGGATTCCCAAAGGGAGTAGTGGAGGATCTTGGTTTTCTATTGGGATCTGGTAGGCCTCCAGAGGCTTTGACAGCTTGGTTTTGATATCCTCCACGTTCTTACTCTCTGTTTGTCCCTGGCTTGGAGCTGGAGGCAGGGCCAGGAGACGCCTGGCACTCTGGACTGGAGCTGTCACTGAAATGTCCCCAAGTTCAGATGGTGGGTTACTCTCAAGTATGTGACTGTTTCTGCTACTGCAGGACTTGGGGAGTTCTTGAGTTTGTGTCACACAAAACGTCTGGCTTGGAGGTTGCAATCCCAGGGAATTTTTCATCACCAGGGAAGTCTCCATCACTACAAAGGGATCAAGGGAGAAGTCAGTCCCTGGTAAATGAGATGCTCCCCCTAAACACCAACACAGCAGTCATGTACCTTTCAAGGGGTTCAGGGGCAAGATGGGCAAGGCATTTCTACTAACTCTTCTTAAGGATCATGGACAGTGCCCTATGCTACGAGGTAAGCGGTGACTGTTGTAATGCTTAACTGGTGATCATTTCATGTCACTGATCCTTGGCTCTCTTTGTATCTCATAGGACTGTTGTAAGTCCAATACAAAATGAGTCTTCTTTTTAAACAACTGAAATGTTTTACAAAGCCTAGCATTCTCATATAGAGTCCTTTCAATTCTCCCCACTTTCCCGAGAGGCTAAGAACACTTCACACCATGAACTAGGAGAGGGGGTAGAGCCCTTTCTGATGAAATACAGAAACAAAGACAGAGTCTTAGCCTGCTTGCTCTCTGGACAGGATCTCGGACCACAAGGTCTTAAATCCTGGTATAAATGACGGAAGTGAGGACACTTCAACTGGCACTCTCATAACAAGAGTTCTGAGACACCTTCCAAAGAGACTGTAGCAGTAGACGAGGGAAGGGAGTGCTACAGTGTGGTAGTACAGGGGGAATGCTCGGCTACAGCAGTGAAAAATGTGGTACCTATTGGTGTGCTCTCGGGGTTCTTGTACATGTAGCATAGATGACCTTTACAGTGTCCCTCCCACCTTCCCACCTGCATTAGGTGTTCTTTTTGTTTTTTTGTTTTTTTTAATTTACGTTTATTTATTGATTGATTGTTTGAACTTATTTATTCTACGTATTTATTTTTTTGGCTGCACAGGGTCTT
This sequence comes from Balaenoptera physalus, assembly GCF_965194825.1. Lineage (NCBI taxonomy): Eukaryota > Metazoa > Chordata > Mammalia > Artiodactyla > Balaenopteridae > Balaenoptera > Balaenoptera physalus. Next base: position 174,123 of record NW_028126497.1, on the reverse strand, counting down.
CATTGCTGTGCACGGGCTTTCTCTAGTTGCGGCTAGCGGGGTCTACTCTTGGTTGCGGTGTGCGGGCTTCTCTTGTTGCGGAGCATGCGCTCTAGGCGCGTGGGCTTCGGTAGTTGCGGCTCACGGGCTCTAGAATGCAGGCTCAGTCGTTGTGGCACATGGGCTTAGTTGCTCCACGGCATGTGGGATCTTCCCAGACCAGGGCTCGAACCCGTGTCCCCCGCATTGCATTGGCAGGTGGATTCTTAACCACGGCGCCACCAGGGAAGCCCTAGGTGTTCTTATATAGAGTCTAAAAACAGAGGGCACTGAGCGAAGGTAGTGGTTACTAAAGGCTCAGGATCTAAATTCTACCTGTCTCTACACCCCTTCCCAGCTGTCGATTTGACCCCATTTGTGAATGCCGACCTCATTCTTCAACTTTCTCTGCCGTTTGTATACTCACCTTGAAAACTTGTTTCTGTGATGCGTTGAGCAGACACAGGGTGGCAGATTGCAGAGGTGGAAGCTGGTGGTCGGATATTTGTGGGCTGAATCTCCTTCAGTCCCATTCCCATTTCTGGTTGCGCAGAGGCCCTACTTCCTGTGTATGACGCGGAGCCATAGGATTGCGGGCAGGAGCCAAGTTCTCCATACAGTGAAGACCCCAGTGTGCCTTGGTTATAGTAATATACCTGGCTTCCTTCCTGGTAGGGAAGTGACAGGCGGCTATGCCCCTGATTTGGAATCTGAGATGGTGCTCCCTGAGCAAGCCTGGCAGAAAGTGATGGATATAGAGGGACCATGTTATTGGCGTCTGAAGTTTTATCATACTGGGCTGCCATAAACATGGAGGAAGCAGCTGGGTGCCGGTCAGTGAGTGCCAGAGTAAAGTCTCCGAGTGAAGAGGAATTCTTTTCAGTGCTTCCTGTGATGTCCCACTCAAGAACACCTGGATAGGAAGGAGCTGAAGTGGAGATCTGGCTGTGGTCAGTAACTCCAGATAACATAGTCGTGCTGGAATGTTGGTAAAGGTAGGCACTACCCATGAGTGTCTGGAAAGAGGTACCGGTAGCCGATGCCGAACTGACGGCAGGGGCAGAGACTCTGGAGAAGTTGCAGACACTTCGTGTTAGGGAAGTTGCATTGCTCACCACAGGAAGACAATGCTGCAGAGAATTTAGAGTTCCAAGTAGAGATGGATTTTGGAAATTTTCTGTAAGAACAAGAGGGTCATGAAAAACTCAGGGAGGTTGAGAAATTCTCACTACGTTTGAGGAACAGCATTATCTTAAGGTTCTTGCTCTCAGGACACCTCTACTATCGACCCTTCCTGAGAAACCCAAAATCAGACAGTTAATGATGGCTGTAAGGACTGAGCAGTTTTCCACTCTTCTGTATTAACTGCCTGTGCTCCCATCTTGGGCACAGATGGGCAGAAGAGCCAAGTGGTATGGTTCAGACATTGTTCTCTAGGCTGGAAGCAACCTTCTCCCTGCCCTGTCTTTCCCTTCAGCCTGCACTCGTATTGACTTCTATGCTATTTCCTAGACTGGAAGCATTTTAGAACTAGGAGGCCCTTAGAGAACTTTCTCTTTTTTCAGTCTCATTTCACGAGTAAGGAAACTGAGGCTCAGAGAGGTCGGGTTGACTTGTTCAGGTTCTCTCATTATGTTAGTGTCATTACCAGGTTTCAGAACCTAAGTATCCTGACTTCCTTGCCAGGACTCCACTCTGAGCATGATACTGCCAGAAAGCAGGAGAAATAGAACTTATAATATAAGCATTTTTTTTGTCCATTAGAAAACAGTACGGCCATTACCATTGTCATCTTCAGTGTCTCCCTTTGCTTGTGCAGTTCCCACGCTATTACCTAGAGTTGACGTATAGCTCAGTCCAACTGGTGAACTGAAAGAGTCATTTTTGCCCTCTTCAAGCCTGGTTTCTCATCCTACCTCAAAATGATTACCCGAAAGTGGATTTCTTAAGTGCTTTTGGAAAGAGAAAAGTTATCTGATTACTTCAGATTACTCATCTATAAAGTGGTTATAACACCACCACCAATAATAATAGCAGTAATAATTAATAGATGAATAAGCTGATCTATTGCGTATGATTTATATGGAGGAAGATACAATAAGTTCTAGAAAGACAAAGAAAAATCATGAAAAACATGTTACGTAACGAAAAAGAAATCCATAGATATTAATGAAAACTGGGGTATGTGGGCAAGTATCAAAGCCTAATGAATTTACTAACAAATGACATTCTGTACCATACATGCAATATTATGAAAGTGAATTTTGCCCACTCTATTTTAGTGAATACTATTAACCAAAAAACACGATGGAGGTGATAGAGGTGAATGAATTCCTAGCCAATGCATACAGACAGAGACGATAAATCAGTAAAAAATGCACAACAAGCAACAGAATGCAACAAATGTGAATGTATAGGTAGCCACAACATATATAGACAAGTATTTCAATGAAAACCGGTACAAAGCAGACAGCAAAATAGTAAGTGTAAAAGAGTTTCATTATTGTGCTCATTCATATTTTTACCCAGCAAGTAACAGGTATTAAGCCTAGGAGAAATATATCTGTCCATGAATATAACTCATATAATAAGCAGAAAGGAAGCTTAAAAAGTATCAAGAAGGTTTTTGTATTTATCCTAGAACTTAGAATCATCTTCCACATCCAAGAAGATGACATCCCAAGACCTCAAAAAACCATCATCCCTAGAATCCAATTAAAAAAGATTTTCAAATGTAAGAAAATCCAAAGGACTCCACAATATTGTTTTAGATAAATGTGGATGTTTGTGTTTTCTTTTTTTCTTTTGCCGCGCCGCGTGGCCCTGGCCGTCAAAGCACCGAGTCCTAAAGCGCTGGACCGCCAGGGAATTCCCTAAATGGGGAATTAGAGATGTGGGGCTTGACTTTTTCTTTTTCTTCTCCGGTAGCTAAGATCTACAAGCGAACGATGGCTGTTGATCAATGTGCTCTCTGTGTTAGGAAGGAAATAACTGTAAAAATGAAAAGCAACCTTGCCTTAGAAGCTACATATCACACAAAGGAAATAGTCCTTCTGATTCAATGTAGAAGATATCATTTAAAATGTTTAATTGGTCAAATGTCTACCTAGTTTAAAAATTAGAAAGAATAGAACACTGAAAAGCAGCCCCCTAGATAACCACTTTGGTTTCTGGTTTCTAGGAAGCATCATTTCTAAAACATACTTCTAAAATGTTTCTATTCCAAACTGTCAAGTGCCAGCTGTATTCAGAGAGGCAATAAAAGAAAGAAAACGGAGTATGACTTTTCTGATAGGCTGCCTTTCCTGGTGATCCCCTGTTCTGGCCTTACTTTCCTTCTTAGTCTGTTAATGTAAGGATTTGCTACCATCAGCTTTGTTTTGCCCTGCTCTGAGCAGATTTCCCTCTGTGCTGTTTCTGCTTTAATTTAAAATCTTTGGCTCCCATCAACATTCCATGGCAAACTGCCTCTTTCTTGAGAGCTCCTCTATGCTTTCCCTCTTCATTCTTATATTTTTTTCCCATCTCTTGGTTCCTGTTGGCCTGTGCTAATGAAAACAATCCTAAACTTGCTTACGTTTGACTCTGTGCCTCCCTATATAGCCCAGTACTCTCCATCCTCTCTCCCTATTCTCTCTTTTCAACTAGTCGAAATACTAGTGGAGGGAGACCATTGGAGATGAAACATCTTGGTATATATCGCTAGTTTTCTGTGTCACCTGGCTTTTCTATGTTTCTGTTGAAACACTCTTTTGAGAAGTCTCTGATTTCATTTTCTACATGGGTACCCTTTAAGGCTCAATATTGGAAAAGAAGGGGATCAGAGTGATCAACCCAATGTGGTATCCTAACGTAACAGATAAGGAAAGCAGCAGGCTTTGTGAGGCAGTCAGTGATTTGTCCAAAGTCACACAGACAGTAAACGTCAAAGTCAAAACTGAAATTAGGTCTCCAGACTTGTAGTTCAATACTTTCCCTCATTACTCCACGCTATTTTGAATCTCCTCCTCAATTTAGGGGCACAAGAAATCGAACGCAAAACTTTCCAAAGTTTCTTTTCTTACCTGACATGGTCAGAGAAGAGGAGACATCAACTGCAGGTACAAGGGATGAGGAGACAACACTAGAGGATGTCTGAGTGGCTGCAGCTGAACGGCGCACGTGTCCAGTACAAAGGTCACTGGTTACTGGTCCAAACGGCTCCACGGAAACCCCAAGACCTCTACCAAGTGGTAGTAGGTTTGGTAGGAGAGTGATGTCACAAAGCAGGCAGTTGAAAGGTATGAGCTAGCCAATAGGGAGGTCCGATCCCCAACAGGAGGGCGGGCTTGGGTGAAGAGAGCGTAGGAGAGCTAAAACAACCCCTCAATTTCTGAGCTCTGGGGAGGAAATCCTAGAAGACAGATTTACCTCCCCCAGGCTCTTCCATTAGGGAAATCATTGCAACATTTCTTACAGACGTTCATTAATATAATTAACTAACAGTTACTTATATTCTACAGAGTATTCTATTTTATGTATCATATACTTAGAGCTATATAGATCTTATTTAACTAGTATCCTTAGGAAGGAAAGAGCCATGTAGTTTGAACTATTACAGTTGTAACTTGGTTAAAGAGCAGGGTGAAGTTTGTTGAGTGTACCCTGTGGAGAATGTTGTGGTCCAAGGCTCTTCTCTTTTAGTTTCTTCTCCTTGACTCCTACCTTCCTTGGGCTGGGCTAGGCTGGGGGCCAGGTTGGACTTGCGACTTAACATTTCTCTTCCGCTTTCTTTTTTTTTTTTTTTTTTCTTCCATTATGGGCATTGCTTCTAGGACAAGCCTTGATCTTGCATTGGATGTTCCTTCCTGTCAACTTCCAGCAGCAGGAGTCTTCTTTTCAGTGCTTGATGCTTCACGAAATAGACTCTGCCCATTGGCAGCAAATACCAGAGAGCCAGGAGACAGAGCTGGTTGCAGACCTTTCCTCTTCCAGCCTTTGGTTGCAATTGTTTTGCCCATGATTTGCTAGCTCTAGTTCCTTGGGCCACACAGGTATCCTGCCATCCAGCTCTTTTTATATGTGAGAGACATTCTGAACACTGTCCCTCTTTCTTTGCACAGAAGTATATACAGTGTGGCAGTTACCGTAATCTCCTCCCCCTTGCAAACAGCCCCTCTAGAATCTCGGACCTCTAGGACTCTCTGTCTTGCATGCTTGGGTGCAAGGCCAAGCACAATGAAGAGGAGAATAATTAGAGAAAGAGGAGGACATTGGTGGAGAACTGGGAGCAGGTAAGGTGAAAGGGCACCGGAGAAAAGAGATGCATGTAGGTTTTTTGGTTTCTGTGGGAAACAAGTTGACACACTTGGGCCTCATTTTGTATTAACAGAACAGAGAGTTGTAGATATAAGTAGCTAGATCGTGCAGCAACTGCCATGAAGTCTGTACACTGAAGAGAACAGTCTCACATCTAGTTTTCATTTTGTTTTATGTCATATTACCTTATTTATAGCATTCACTGGTATGTTTGTAGAACGCAGATGTTTTCAAATGCTCTGGTTTTGTCTACATGGTTATTTCCTTGTCCTATTTGTAAGGAATCCAACATTGTAAGACATATTGCATGTTTTTCTCTTGACGATTGTTTACCTTGAAGCGTCATGAGCTAACTTGAGCTGTTGGATTTTGTGGAGAAACTTTAAAAAGGGTCTGTGAAAAAGGCATTGTGGTGAGTCGCATTATGCACCCGAGCGTAAGGAGCAGATATCTGCCACCAGCCCAGCTTGGCCTGGATTGCCTCTGTGTTAGTTCCCCTGGTTAGTGCTTTTCTCCCTAACCACTCTTGTGACTGTGATAATGTGAGTTAAGGGCTGAGTTGCTAGTGATTTATGTGTGAGGTAGGCTGGTTTGAGGGAGGAAATCTATGGACCTAGTCATTTTCCTTGGTGGTAAGCTTTCAGGGGTGCAAAGATCGATCTTCCTGGGGACTTTTCTGGTACCAGGAAGATATCGCATAGATGGGACCTCCAAAGACACACATTTAATTTTTAGGCCTGTTGTTCCTATTATGGGATGTGAGTTTCTTCACTGATGGGGATGCTGCTTATCTGAGAAGAAACTGTGAAAGGTGGTGTAGTATAGAGGTGTGGCTTAAGCTTTTAAGTTTTCTTCAAGGTTTTTCCCCTAAGCTTCATACTTCAGACGGCCTACTTACATGAGACTAGTATGTGATGTCAGGCTAACAACTTCCTAAATACCTGCAAGCCAGATCAGTGTCTCTTTTCTCTATATTCCCATGGAAATCAAGGGTCCCGCCGAATTTTCCATCGAAACAGTTGATTTGTGCTGTCTCTAGGAATTCTACAGGGCGTACCGTTGCTTCCTAACCGGTGTCATTTGGGAGATCGATCCCCCTCTGTACGTTCAAATGATTAATTTTGAGACTCTGCTCATGTGTGCAGTAAACCCTTTAATTCCCTAAGACCTTCCTTTCCTCCATCTCATACCCCATGAAGCCCGCTTCAGTTTATCTCCTGAATTTCTTTGGAATCTGTCAGCTCTCCCTCAACATCCTAATACTGAACTTGCCTGTCTGTTGCGATTAGGTCCTAACTAGTGTCCATATATCTTGTTTCCCTCCAATCCATTCTTCACACAAGAAAGCTTCAAAGCAAGTTGGAACATTGCTCATAAACATCGCTCACAAACATTGTTTTGAGAATAGAAAACACACTGGTGGCCTTTAAGACTCTGCGTGCTCTAGAATCCTCTCTGCTTCTCTAGCCCCATCTTGTGCCACGTTTGCCCTCACTTTCTATGCTTCAGATACACTGAATTAACCTTAGTTCTCACTCATCTGACAGAAGTCAGTTGAGAAATTATTTTTCACTGTGATTCCTAGCATTAAGGAATTTGATGATCAGGTTTTGTATGAGGACTAAAACTAAACTGGGAAGTGGAAGAATTGCGTTTCAACTGTTTCAGTCAACACGCATGTATTAATGATACCTAAGTATTGAACACCGGGCTAGGTTTCATGAGGGATACAGAAGTTCTGGCCATCTCTGGTTTTGGGTATCCCTTATTTGTTGAGACCTTTGCGTTGTTTGGTTGCCTTTTGTCTGTTTTCCAGATGGGAAAACAGGAACAAGGGAAGTATAGGTTATTACTAGGTGGGGTTGAACAAGTGGAGCAGCAAACTGCAAAGCAGAAAGAAGAGGGACGTACTATAGAGGGATGTGATTTCCATTTTCAAGGCGCCTGCGTCCTGTGCAGGGAGACAGCCTAACATAAAATGTGCCTAACAAAAGATCTATTGACTTCTTACTAAAAATCTCCAGTTCATATAACCCAGGGGTTTATACCTTCTCCTTTAAAAGTTCTATTCCTGGGACTTCCCTGGTGGTCCAGTGGTGAAGACTCTGCGCTTCCAATGCAGCAGGCGTGGGTTCAATCCCTGGTTGGGGAGCTAAGATCCCACATGCTGCGCAGCCAAAGAAATTTTTTTCAAAAGTTATACTCCTGTGTTGTTGAATTTAGTGGTTTAGATTTTGTTTGAATGTTAAGAAGATTTCAGTTTATTTACCAGGAACAAACAAAACATAATGTAAAAATAGTTTCCCAGAAACGATTTCCATCGTTCTCTTCTTCCCTTTCTCCCGCAGACTGACTGGTGTTTCATCTTGACAAGTTCTCTGAAGTTCTCTGTCATTCCATAGGAAAGCGGTCTGGCTTGGAGGTTGCAATCCCAGGGAATTTTTCATCAGCGGGGAAGTCTCCATCACTACAGAGGAATCAAGGTTGAAGTCAGTCCCGGGTAAGTGAGATGCTCCCCCTAAACACCAACACAGCAGTCGTGTACCTTTCAAGGGGTTCAGGGGCAAGATGGGCAAGGCATTTCTACTAACTCTTCTTAAGGATCATGGACAGTGCCCTATGCTACGAGGTAAGCGGTGACTGTTGTAATTCTTACTGGTGATCATTTCATGTCACTGATCCTTGGCTCTCTTTGTATCTCATAGGACTGTTGTAAGTCCAATACAAAATGAGTCTTCTTTTTAAAAAACTGAAATGTTTTACAAAGCCTAGCATTCTCATAGAGAGTCCTTTGAATTCTCCCCACTTTCCCGAGAGGCTAAGAACACTTCACACCATGAACTAGGAGAGGGGGTAGAGCCCTTTCTGATGAAATATAGAAACAAAGACAGAGTCTTAGCCTGCTTGCTCTCTGGACAGGATCTCGGACCACAAGGTCTTAAATCCTGGTATAAATGACGGAAGTGAGGACAGTTCAACTGGCACTCTCATAACAAGAGTTCTGAAACACCTTCCAAAGAGACTGTAGCAGTAGACGAGGGAAGGGAGTGCTACAGTGTGGTAGTACAGGGGGAATGCTCGGCTACAGCAGTGAAAAATGTGGTACCTATTGGTGTGCTCTCGGGGTTCTTGTACATGTAGCATAGATGACCTTTACAGTGTCCCTCCCACCTTCCCACCTGCATTAGGTGTTCTGTTTTTTTGTTTGTTTGTTTGTTTTTAATTTACGTTTATTGATTGATTGATTGATTGAACTTATTTATTCTACGTATTTATTTTTTTGGCTGCACTGGGTCCTCATTGGTGTGCACGGGCTTTCTCTAGTTGCGGCTAGCGGGGTCTACTCTTGGTTGCGGTGTGCGGGCTTCTCATCGCGGTGGCCTCTCTTGTTGCGGAGCATGGGCTGTAGGCGCGTGGGCTTCGGTAGTTGCGGCTCACGGGCTCTGGAATGCAGGCTCAGTCGTTGTGGCACATGCGCTTAGTTGCAGCACGGCATGTGGGATCTTCGCAGACCGGGGCTCGAAGCCGTGTCCCCTGCATTGGCAGGCGCCACCAGGGAAGCCCTAGCTGTTCTTACATAGAGTCTAAAAACAGAGAGCACTGAGAGAAGGTAGTGATTATTAAAGGCTCAGGATCTAAATTCTACCTGTCTCTACACCCCTTCCCAGCTGTCGATTTGACCCCGTTTGTGAATGCCGACCTCATTCTTCAACTTGCTCTGCCGTTTGTATACTCACCTTGAAAACTTGTTTCTGTGATGCGTTGAGCAGACACAGGGTGGCAGATTGCAGAGGTGGAAGCTGGTGGTCGGATATTTGCGGGCTGAATCTCCTTCAGTCCCATTCCCATTTCTGGTTGCGCAGAGGCCCTACTTCCTGTGTATGACGCGGAGCCATAGGATTGCGGGCAGGAGCCAAGTTCTCCATACAGTGAAGACCCCAGTGTGCCTTGGTTATAGTAATATACCTGGCTTCCTTCCTGGTAGGGAAGTGACAGGCGGCTATGCCCCTGATTTGTTCGTGGGCCTCCTGATGCAGCAGTTCCCTTGGCTCTGGCCCTGTCGTCAGCTGCCCCTAGGAGGTCTCTGAGCCCTAGCTACTTCTCTGGTAGATTTGCCTATTCCCCCACTATAATCACACCTGAATAAGGCAACTCAAACCTTTCAGAGATGTGTCGTGAACCTCTTGTTTTCTGAAATACCTATCTGGTGGTTGTGAGACTTAAGGCCAACCTCCCCGAGAGACTTTGTTTCTATTTCTCCTAGTAAACCTAGACTCATCTCCTGTCACCTTCAACTCTACTCCAATTGTGTTCTTTCAACCCAGACCCCTGACCCTGCTTTTTACTTCTGCCATTTCATCCTCACTCCTGCTTCCTTTCCTAAATCCATACGTCTCTTTTGGCCTTCCTAGCCCTGGGCCAAGTTCCTTCCTCTTTCCTCAGTTTTTACCCCTTTCCTTCATTCTCCCATCCAACTTTCAGGCCTTCCTTTCTCACGCCCCAGTTAGCAGCATCTCAAAATTCGAAAGGTTTATTACTCATCTATTAATTCTATTCCATTTACTTATTCGGTTCTATACCTATCTTACCTATGTATGGAAGAACCGCTGGTAGCCAAGGTGGCAGCAAGAATCCTAGCAGCTGTCACCTGACGTATCCGTAGTAGTCAGCAATTTCCATTTCTTTGTCCCTCTGGGTGAAAAATTGCAGCTTCCCCGAAGAGGTGTATCTGGCAGCATTCTCCCGTTGTTGTTGAGCCCGCCTCTTCATGGCCTCTCGCTCTGGCCTCTGCTCTTGTTTGATGGGCTTTGACATGACTGGCTCAGGCACGTTGGGTTCCCTCCATGGAACTCGTTGCTTGCTGAAGTCTTGGAGTAGAAGTTGGGTTTGGAGCTTGGGTGGGGACTGGCGCTTAGTCACAGCAGGGGGAACAGGCTCGCGCTGGAGAGAAGCGCCAGATGAAGTTTTGTAGGGTGCAGGCCTAGGAGCAGCAGGCTGAGGGACACGAGGCTGGGTATGGTTGGTCCAAGCCGGTTGGGTTGGGTTGGCCACAGTTGGCTGAGCTGGTTTGGCGGGACCTGGCAAAGAGGCAGGAGCTGGCTGGGATGAATTGACTGCAGCAGGTTGAGCTGAGTCAGTAGAACCAGGCTGGGCACGGTAAGCCACAGCAGGCCGATGTGAGGCCAGAGACTGTGGCCTCCGAGGAGCGGGTCGAGCTTGAGGCTTGTCCCAGGCAGAAAAAGGCAGAGGTATCAACTTGACCTTCCCAGGAGGAGGCCGCTCACACTGGGATGGAGATGGACACTCTGTTTCAGCACTGCTGTCTGGTTTCTGGGCTTGGACTTGCGTTTTCTCAGGCCTCTTACCCTCACGTGGGGTATGCCGCCGTGGCTGGATCGCTGGGGGTGGCTGGGGGTCTTTGGGGTTGCTTGAATTTCCCAAGAGCCGACAGGAAGAGAGCCCAGTTTTCGTCTCATTCTTCTTCCCCAGCGCATGAAGAACCTTCACAGACTCCAGCATGCGCACGCCAAGGGAGGTTCGAGGCTTTTGAAAGCTCTCTTGGCGAAGCTCAGTTTGGTGTTCCTTTCGCTTCGTGTTGGGGATTGCTGGCTTGTCTTCTGCCTTGACTTTGTTCCCTGACTGCTTGTTCTCTTCAGCCTTGTTTCTTCCTCTGGTCCTTTTGGTCTTTTCCTGCCCATGGCTCTCAGTTTTGCTGATCTTTCCGGATGCAGCTTTCTGAGGTTTGCCTTGAGAGTGCTTGGCCGTGTTCGCAGGAGCCCTGTCACTGACTGCAGCAGTGCATATAACCGCTTCTCCCCCTAACAGGCACTCTGGATCCTTTGGCTGGATTTTGGCCTTGGGAGCACCACCGATAGGCTCAGAGGCTTTCTGTTTGTTCTTCCTGGGTTGATCAGAGGGAACCTTTACGACACTTGGCTTTTCCTGCACCTGATTCACCTTAATGGCTCTGGTGTCTTCAGCTTTGATCACGTTGGGACCTTGGGATCGATCAAGATCTTTCCAAGAATTAAAGAGCTGGGGAAGGTGAATATCCTCCGCCAGTGTAGTAATGTCTGCAAGACCACTGCTAGGTTCAGTCCCATTTTCAAGTGTCCCTAGGTCCTGACGACTCAGGCTGTTCTCTCCCAGATCAGCATTTTCAGAACCAGGCTGCTCCTCTTGGCTGAGGGGATCGGTGCAGGCCAGCGGCTGGGGAATATCAGGGATTCCCAAAGGGAGTAGTGGAGGATCTTGGTTTTCTATTGGGATCTGGTAGGCCTCCAGAGGCTTTGACAGCTTGGTTTTGATATCCTCCACGTTCTTACTCTCTGTTTGTCCCTGGCTTGGAGCTGGAGGCAGGGCCAGGAGACGCCTGGCACTCTGGACTGGAGCTGTCACTGAAATGTCCCCAAGTTCAGATGGTGGGTTACTCTCAAGTATGTGACTGTTTCTGCTACTGCAGGACTTGGGGAGTTCTTGAGTTTGTGTCACACAAAACGTCTGGCTTGGAGGTTGCAATCCCAGGGAATTTTTCATCACCAGGGAAGGCTCCATCACTACAAAGGGATCAAGGGAGAAGTCAGTCCCTGGTAAATGAGATGCTCCCCCTAAACACCAACACAGCAGTCATGTACCTTTCAAGGGGTTCAGGGGCAAGATGGGCAAGGCATTTCTACTAACTCTTCTTAAGGATCATGGACAGTGCCCTATGCTACGAGGTAAGCGGTGACTGTTGTAATGCTTAACTGGTGATCATTTCATGTCACTGATCCTTGGCTCTCTTTGTATCTCATAGGACTGTTGTAAGTCCAATACAAAATGAGTCTTCTTTTTAAACAACTGAAATGTTTTACAAAGCCTAGCATTCTCATATAGAGTCCTTTCAATTCTCCCCACTTTCCCGAGAGGCTAAGAACACTTCACACCATGAACTAGGAGAGGGGGTAGAGCCCTTTCTGATGAAATACAGAAACAAAGACAGAGTCTTAGCCTGCTTGCTCTCTGGACAGGATCTCGGACCACAAGGTCTTAAATCCTGGTATAAATGACGGAAGTGAGGACACTTCAACTGGCACTCTCATAACAAGAGTTCTGAGACACCTTCCAAAGAGACTGTAGCAGTAGACGAGGGAAGGGAGTGCTACAGTGTGGTAGTACAGGGGGAATGCTCGGCTACAGCAGTGAAAAATGTGGTACCTATTGGTGTGCTCTCGGGGTTCTTGTACATGTAGCATAGATGACCTTTACAGTGTCCCTGCCACCTTCCCACCTGCATTAGGTGTTCTTTTTGTTTTTTTGTTTTTTTGTTTTTTTTTAATTTACGTTTATTTATTGATTGATTGTTTGAACTTATTTATTCTACGTATTTATTTTTTTGGCTGCACAGGGTCTTCATTGCTGTGCACGGGCTTTCTCTAGTTGCGGCTAGCGGGGTCTACTCTTGGTTGCGGTGTGCGGGCTTCTCTTGTTGCGGAGCATGCGCTCTAGGCGCGTGGGCTTCGGTAGTTGCGGCTCACGGGCTCTAGAATGCAGGCTCAGTCGTTGTGGCACATGGGCTTAGTTGCTCCACGGCATGTGGGATCTTCCCAGACCAGGGCTCGAACCCGTGTCCCCCGCATTGCATTGGCAGGCGGATTCTTAACCACGGCGCCACCAGGGAAGCCCTAGGTGTTCTTACATAGAGTCTAAAAACAGAGGGCACTGAGCGAAGGTAGTGGTTACTAAAGGCTCAGGATCTAAATTCTACCTGTCTCTACACCCCTTCCCAGCTGTCGATTTGACCCCATTTGTGAATGCCGACCTCATTCTTCAGCTTTCTCTGCCGTTTGTATACTCACCTTGAAAACTTGTTTCTGTGATGCGTTGAGCAGACACAGGGTGGCAGATTGCAGAGGTGGAAGCTGGTGGTCGGATATTTGTGGGCTGAATCTCCTTCAGTCCCATTCCCATTTCTGGTTGCGCAGAGGCCCTACTTCCTGTGTATGACGCGGAGCCATAGGATTGCGGGCAGGAGCCAAGTTCTCCATACAGTGAAGACCCCAGTGTGCCTTGGTTATAGTAATATACCTGGCTTCCTTCCTGGTAGGGAAGTGACAGGCGGCTATGCCCCTGATTTGGAATCTGAGATGGTGCTCCCTGAGCAAGCCTGGCAGAAAGTGATGGATATAGAGGGACCATGTTATTGGCGTCTGAAGTTTTATCATACTGGGCTGCCATAAACATGGAGGAAGCAGCTGGGTGCCGGTCAGTGAGTGCCAGAGTAAAGTCTCCGAGTGAAGAGGAATTCTTTTCAGTGCTTCCTGTGATGTCCCACTCAAGAACACCTGGATAGGAAGGAGCTGAAGTGGAGATCTGGCTGTGGTCAGTAACTCCAGATAACATAGTCGTGCTGGAATGTTGGTAAAGGTAGGCACTACCCATGAGTGTCTGGAAAGAGGTACCGGTAGCCGATGCCGAACTGACGGCAGGGGCAGAGACTCTGGAGAAGTTGCAGACACTTCGTGTTAGGGAAGTTGCATTGCTCACCACAGGAAGAGAATGCTGCAGAGAATTTAGAGTTCCAAGTAGAGATGGATTTTGGAAATTTTCTGTAAGAACAAGAGGGTCATGAAAAACTCAGGGAGGTTGAGAAATTCTCACTACGTTTGAGGAACAGCATTATCTTAAGGTTCTTGCTCTCAGGACACCTCTACTATCGACCCTTCCTGAGAAACCCAAAATCAGACAGTTAATGATGGCTGTAAGGACTGAGCAGTTTTCCACTCTTCTGTATTAACTGCCTGTGCTCCCATCTTGGGCACAGATGGGCAGAAGAGCCAAGTGGTATGGTTCAGACATTGTTCTCTAGGCTGGAAGCAACCTTCTCCCTGCCCTGTCTTTCCCTTCAGCCTGCACTCGTATTGACTTCTATGCTATTTCCTAGACTGGAAGCATTTTAGAACTAGGAGGCCCTTAGAGAACTTTCTCTTTTTTCAGTCTCATTTCACGAGTAAGGAAACTGAGGCTCAGAGAGGTCGGGTTGACTTGTTCAGGTTCTCTCATTATGTTAGTGTCATTACCAGGTTTCAGAACCTAAGTATCCTGACTTCCTTGCCAGGACTCCACTCTGAGCATGATACTGCCAGAAAGCAGGAGAAATAGAACTTATAATATAAGCATTTTTTTTGTCCATTAGAAAACAGTACGGCCATTACCATTGTCATCTTCAGTGTCTCCCTTTGCTTGTGCAGTTCCCACGCTATTACCTAGAGTTGACGTATAGCTCAGTCCAACTGGTGAACTGAAAGAGTCATGTTTGCCCTCTTCAAGCCTGGTTTCTCATCCTACCTCAAAATGATTACCCGAAAGTGGATTTCTTAAGTGCTTTTGGAAAGAGAAAAGTTATCTGATTACTTCAGATTACTCATCTATAAAGTGGTTATAACACCACCACCAATAATAATAGCAGTAATAATTAATAGATGAATAAGCTGATCTATTGCGTATGATTTATATGGAGGAAGATACAATAAGTTCTAGAAAGACAAAGAAAAATCATGAAAAACATGTTACGTAACGAAAAAGAAATCCATAGATATTAATGAAAACTGGGGTATGTGGGCAAGTATCAAAGCCTAATGAATTTACTAACAAATGACATTCTGTACCATACATGCAATATTATGAAAGTGAATTTTGCCCACTCTATTTTAGTGAATACTATTAACCAAAAAACACGATGGAGGTGATAGAGGTGAATGAATTCCTAGCCAATGCATACAGACAGAGACGATAAATCAGTAAAAAATGCACAACAAGCAACAGAATGCAACAAATGTGAATGTATAGGTAGCCACAACATATATAGACAAGTATTTCAATGAAAACCGGTACAAAGCAGACAGCAAAATAGTAAGTGTAAAAGAGTTTCATTATTGTGCTCATTCATATTTTTACCCAGCAAGTAACAGGTATTAAGCCTAGGAGAAATATATCTGTCCATGAATATAACTCATATAATAAGCAGAAAGGAAGCTTAAAAAGTATCAAGAAGGTTTTTGTATTTATCCTAGAACTTAGAATCATCTTCCACATCCAAGAAGATGACATCCCAAGACCTCAAAAAACCATCATCCCTAGAATCCAATTAAAAAAGATTTTCAAATGTAAGAAAATCCAAAGGACTCCACAACATTGTTTTAGATAAACGTGGATGTTTGTGTTTTCTTTTTTTCTTTTGCCGCGCCGCGTGGCCCTGGCCGTGAAAGCACCGAGTCCTAAGCGCTGGACCGCCAGGGAATTCCCTAAATGGGGAATTAGAGATGTGGGGCTTGACTTTTTCTTTTTCTTCTCCGGTAGCTAAGATCTACAAGCGAACGATGGCTGTTGATCAATGTGCTCTCTGTGTTAGGAAGGAAATAACTGTAAAAATTGAAAAGCAACCTTGCCTTAGAAGGTACATATCACACAAAGGAAATAGTCCTTCTGATTCAATGTAGAAGATATCATTTAAAATGTTTAATTGGTCAAATGTCTACCTAGTTTAAAAATTAGAAAGAATAGAACACTGAAAAGCAGCCCCCTAGATAACCACTTTGGTTTCTGGTTTCTAGGAAGCATCATTTCTAAAACATACTTCTAAAATGTTTCTATTCCAAACTGTCAAGTGCCAGCTGTATTCAGAGAGGCAATAAAAGAAAGAAAACGGAGTATGACTTTTCTGATAGGCTGCCCTTCCTGGTGATCCCCTGTTCTGGCCTTACTTTCCTTCTTAGTCTGTTAATGTAAGGATTTGCTACCATCAGCTTTGTTTTGCCCTGCTCTGAGCAGATTTCCCTCTGTGCTGTTTCTGCTTTAATTTAAAATCTTTGGCTCCCATCAACATTCCATGGCAAACTGCCTCTTTCTTGAGAGCTCCTCTATGCTTTCCCTCTTCATTCTTATATTTTTTTCCCATCTCTTGGTTCCTGTTGGCCTGTGCTAATGAAAACAATCCTAAACTTGCTTACGTTTGACTCTGTGCCTCCCTATATAGCCCAGTACTCTCCATCCTCTCTCCCTATTCTCTCTTTTCAACTAGTCGAAATACTAGTGGAGGGAGACCATTGGAGATGAAACATCTTGGTATATATCGCTAGTTTTCTGTGTCACCTGGCTTTTCTATGTTTCTGTTGAAACACTCTTTTGAGAAGTCTCTGATTTCATTTTCTACATGGGTACCCTTTAAGGCTCAATATTGGAAAAGAAGGGGATCAGAGTGATCAACCCAATGTGGTATCCTAACGTAACAGATAAGGAAAGCAGCAGGCTTTGTGAGGCAGTCAGTGATTTGTCCAAAGTCACACAGACAGTAAACGTCAAAGTCAAAACTGAAATTAGGTCTCCAGACTTGTAGTTCAATACTTTCCCTCATTATTCCACGCTATTTTGAATCTCCTCCTCAATTTAGGGGCACAAGAAATCGAACGCAAAACTTTCCAAAGTTTCTTTTCTTACCTGACATGGTCAGAGAAGAGGAGACATCAACTGCAGGTACAAGGGATGAGGAGACAACACTAGAGGATGTCTGAGTGGCTGCAGCTGAACGGCGCACGTGTCCAGTACAAAGGTCACTGGTTACTGGTCCAAACGGCTCCACGGAAACCCCAAGACCTCTACCAAGTGGTAGTAGGTTTGGTAGGAGAGTGATGTCACAAAGCAGGCAGTTGAAAGGTATGAGCTAGCCAATAGGGAGGTCCGATCCCCAACAGGAGGGCGGGCTTGGGTGAAGAGAGCGTAGGAGAGCTAAAACAACCCCTCAATTTCTGAGCTCTGGGGAGGAAATCCTAGAAGACAGATTTACCTCCCCCAGGCTCTTCCATTAGGGAAATCATTGCAACATTTCTTACAGACGTTCATTAATATAATTAACTAACAGTTACTTATATTCTACAGAGTATTCTATTTTATGTATCATATACTTAGAGCTATATAGATCTTATTTAACTAGTATCCTTAGGAAGGAAAGAGCCATGTAGTTTGAACTATTACAGTTGTAACTTGGTTAAAGAGCAGGGTGAAGTTTGTTGAGTGTACCCTGTGGAGAATGTTGTGGTCCAAGGCTCTTCTCTTTTAGTTTCTTCTCCTTGACTCCTACCTTCCTTGGGCTGGGCTAGGCTGGGGGCCAGGTTGGACTTGCGACTTAACATTTCTCTTCCGCTTTCTTTTTTTTTTTTTTTTTTCTTCCATTATGGGCATTGCTTCTAGGACAAGCCTTGATCTTGCATTGGATGTTCCTTCCTGTCAACTTCCAGCAGCAGGAGTCTTCTTTTCAGTGCTTGATGCTTCACGAAATAGACTCTGCCCATTGGCAGCAAATACCAGAGAGCCAGGAGACAGAGCTGGTTGCAGACCTTTCCTCTTCCAGCCTTTGGTTGCAATTGTTTTGCCCATGATTTGCTAGCTCTAGTTCCTTGGGCCACACAGGTATCCTGCCATCCAGCTCTTTTTATATGTGAGAGACATTCTGAACACTGTCCCTCTTTCTTTGCACAGAAGTATATACAGTGTGGCAGTTACCGTAATCTCCTCCCCCTTGCAAACAGCCCCTCTAGAATCTCGGACCTCTAGGACTCTCTGTCTTGCATGCTTGGGTGCAAGGCCAAGCACAATGAAGAGGAGAATAATTAGAGAAAGAGGAGGACATTGGTGGAGAACTGGGAGCAGGTAAGGTGAAAGGGCACCGGAGAAAAGAGATGCATGTAGGTTTTTTGGTTTCTGTGGGAAACAAGTTGACACACTTGGGCCTCATTTTGTATTAACAGAACAGAGAGTTGTAGATATAAGTAGCTAGATCGTGCAGCAACTGCCATGAAGTCTGTACACTGAAGAGAACAGTCTCACATCTAGTTTTCATTTTGTTTTATGTCATATTACCTTATTTATAGCATTCACTGGTATGTTTGTAGAACGCAGATGTTTTCAAATGCTCTGGTTTTGTCTACATGGTTATTTCCTTGTCCTATTTGTAAGGAATCCAACATTGTAAGACATATTGCATGTTTTTCTCTTGACGATTGTTTACCTTGAAGCGTCATGAGCTAACTTGAGCTGTTGGATTTTGTGGAGAAACTTTAAAAAGGGTCTGTGAAAAAGGCATTGTGGTGAGTCGCATTATGCACCCGAGCGTAAGGAGCAGATATCTGCCACCAGCCCAGCTTGGCCTGGATTGCCTCTGTGTTAGTTCCCCTGGTTAGTGCTTTTCTCCCTAACCACTCTTGTGACTGTGATAATGTGAGTTAAGGGCTGAGTTGCTAGTGATTTATGTGTGAGGTAGGCTGGTTTGAGGGAGGAAATCTATGGACCTAGTCATTTTCCTTGGTGGTAAGCTTTCAGGGGTGCAAAGATCGATCTTCCTGGGGACTTTTCTGGTACCAGGAAGATATCGCATAGATGGGACCTCCAAAGACACACATTTAATTTTTAGGCCTGTTGTTCCTATTATGGGATGTGAGTTTCTTCACTGATGGGGATGCTGCTTATCTGAGAAGAAACTGTGAAAGGTGGTGTAGTATAGAGGTGTGGCTTAAGCTTTTAAGTTTTCTTCAAGGTTTTTCCCCTAAGCTTCATACTTCAGACGGCCTACTTACATGAGACTAGTATGTGATGTCAGGCTAACAACTTCCTAAATACCTGCAAGCCAGATCAGTGTCTCTTTTCTCTATATTCCCATGGAAATCAAGGGTCCCGCCGAATTTTCCATCGAAACAGTTGATTTGTGCTGTCTCTAGGAATTCTACAGGGCGTACCGTTGCTTCCTAACCGGTGTCATTTGGGAGATCGATCCCCCTCTGTACGTTCAAATGATTAATTTTGAGACTCTGCTCATGTGTGCAGTAAACCCTTTAATTCCCTAAGACCTTCCTTTCCTCCATCTCATACCCCATGAAGCCCGCTTCAGTTTATCTCCTGAATTTCTTTGGAATCTGTCAGCTCTCCCTCAACATCCTAATACTGAACTTGCCTGTCTGTTGCGATTAGGTCCTAACTAGTGTCCATATATCTTGTTTCCCTCCAATCCATTCTTCACACAAGAAAGCTTCAAAGCAAGTTGGAACATTGCTCATAAACATCGCTCACAAACATTGTTTTGAGAATAGAAAACACACTGGTGGCCTTTAAGACTCTGCGTGCTCTAGAATCCTCTCTGCTTCTCTAGCCCCATCTTGTGCCACGTTTGCCCTCACTTTCTATGCTTCAGATACACTGAATTAACCTTAGTTCTCACTCATCTGACAGAAGTCAGTTGAGAAATTATTTTTCACTGTGATTCCTAGCATTAAGGAATTTGATGATCAGGTTTTGTATGAGGACTAAAACTAAACTGGGAAGTGGAAGAATTGCGTTTCAACTGTTTCAGTCAACACGCATGTATTAATGATACCTAAGTATTGAACACCGGGCTAGGTTTCATGAGGGATACAGAAGTTCTGGCCATCTCTGGTTTTGGGTATCCCTTATTTGTTGAGACCTTTGCGTTGTTTGGTTGCCTTTTGTCTGTTTTCCAGATGGGAAAACAGGAACAAGGGAAGTATAGGTTATTACTAGGTGGGGTTGAACAAGTGGAGCAGCAAACTGCAAAGCAGAAAGAAGAGGGACGTACTATAGAGGGATGTGATTTCCATTTTCAAGGCGCCTGCGTCCTGTGCAGGGAGACAGCCTAACATAAAATGTGCCTAACAAAAGATCTATTGACTTCTTACTAAAAATCTCCAGTTCATATAACCCAGGGGTTTATACCTTCTCCTTTAAAAGTTCTATTCCTGGGACTTCCCTGGTGGTCCAGTGGTGAAGACTCTGCGCTTCCAATGCAGCAGGCGTGGGTTCAATCCCTGGTTGGGGAGCTAAGATCCCACATGCTGCGCAGCCAAAGAAATTTTTTTCAAAAGTTATACTCCTGTGTTGTTGAATTTAGTGGTTTAGATTTTGTTTGAATGTTAAGAAGATTTCAGTTTATTTACCAGGAACAAACAAAACATAATGTAAAAATAGTTTCCCAGAAACGATTTCCATCGTTCTCTTCTTCCCTTTCTCCCGCAGACTGACTGGTGTTTCATCTCGACAAGTTCTCTGAAGTTCTCTGTCATTCCATAGGAAAGCGGTCTGGCTTGGAGGTTGCAATCCCAGGGAATTTTTCATCAGCGGGGAAGTCTCCATCACTACAGAGGAATCAAGGTTGAAGTCAGTCCCGGGTAAGTGAGATGCTCCCCCTAAACACCAACACAGCAGTCGTGTACCTTTCAAGGGGTTCAGGGGCAAGATGGGCAAGGCATTTCTACTAACTCTTCTTAAGGATCATGGACAGTGTGCCCTATGCTACGAGGTAAGCGGTGACTGTTGTAATTCTTACTGGTGATCATTTCATGTCACTGATCCTTGGCTCTCTTTGTATCTCATAGGACTGTTGTAAGTCCAATACAAAATGAGTCTTCTTTTTAAAAAACTGAAATGTTTTACAAAGCCTAGCATTCTCATAGAGAGTCCTTTGAATTCTCCCCACTTTCCCGAGAGGCTAAGAACACTTCACACCATGAACTAGGAGAGGGGGTAGAGCCCTTTCTGATGAAATATAGAAACAAAGACAGAGTCTTAGCCTGCTTGCTCTCTGGACAGGATCTCGGACCACAAGGTCTTAAATCCTGGTATAAATGACGGAAGTGAGGACAGTTCAACTGGCACTCTCATAACAAGAGTTCTGAAACACCTTCCAAAGAGACTGTAGCGGTAGACGAGGGAAGGGAGTGCTACAGTGTGGTAGTACAGGGGGAATGCTCGGCTACAGCAGTGAAAAATGTGGTACCTATTGGTGTGCTCTCGGGGTTCTTGTACATGTAGCATAGATGACCTTTACAGTGTCCCTCCCACCTTCCCACCTGCATTAGGTGTTCTGTTTTTTTGTTTGTTTGTTTGTTTTTAATTTACGTTTATTGATTGATTGATTGATTGAACTTATTTATTCTACGTATTTATTTTTTTGGCTGCACTGGGTCCTCATTGGTGTGCACGGGCTTTCTCTAGTTGCGGCTAGCGGGGTCTACTCTTGGTTGCGGTGTGCGGGCTTCTCATCGCGGTGGCCTCTCTTGTTGCGGAGCATGGGCTGTAGGCGCGTGGGCTTCGGTAGTTGCGGCTCACGGGCTCTGGAATGCAGGCTCAGTCGTTGTGGCACATGCGCTTAGTTGCAGCACGGCATGTGGGATCTTCGCAGACCGGGGCTCGAAGCCGTGTCCCCTGCATTGGCAGGCGCCACCAGGGAAGCCCTAGCTGTTCTTACATAGAGTCTAAAAACAGAGAGCACTGAGAGAAGGTAGTGATTATTAAAGGCTCAGGATCTAAATTCTACCTGTCTCTACACCCCTTCCCAGCTGTCGATTTGACCCCGTTTGTGAATGCCGACCTCATTCTTCAACTTGCTCTGCCGTTTGTATACTCACCTTGAAAACTTGTTTCTGTGATGCGTTGAGCAGACACAGGGTGGCAGATTGCAGAGGTGGAAGCTGGTGGTCGGATATTTGCGGGCTGAATCTCCTTCAGTCCCATTCCCATTTCTGGTTGCGCAGAGGCCCTACTTCCTGTGTATGACGCGGAGCCATAGGATTGCGGGCAGGAGCCAAGTTCTCCATACAGTGAAGACCCCAGTGTGCCTTGGTTATAGTAATATACCTGGCTTCCTTCCTGGTAGGGAAGTGACAGGCGGCTATGCCCCTGATTTGTTCGTGGGCCTCCTGATGCAGCAGTTCCCTTGGCTCTGGCCCTGTCGTCAGCTGCCCCTAGGAGGACTCTGAGCCCTAGCTACTTCTCTGGTAGATTTGCCTATTCCCCCACTATAATCACACCTGAATAAGGCAACTCAAACCTTTCAGAGATGTGTCGTGAACCTCTTGTTTTCTGAAATACCTATCTGGTGGTTGTGAGACTTAAGGCCAACCTCCCCGAGAGACTTTGTTTCTATTTCTCCTAGTAAACCTAGACTCATCTCCTGTCACCTTCAACTCTACTCCAATTGTGTTCTTTCAACCCAGACCCCTGACCCTGCTTTTTACTTCTGCCATTTCATCCTCACTCCTGCTTCCTTTCCTAAATCCATACGTCTCTTTTGGCCTTCCTAGCCCTGGGCCAAGTTCCTTCCTCTTTCCTCAGTTTTTACCCCTTTCCTTCATTCTCCCATCCAACTTTCAGTCCTTCCTTTCTCACGCCCCAGTTAGCAGCATCTCAAAATTCGAAAGGTTTATTACTCATCTATTAATTCTATTCCATTTACTTATTCGGTTCTATACCTATCTTACCTATGTATGGAAGAACCGCTGGTAGCCAAGGTGGCAGCAAG
This sequence comes from Balaenoptera physalus, assembly GCF_965194825.1. Lineage (NCBI taxonomy): Eukaryota > Metazoa > Chordata > Mammalia > Artiodactyla > Balaenopteridae > Balaenoptera > Balaenoptera physalus. Next base: position 151,466 of record NW_028126497.1, on the reverse strand, counting down.
AATCCTAGCAGCTGTCACCTGACGTATCCATAGTAGTCAGCAATTTCCATTTCTTTGTCCCTCTCGGTGAAAAATTGCAGCTTCCCCGAAGAGGTGTATCTGGCAGCATTCTCCCGTTGTTGTTGAGCCCGCCTCTTCATGGCCTCTCGCTCTGGCCTCTGCTCTTGTTCGATGGGCTTTGACATGACTGGCTCAGGCACGTTGGGTTCCCTCCATGGAACTCGTTGCTTGCTGAAGTCTTGGAGTAGAAGTTGGGTTTGGAGCTTGGGTGGGGACTGGCGCTTAGTCACAGCAGGGGGAACAGGCTCGCGCTGGAGAGAAGCGCCAGATGAAGTTTTGTAGGGTGCAGGCCTAGGAGCAGCAGGCTGAGGGACACGAGGCTGGGTATGGTTGGTCCAAGCCGGTTGGGTTGGGTTGGCCACAGTTGGCTGAGCTGGTTTGGCGGGACCTGGCAAAGAGGCAGGAGCTGGCTGGGATGAATTGACTGCAGCAGGTTGAGCTGAGTCAGTAGAACCAGGCTGGGCACGGTAAGCCACAGCAGGCCGATGTGAGGCCAGAGACTGTGGCCTCCGAGGAGCGGGTCGAGCTTGAGGCTTGTCCCAGGCAGAAAAAGGCAGAGGTATCAACTTGACCTTCCCAGGAGGAGGCCGCTCACACTGGGATGGAGATGGACACTCTGTTTCAGCACTGCTGTCTGGTTTCTGGGCTTGGACTTGCGTTTTCTCAGGCCTCTTACCCTCACGTGGGGTATGCCGCCGTGGCTGGATCGCTGGGGGTGGCTGGGGGTCTTTGGGGTTGCTTGAATTTCCCAAGAGCCGACAGGAAGAGAGCCCAGTTTTCGTCTCATTCTTCTTCCCCAGCGCATGAAGAACCTTCACAGACTCCAGCATGCGCACGCCAAGGGAGGTTCGAGGCTTTTGAAAGCTCTCTTGGCGAAGCTCAGTTTGGTGTTCCTTTCGCTTCGTGTTGGGGATTGCTGGCTTGTCTTCTGCCTTGACTTTGTTCCCTGACTGCTTGTTCTCTTCAGCCTTGTTTCTTCCTCTGGTCCTTTTGGTCTTTTCCTGCCCATGGCTCTCAGTTTTGCTGATCTTTCCGGATGCAGCTTTCTGAGGTTTGCCTTGAGAGTGCTTGGCCGTGTTCGCAGGAGCCCTGTCACTGACTGCAGCAGTGCATATAACCGCTTCTCCCCCTAACAGGCACTCTGGATCCTTTGGCTGGATTTTGGCCTTGGGAGCACCACCGATAGGCTCAGCGGCTTTCTGTTTGTTCTTCCTGGGTTGATCAGAGGGAACCTTTACGACACTTGGCTTTTCCTGCACCTGATTCACCTTAATGGCTCTGGTGTCTTCAGCTTTGATCACGTTGGGACCTTGGGATCGATCAAGATCTTTCCAAGAATTAAAGAGCTGGGGAAGGTGAATATCCTCCGCCAGTGTAGTAATGTCTGCAAGACCACTGCTAGGTTCAGTCCCATTTTCAAGTGTCCCTAGGTCCTGACGACTCAGGCTGTTCTCTCCCAGATCAGCATTTTCAGAACCAGGCTGCTCCTCTTGGCTGAGGGGATCGGTGCAGGCCAGCGGCTGGGGAATATCAGGGATTCCCAAAGGGAGTAGTGGAGGATCTTGGTTTTCTATTGGGATCTGGTAGGCCTCCAGAGGCTTTGACAGCTTGGTTTTGATATCCTCCACGTTCTTACTCTCTGTTTGTCCCTGGCTTGGAGCTGGAGGCAGGGCCAGGAGACGCCTGGCACTCTGGACTGGAGCTGTCACTGAAATGTCCCCAAGTTCAGATGGTGGGTTACTCTCAAGTATGTGACTGTTTCTGCTACTGCAGGACTTGGGGAGTTCTTGAGTTTGTGTCACACAAAACGTCTGGCTTGGAGGTTGCAATCCCAGGGAATTTTTCATCACCAGGGAAGTCTCCATCACTACAAAGGGATCAAGGGAGAAGTCAGTCCCTGGTAAATGAGATGCTCCCCCTAAACACCAACACAGCAGTCATGTACCTTTCAAGGGGTTCAGGGGCAAGATGGGCAAGGCATTTCTACTAACTCTTCTTAAGGATCATGGACAGTGCCCTATGCTACGAGGTAAGCGGTGACTGTTGTAATGCTTAACTGGTGATCATTTCATGTCACTGATCCTTGGCTCTCTTTGTATCTCATAGGACTGTTGTAAGTCCAATACAAAATGAGTCTTCTTTTTAAACAACTGAAATGTTTTACAAAGCCTAGCATTCTCATATAGAGTCCTTTCAATTCTCCCCACTTTCCCGAGAGGCTAAGAACACTTCACACCATGAACTAGGAGAGGGGGTAGAGCCCTTTCTGATGAAATACAGAAACAAAGACAGAGTCTTAGCCTGCTTGCTCTCTGGACAGGATCTCGGACCACAAGGTCTTAAATCCTGGTATAAATGACGGAAGTGAGGACACTTCAACTGGCACTCTCATAACAAGAGTTCTGAGACACCTTCCAAAGAGACTGTAGCAGTAGACGAGGGAAGGGAGTGCTACAGTGTGGTAGTACAGGGGGAATGCTCGGCTACAGCAGTGAAAAATGTGGTACCTATTGGTGTGCTCTCGGGGTTCTTGTACATGTAGCATAGATGACCTTTACAGTGTCCCTGCCACCTTCCCACCTGCATTAGGTGTTCTTTTTGTTTTTTTGTTTTTTTTAATTTACGTTTATTTATTGATTGATTGTTTGAACTTATTTATTCTACGTATTTATTTTTTTGGCTGCACAGGGTCTTCATTGCTGTGCACGGGCTTTCTCTAGTTGCGGCTAGCGGGGTCTACTCTTGGTTGCGGTGTGCGGGCTTCTCTTGTTGCGGAGCATGCGCTCTAGGCGCGTGGGCTTCGGTAGTTGCGGCTCACGGGCTCTAGAATGCAGGCTCAGTCGTTGTGGCACATGGGCTTAGTTGCTCCACGGCATGTGGGATCTTCCCAGACCAGGGCTCGAACCCGTGTCCCCCGCATTGCATTGGCAGGCGGATTCTTAACCACGGCGCCACCAGGGAAGCCCTAGGTGTTCTTATATAGAGTCTAAAAACAGAGGGCACTGAGCGAAGGTAGTGGTTACTAAAGGCTCAGGATCTAAATTCTACCTGTCTCTACACCCCTTCCCAGCTGTCGATTTGACCCCATTTGTGAATGCCGACCTCATTCTTCAACTTTCTCTGCCGTTTGTATACTCACCTTGAAAACTTGTTTCTGTGATGCGTTGAGCAGACACAGGGTGGCAGATTGCAGAGGTGGAAGCTGGTGGTCGGATATTTGTGGGCTGAATCTCCTTCAGTCCCATTCCCATTTCTGGTTGCGCAGAGGCCCTACTTCCTGTGTATGACGCGGAGCCATAGGATTGCGGGCAGGAGCCAAGTTCTCCATACAGTGAAGACCCCAGTGTGCCTTGGTTATAGTAATATACCTGGCTTCCTTCCTGGTAGGGAAGTGACAGGCGGCTATGCCCCTGATTTGGAATCTGAGATGGTGCTCCCTGAGCAAGCCTGGCAGAAAGTGATGGATATAGAGGGACCATGTTATTGGCGTCTGAAGTTTTATCATACTGGGCTGCCATAAACATGGAGGAAGCAGCTGGGTGCCGGTCAGTGAGTGCCAGAGTAAAGTCTCCGAGTGAAGAGGAATTCTTTTCAGTGCTTCCTGTGATGTCCCACTCAAGAACACCTGGATAGGAAGGAGCTGAAGTGGAGATCTGGCTGTGGTCAGTAACTCCAGATAACATAGTCGTGCTGGAATGTTGGTAAAGGTAGGCACTACCCATGAGTGTCTGGAAAGAGGTACCGGTAGCCGATGCCGAACTGACGGCAGGGGCAGAGACTCTGGAGAAGTTGCAGACACTTCGTGTTAGGGAAGTTGCATTGCTCACCACAGGAAGAGAATGCTGCAGAGAATTTAGAGTTCCAAGTAGAGATGGATTTTGGAAATTTTCTGTAAGAACAAGAGGGTCATGAAAAACTCAGGGAGGTTGAGAAATTCTCACTACGTTTGAGGAACAGCATTATCTTAAGGTTCTTGCTCTCAGGACACCTCTACTATCGACCCTTCCTGAGAAACCCAAAATCAGACAGTTAATGATGGCTGTAAGGACTGAGCAGTTTTCCACTCTTCTGTATTAACTGCCTGTGCTCCCATCTTGGGCACAGATGGGCAGAAGAGCCAAGTGGTATGGTTCAGACATTGTTCTCTAGGCTGGAAGCAACCTTCTCCCTGCCCTGTCTTTCCCTTCAGCCTGCACTCGTATTGACTTCTATGCTATTTCCTAGACTGGAAGCATTTTAGAACTAGGAGGCCCTTAGAGAACTTTCTCTTTTTTCAGTCTCATTTCACGAGTAAGGAAACTGAGGCTCAGAGAGGTCGGGTTGACTTGTTCAGGTTCTCTCATTATGTTAGTGTCATTACCAGGTTTCAGAACCTAAGTATCCTGACTTCCTTGCCAGGACTCCACTCTGAGCATGATAGTGCCAGAAAGCAGGAGAAATAGAACTTATAATATAAGCATTTTTTTTGTCCATTAGAAAACAGTACGGCCATTACCATTGTCATCTTCAGTGTCTCCCTTTGCTTGTGCAGTTCCCACGCTATTACCTAGAGTTGACGTATAGCTCAGTCCAACTGGTGAACTGAAAGAGTCATTTTTGCCCTCTTCAAGCCTGGTTTCTCATCCTACCTCAAAATGATTACCCGAAAGTGGATTTCTTAAGTGCTTTTGGAAAGAGAAAAGTTATCTGATTACTTCAGATTACTCATCTATAAAGTGGTTATAACACCACCACCAATAATAATAGCAGTAATAATTAATAGATGAATAAGCTGATCTATTGCGTATGATTTATATGGAGGAAGATACAATAAGTTCTAGAAAGACAAAGAAAAATCATGAAAAACATGTTACGTAACGAAAAAGAAATCCATAGATATTAATGAAAACTGGGGTATGTGGGCAAGTATCAAAGCCTAATGAATTTACTAACAAATGACATTCTGTACCATACATGCAATATTATGAAAGTGAATTTTGCCCACTCTATTTTAGTGAATACTATTAACCAAAAAACACGATGGAGGTGATAGAGGTGAATGAATTCCTAGCCAATGCATACAGACAGAGACGATAAATCAGTAAAAAATGCACAACAAGCAACAGAATGCAACAAATGTGAATGTATAGGTAGCCACAACATATATAGACAAGTATTTCAATGAAAACCGGTACAAAGCAGACAGCAAAATAGTAAGTGTAAAAGAGTTTCATTATTGTGCTCATTCATATTTTTACCCAGCAAGTAACAGGTATTAAGCCTAGGAGAAATATATCTGTCCATGAATATAACTCATATAATAAGCAGAAAGGAAGCTTAAAAAGTATCAAGAAGGTTTTTGTATTTATCCTAGAACTTAGAATCATCTTCCACATCCATGAAGATGACATCCCAAGACCTCAAAAAACCATCATCCCTAGAATCCAATTAAAAAAGATTTTCAAATGTAAGAAAATCCAAAGGACTCCACAATATTGTTTTAGATAAATGTGGATGTTTGTGTTTTCTTTTTTTCTTTTGCCGCGCCGCGTGGCCCTGGCCGTCAAAGCACCGAGTCCTAAAGCGCTGGACCGCCAGGGAATTCCCTAAATGGGGAATTAGAGATGTGGGGCTTGACTTTTTCTTTTTCTTCTCCGGTAGCTAAGATCTACAAGCGAACGATGGCTGTTGATCAATGTGCTCTCTGTGTTAGGAAGGAAATAACTGTAAAAATGAAAAGCAACCTTGCCTTAGAAGCTACATATCACACAAAGGAAATAGTCCTTCTGATTCAATGTAGAAGATATCATTTAAAATGTTTAATTGGTCAAATGTCTACCTAGTTTAAAAATTAGAAAGAATAGAACACTGAAAAGCAGCCCCCTAGATAACCACTTTGGTTTCTGGTTTCTAGGAAGCATCATTTCTAAAACATACTTCTAAAATGTTTCTATTCCAAACTGTCAAGTGCCAGCTGTATTCAGAGAGGCAATAAAAGAAAGAAAACGGAGTATGACTTTTCTGATAGGCTGCCTTTCCTGGTGATCCCCTGTTCTGGCCTTACTTTCCTTCTTAGTCTGTTAATGTAAGGATTTGCTACCATCAGCTTTGTTTTGCCCTGCTCTGAGCAGATTTCCCTCTGTGCTGTTTCTGCTTTAATTTAAAATCTTTGGCTCCCATCAACATTCCATGGCAAACTGCCTCTTTCTTGAGAGCTCCTCTATGCTTTCCCTCTTCATTCTTATATTTTTTTCCCATCTCTTGGTTCCTGTTGGCCTGTGCTAATGAAAACAATCCTAAACTTGCTTACGTTTGACTCTGTGCCTCCCTATATAGCCCAGTACTCTCCATCCTCTCTCCCTATTCTCTCTTTTCAACTAGTCGAAATACTAGTGGAGGGAGACCATTGGAGATGAAACATCTTGGTATATATCGCTAGTTTTCTGTGTCACCTGGCTTTTCTATGTTTCTGTTGAAACACTCTTTTGAGAAGTCTCTGATTTCATTTTCTACATGGGTACCCTTTAAGGCTCAATATTGGAAAAGAAGGGGATCAGAGTGATCAACCCAATGTGGTATCCTAACGTAACAGATAAGGAAAGCAGCAGGCTTTGTGAGGCAGTCAGTGATTTGTCCAAAGTCACACAGACAGTAAACGTCAAAGTCAAAACTGAAATTAGGTCTCCAGACTTGTAGTTCAATACTTTCCCTCATTACTCCACGCTATTTTGAATCTCCTCCTCAATTTAGGGGCACAAGAAATCGAACGCAAAACTTTCCAAAGTTTCTTTTCTTACCTGACATGGTCAGAGAAGAGGAGACATCAACTGCAGGTACAAGGGATGAGGAGACAACACTAGAGGATGTCTGAGTGGCTGCAGCTGAACGGCGCACGTGTCCAGTACAAAGGTCACTGGTTACTGGTCCAAACGGCTCCACGGAAACCCCAAGACCTCTACCAAGTGGTAGTAGGTTTGGTAGGAGAGTGATGTCACAAAGCAGGCAGTTGAAAGGTATGAGCTAGCCAATAGGGAGGTCCGATCCCCAACAGGAGGGCGGGCTTGGGTGAAGAGAGCGTAGGAGAGCTAAAACAACCCCTCAATTTCTGAGCTCTGGGGAGGAAATCCTAGAAGACAGATTTACCTCCCCCAGGCTCTTCCATTAGGGAAATCATTGCAACATTTCTTACAGACGTTCATTAATATAATTAACTAACAGTTACTTATATTCTACAGAGTATTCTATTTTATGTATCATATACTTAGAGCTATATAGATCTTATTTAACTAGTATCCTTAGGAAGGAAAGAGCCATGTAGTTTGAACTATTACAGTTGTAACTTGGTTAAAGAGCAGGGTGAAGTTTGTTGAGTGTACCCTGTGGAGAATGTTGTGGTCCAAGGCTCTTCTCTTTTAGTTTCTTCTCCTTGACTCCTACCTTCCTTGGGCTGGGCTAGGCTGGGGGCCAGGTTGGACTTGCGACTTAACATTTCTCTTCCGCTTTCTTTTTTTTTTTTTTTTTTCTTCCATTATGGGCATTGCTTCTAGGACAAGCCTTGATCTTGCATTGGATGTTCCTTCCTGTCAACTTCCAGCAGCAGGAGTCTTCTTTTCAGTGCTTGATGCTTCACGAAATAGACTCTGCCCATTGGCAGCAAATACCAGAGAGCCAGGAGACAGAGCTGGTTGCAGACCTTTCCTCTTCCAGCCTTTGGTTGCAATTGTTTTGCCCATGATTTGCTAGCTCTAGTTCCTTGGGCCACACAGGTATCCTGCCATCCAGCTCTTTTTATATGTGAGAGACATTCTGAACACTGTCCCTCTTTCTTTGCACAGAAGTATATACAGTGTGGCAGTTACCGTAATCTCCTCCCCCTTGCAAACAGCCCCTCTAGAATCTCGGACCTCTAGGACTCTCTGTCTTGCATGCTTGGGTGCAAGGCCAAGCACAATGAAGAGGAGAATAATTAGAGAAAGAGGAGGACATTGGTGGAGAACTGGGAGCAGGTAAGGTGAAAGGGCACCGGAGAAAAGAGATGCATGTAGGTTTTTTGGTTTCTGTGGGAAACAAGTTGACACACTTGGGCCTCATTTTGTATTAACAGAACAGAGAGTTGTAGATATAAGTAGCTAGATCGTGCAGCAACTGCCATGAAGTCTGTACACTGAAGAGAACAGTCTCACATCTAGTTTTCATTTTGTTTTATGTCATATTACCTTATTTATAGCATTCACTGGTATGTTTGTAGAACGCAGATGTTTTCAAATGCTCTGGTTTTGTCTACATGGTTATTTCCTTGTCCTATTTGTAAGGAATCCAACATTGTAAGACATATTGCATGTTTTTCTCTTGACGATTGTTTACCTTGAAGCGTCATGAGCTAACTTGAGCTGTTGGATTTTGTGGAGAAACTTTAAAAAGGGTCTGTGAAAAAGGCATTGTGGTGAGTCGCATTATGCACCCGAGCGTAAGGAGCAGATATCTGCCACCAGCCCAGCTTGGCCTGGATTGCCTCTGTGTTAGTTCCCCTGGTTAGTGCTTTTCTCCCTAACCACTCTTGTGACTGTGATAATGTGAGTTAAGGGCTGAGTTGCTAGTGATTTATGTGTGAGGTAGGCTGGTTTGAGGGAGGAAATCTATGGACCTAGTCATTTTCCTTGGTGGTAAGCTTTCAGGGGTGCAAAGATCGATCTTCCTGGGGACTTTTCTGGTACCAGGAAGATATCGCATAGATGGGACCTCCAAAGACACACATTTAATTTTTAGGCCTGTTGTTCCTATTATGGGATGTGAGTTTCTTCACTGATGGGGATGCTGCTTATCTGAGAAGAAACTGTGAAAGGTGGTGTAGTATAGAGGTGTGGCTTAAGCTTTTAAGTTTTCTTCAAGGTTTTTCCCCTAAGCTTCATACTTCAGACGGCCTACTTACATGAGACTAGTATGTGATGTCAGGCTAACAACTTCCTAAATACCTGCAAGCCAGATCAGTGTCTCTTTTCTCTATATTCCCATGGAAATCAAGGGTCCCGCCGAATTTTCCATCGAAACAGTTGATTTGTGCTGTCTCTAGGAATTCTACAGGGCGTACCGTTGCTTCCTAACCGGTGTCATTTGGGAGATCGATCCCCCTCTGTACGTTCAAATGATTAATTTTGAGACTCTGCTCATGTGTGCAGTAAACCCTTTAATTCCCTAAGACCTTCCTTTCCTCCATCTCATACCCCATGAAGCCCGCTTCAGTTTATCTCCTGAATTTCTTTGGAATCTGTCAGCTCTCCCTCAACATCCTAATACTGAACTTGCCTGTCTGTTGCGATTAGGTCCTAACTAGTGTCCATATATCTTGTTTCCCTCCAATCCATTCTTCACACAAGAAAGCTTCAAAGCAAGTTGGAACATTGCTCATAAACATCGCTCACAAACATTGTTTTGAGAATAGAAAACACACTGGTGGCCTTTAAGACTCTGCGTGCTCTAGAATCCTCTCTGCTTCTCTAGCCCCATCTTGTGCCACGTTTGCCCTCACTTTCTATGCTTCAGATACACTGAATTAACCTTAGTTCTCACTCATCTGACAGAAGTCAGTTGAGAAATTATTTTTCACTGTGATTCCTAGCATTAAGGAATTTGATGATCAGGTTTTGTATGAGGACTAAAACTAAACTGGGAAGTGGAAGAATTGCGTTTCAACTGTTTCAGTCAACACGCATGTATTAATGATACCTAAGTATTGAACACCGGGCTAGGTTTCATGAGGGATACAGAAGTTCTGGCCATCTCTGGTTTTGGGTATCCCTTATTTGTTGAGACCTTTGCGTTGTTTGGTTGCCTTTTGTCTGTTTTCCAGATGGGAAAACAGGAACAAGGGAAGTATAGGTTATTACTAGGTGGGGTTGAACAAGTGGAGCAGCAAACTGCAAAGCAGAAAGAAGAGGGACGTACTATAGAGGGATGTGATTTCCATTTTCAAGGCGCCTGCGTCCTGTGCAGGGAGACAGCCTAACATAAAATGTGCCTAACAAAAGATCTATTGACTTCTTACTAAAAATCTCCAGTTCATATAACCCAGGGGTTTATACCTTCTCCTTTAAAAGTTCTATTCCTGGGACTTCCCTGGTGGTCCAGTGGTGAAGACTCTGCGCTTCCAATGCAGCAGGCGTGGGTTCAATCCCTGGTTGGGGAGCTAAGATCCCACATGCTGCGCAGCCAAAGAAATTTTTTTCAAAAGTTATACTCCTGTGTTGTTGAATTTAGTGGTTTAGATTTTGTTTGAATGTTAAGAAGATTTCAGTTTATTTACCAGGAACAAACAAAACATAATGTAAAAATAGTTTCCCAGAAACGATTTCCATCGTTCTCTTCTTCCCTTTCTCCCGCAGACTGACTGGTGTTTCATCTCGACAAGTTCTCTGAAGTTCTCTGTCATTCCATAGGAAAGCGGTCTGGCTTGGAGGTTGCAATCCCAGGGAATTTTTCATCAGCGGGGAAGTCTCCATCACTACAGAGGAATCAAGGTTGAAGTCAGTCCCGGGTAAGTGAGATGCTCCCCCTAAACACCAACACAGCAGTCGTGTACCTTTCAAGGGGTTCAGGGGCAAGATGGGCAAGGCATTTCTACTAACTCTTCTTAAGGATCATGGACAGTGTGCCCTATGCTACGAGGTAAGCGGTGACTGTTGTAATTCTTACTGGTGATCATTTCATGTCACTGATCCTTGGCTCTCTTTGTATCTCATAGGACTGTTGTAAGTCCAATACAAAATGAGTCTTCTTTTTAAAAAACTGAAATGTTTTACAAAGCCTAGCATTCTCATAGAGAGTCCTTTGAATTCTCCCCACTTTCCCGAGAGGCTAAGAACACTTCACACCATGAACTAGGAGAGGGGGTAGAGCCCTTTCTGATGAAATATAGAAACAAAGACAGAGTCTTAGCCTGCTTGCTCTCTGGACAGGATCTCGGACCACAAGGTCTTAAATCCTGGTATAAATGACGGAAGTGAGGACAGTTCAACTGGCACTCTCATAACAAGAGTTCTGAAACACCTTCCAAAGAGACTGTAGCGGTAGACGAGGGAAGGGAGTGCTACAGTGTGGTAGTACAGGGGGAATGCTCGGCTACAGCAGTGAAAAATGTGGTACCTATTGGTGTGCTCTCGGGGTTCTTGTACATGTAGCATAGATGACCTTTACAGTGTCCCTCCCACCTTCCCACCTGCATTAGGTGTTCTGTTTTTTTGTTTGTTTGTTTGTTTTTAATTTACGTTTATTGATTGATTGATTGATTGAACTTATTTATTCTACGTATTTATTTTTTTGGCTGCACTGGGTCCTCATTGGTGTGCACGGGCTTTCTCTAGTTGCGGCTAGCGGGGTCTACTCTTGGTTGCGGTGTGCGGGCTTCTCATCGCGGTGGCCTCTCTTGTTGCGGAGCATGGGCTGTAGGCGCGTGGGCTTCGGTAGTTGCGGCTCACGGGCTCTGGAATGCAGGCTCAGTCGTTGTGGCACATGCGCTTAGTTGCAGCACGGCATGTGGGATCTTCGCAGACCGGGGCTCGAAGCCGTGTCCCCTGCATTGGCAGGCGCCACCAGGGAAGCCCTAGCTGTTCTTACATAGAGTCTAAAAACAGAGAGCACTGAGAGAAGGTAGTGATTATTAAAGGCTCAGGATCTAAATTCTACCTGTCTCTACACCCCTTCCCAGCTGTCGATTTGACCCCGTTTGTGAATGCCGACCTCATTCTTCAACTTGCTCTGCCGTTTGTATACTCACCTTGAAAACTTGTTTCTGTGATGCGTTGAGCAGACACAGGGTGGCAGATTGCAGAGGTGGAAGCTGGTGGTCGGATATTTGCGGGCTGAATCTCCTTCAGTCCCATTCCCATTTCTGGTTGCGCAGAGGCCCTACTTCCTGTGTATGACGCGGAGCCATAGGATTGCGGGCAGGAGCCAAGTTCTCCATACAGTGAAGACCCCAGTGTGCCTTGGTTATAGTAATATACCTGGCTTCCTTCCTGGTAGGGAAGTGACAGGCGGCTATGCCCCTGATTTGTTCGTGGGCCTCCTGATGCAGCAGTTCCCTTGGCTCTGGCCCTGTCGTCAGCTGCCCCTAGGAGGACTCTGAGCCCTAGCTACTTCTCTGGTAGATTTGCCTATTCCCCCACTATAATCACACCTGAATAAGGCAACTCAAACCTTTCAGAGATGTGTCGTGAACCTCTTGTTTTCTGAAATACCTATCTGGTGGTTGTGAGACTTAAGGCCAACCTCCCCGAGAGACTTTGTTTCTATTTCTCCTAGTAAACCTAGACTCATCTCCTGTCACCTTCAACTCTACTCCAATTGTGTTCTTTCAACCCAGACCCCTGACCCTGCTTTTTACTTCTGCCATTTCATCCTCACTCCTGCTTCCTTTCCTAAATCCATACGTCTCTTTTGGCCTTCCTAGCCCTGGGCCAAGTTCCTTCCTCTTTCCTCAGTTTTTACCCCTTTCCTTCATTCTCCCATCCAACTTTCAGTCCTTCCTTTCTCACGCCCCAGTTAGCAGCATCTCAAAATTCGAAAGGTTTATTACTCATCTATTAATTCTATTCCATTTACTTATTCGGTTCTATACCTATCTTACCTATGTATGGAAGAACCGCTGGTAGCCAAGGTGGCAGCAAGAATCCTAGCAGCTGTCACCTGACGTATCCGTAGTAGTCAGCAATTTCCATTTCTTTGTCCCTCTCGGTGAAAAATTGCAGCTTCCCCGAAGAGGTGTATCTGGCAGCATTCTCCCGTTGTTGTTGAGCCCGCCTCTTCATGGCCTCTCGCTCTGGCCTCTGCTCTTGTTTGATGGGCTTTGACATGACTGGCTCAGGCACGTTGGGTTCCCTCCATGGAACTCGTTGCTTGCTGAAGTCTTGGAGTAGAAGTTGGGTTTGGAGCTTGGGTGGGGACTGGCGCTTAGTCACAGCAGGGGGAACAGGCTCGCGCTGGAGAGAAGCGCCAGATGAAGTTTTGTAGGGTGCAGACCTAGGAGCAGCAGGCTGAGGGACACGAGGCTGGGTATGGTTGGTCCAAGCCGGTTGGGTTGGGTTGGCCACAGTTGGCTGAGCTGGTTTGGCGGGACCTGGCAAAGAGGCAGGAGCTGGCTGGGATGAATTGACTGCAGCAGGTTGAGCTGAGTCAGTAGAACCAGGCTGGGCACGGTAAGCCACAGCAGGCCGATGTGAGGCCAGAGACTGTGGCCTCCGAGGAGCGGGTCGAGCTTGAGGCTTGTCCCAGGCAGAAAAAGGCAGAGGTATCAACTTGACCTTCCCAGGAGGAGGCCGCTCACACTGGGATGGAGATGGACACTCTGTTTCAGCACTGCTGTCTGGTTTCTGGGCTTGGACTTGCGTTTTCTCAGGCCTCTTACCCTCACGTGGGGTATGCCGCCGTGGCTGGATCGCTGGGGGTGGCTGGGGGTCTTTGGGGTTGCTTGAATTTCCCAAGAGCCGACAGGAAGAGAGCCCAGTTTTCGTCTCATTCTTCTTCCCCAGCGCATGAAGAACCTTCACAGACTCCAGCATGCGCACGCCAAGGGAGGTTCGAGGCTTTTGAAAGCTCTCTTGGCGAAGCTCAGTTTGGTGTTCCTTTCGCTTCGTGTTGGGGATTGCTGGCTTGTCTTCTGCCTTGACTTTGTTCCCTGACTGCTTGTTCTCTTCAGCCTTGTTTCTTCCTCTGGTCCTTTTGGTCTTTTCCTGCCCATGGCTCTCAGTTTTGCTGATCTTTCCGGATGCAGCTTTCTGAGGTTTGCCTTGAGAGTGCTTGGCCGTGTTCGCAGGAGCCCTGTCACTGACTGCAGCAGTGCATATAACCGCTTCTCCCCCTAACAGGCACTCTGGATCCTTTGGCTGGATTTTGGCCTTGGGAGCACCACCGATAGGCTCAGAGGCTTTCTGTTTGTTCTTCCTGGGTTGATCAGAGGGAACCTTTACGACACTTGGCTTTTCCTGCACCTGATTCACCTTAATGGCTCTGGTGTCTTCAGCTTTGATCACGTTGGGACCTTGGGATCGATCAAGATCTTTCCAAGAATTAAAGAGCTGGGGAAGGTGAATATCCTCCGCCAGTGTAGTAATGTCTGCAAGACCACTGCTAGGTTCAGTCCCATTTTCAAGTGTCCCTAGGTCCTGACGACTCAGGCTGTTCTCTCCCAGATCAGCATTTTCAGAACCAGGCTGCTCCTCTTGGCTGAGGGGATCGGTGCAGGCCAGCGGCTGGGGAATATCAGGGATTCCTGAAGGGAGTAGTGGAGGATCTTGGTTTTCTATTGGGATCTGGTAGGCCTCCAGAGGCTTTGACAGCTTGGTTTTGATATCCTCCACGTTCTTACTCTCTGTTTGTCCCTGGCTTGGAGCTGGAGGCAGGGCCAGGAGACGCCTGGCACTCTGGACTGGAGCTGTCACTGAAATGTCCCCAAGTTCAGATGGTGGGTTACTCTCAAGTATGTGACTGTTTCTGCTACTGCAGGACTTGGGGAGTTCTTGAGTTTGTGTCACACAAAACGTCTGGCTTGGAGGTTGCAATCCCAGGGAATTTTTCATCACCAGGGAAGTCTCCATCACTACAAAGGGATCAAGGGAGAAGTCAGTCCCTGGTAAATGAGATGCTCCCCCTAAACACCAACACAGCAGTCATGTACCTTTCAAGGGGTTCAGGGGCAAGATGGGCAAGGCATTTCTACTAACTCTTCTTAAGGATCATGGACAGTGCCCTATGCTACGAGGTAAGCGGTGACTGTTGTAATGCTTAACTGGTGATCATTTCATGTCACTGATCCTTGGCTCTCTTTGTATCTCATAGGACTGTTGTAAGTCCAATACAAAATGAGTCTTCTTTTTAAACAACTGAAATGTTTTACAAAGCCTAGCATTCTCATATAGAGTCCTTTCAATTCTCCCCACTTTCCCGAGAGGCTAAGAACACTTCACACCATGAACTAGGAGAGGGGGTAGAGCCCTTTCTGATGAAATACAGAAACAAAGACAGAGTCTTAGCCTGCTTGCTCTCTGGACAGGATCTCGGACCACAAGGTCTTAAATCCTGGTATAAATGACGGAAGTGAGGACACTTCAACTGGCACTCTCATAACAAGAGTTCTGAGACACCTTCCAAAGAGACTGTAGCAGTAGACGAGGGAAGGGAGTGCTACAGTGTGGTAGTACAGGGGGAATGCTCGGCTACAGCAGTGAAAAATGTGGTACCTATTGGTGTGCTCTCGGGGTTCTTGTACATGTAGCATAGATGACCTTTACAGTGTCCCTGCCACCTTCCCACCTGCATTAGGTGTTCTTTTTGTTTTTTTGTTTTTTTTAATTTACGTTTATTTATTGATTGATTGTTTGAACTTATTTATTCTACGTATTTATTTTTTTGGCTGCACAGGGTCTTCATTGCTGTGCACGGGCTTTCTCTAGTTGCGGCTAGCGGGGTCTACTCTTGGTTGCGGTGTGCGGGCTTCTCTTGTTGCGGAGCATGCGCTCTAGGCGCGTGGGCTTCGGTAGTTGCGGCTCACGGGCTCTAGAATGCAGGCTCAGTCGTTGTGGCACATGGGCTTAGTTGCTCCACGGCATGTGGGATCTTCCCAGACCAGGGCTCGAACCCGTGTCCCCCGCATTGCATTGGCAGGCGGATTCTTAACCACGGCGCCACCAGGGAAGCCCTAGGTGTTCTTATATAGAGTCTAAAAACAGAGGGCACTGAGCGAAGGTAGTGGTTACTAAAGGCTCAGGATCTAAATTCTACCTGTCTCTACACCCCTTCCCAGCTGTCGATTTGACCCCATTTGTGA
The DNA here is from genome assembly GCF_965194825.1 of Balaenoptera physalus. Lineage (NCBI taxonomy): Eukaryota > Metazoa > Chordata > Mammalia > Artiodactyla > Balaenopteridae > Balaenoptera > Balaenoptera physalus. Next base: position 135,610 of record NW_028126497.1, on the reverse strand, counting down.
ATGCCGACCTCATTCTTCAACTTTCTCTGCCGTTTGTATACTCACCTTGAAAACTTGTTTCTGTGATGCGTTGAGCAGACACAGGGTGGCAGATTGCAGAGGTGGAAGCTGGTGGTCGGATATTTGCGGGCTGAATCTCCTTCAGTCCCATTCCCATTTCTGGTTGCGCAGAGGCCCTACTTCCTGTGTATGACGCGGAGCCATAGGATTGCGGGCAGGAGCCAAGTTCTCCATACAGTGAAGACCCCAGTGTGCCTTGGTTATAGTAATATACCTGGCTTCCTTCCTGGTAGGGAAGTGACAGGCGGCTATGCCCCTGATTTGGAATCTGAGATGGTGCTCCCTGAGCAAGCCTGGCAGAAAGTGATGGATATAGAGGGACCATGTTATTGGCGTCTGAAGTTTTATCATACTGGGCTGCCATAAACATGGAGGAAGCAGCTGGGTGCCGGTCAGTGAGTGCCAGAGTAAAGTCTCCGAGTGAAGAGGAATTCTTTTCAGTGCTTCCTGTGATGTCCCACTCAAGAACACCTGGATAGGAAGGAGCTGAAGTGGAGATCTGGCTGTGGTCAGTAACTCCAGATAACATAGTCGTGCTGGAATGTTGGTAAAGGTAGGCACTACCCATGAGTGTCTGGAAAGAGGTACCGGTAGCCGATGCCGAACTGACGGCAGGGGCAGAGACTCTGGAGAAGTTGCAGACACTTCGTGTTAGGGAAGTTGCATTGCTCACCACAGGAAGACAATGCTGCAGAGAATTTAGAGTTCCAAGTAGAGATGGATTTTGGAAATTTTCTGTAAGAACAAGAGGGTCATGAAAAACTCAGGGAGGTTGAGAAATTCTCACTACGTTTGAGGAACAGCATTATCTTAAGGTTCTTGCTCTCAGGACACCTCTACTATCGACCCTTCCTGAGAAACCCAAAATCAGACAGTTAATGATGGCTGTAAGGACTGAGCAGTTTTCCACTCTTCTGTATTAACTGCCTGTGCTCCCATCTTGGGCACAGATGGGCAGAAGAGCCAAGTGGTATGGTTCAGACATTGTTCTCTAGGCTGGAAGCAACCTTCTCCCTGCCCTGTCTTTCCCTTCAGCCTGCACTCGTATTGACTTCTATGCTATTTCCTAGACTGGAAGCATTTTAGAACTAGGAGGCCCTTAGAGAACTTTCTCTTTTTTCAGTCTCATTTCACGAGTAAGGAAACTGAGGCTCAGAGAGGTCGGGTTGACTTGTTCAGGTTCTCTCATTATGTTAGTGTCATTACCAGGTTTCAGAACCTAAGTATCCTGACTTCCTTGCCAGGACTCCACTCTGAGCATGATAGTGCCAGAAAGCAGGAGAAATAGAACTTATAATATAAGCATTTTTTTTGTCCATTAGAAAACAGTACGGCCATTACCATTGTCATCTTCAGTGTCTCCCTTTGCTTGTGCAGTTCCCACGCTATTACCTAGAGTTGACGTATAGCTCAGTCCAACTGGTGAACTGAAAGAGTCATTTTTGCCCTCTTCAAGCCTGGTTTCTCATCCTACCTCAAAATGATTACCCGAAAGTGGATTTCTTAAGTGCTTTTGGAAAGAGAAAAGTTATCTGATTACTTCAGATTACTCATCTATAAAGTGGTTATAACACCACCACCAATAATAATAGCAGTAATAATTAATAGATGAATAAGCTGATCTATTGCGTATGATTTATATGGAGGAAGATACAATAAGTTCTAGAAAGACAAAGAAAAATCATGAAAAACATGTTACGTAACGAAAAAGAAATCCATAGATATTAATGAAAACTGGGGTATGTGGGCAAGTATCAAAGCCTAATGAATTTACTAACAAATGACATTCTGTACCATACATGCAATATTATGAAAGTGAATTTTGCCCACTCTATTTTAGTGAATACTATTAACCAAAAAACACGATGGAGGTGATAGAGGTGAATGAATTCCTAGCCAATGCATACAGACAGAGACGATAAATCAGTAAAAAATGCACAACAAGCAACAGAATGCAACAAATGTGAATGTATAGGTAGCCACAACATATATAGACAAGTATTTCAATGAAAACCGGTACAAAGCAGACAGCAAAATAGTAAGTGTAAAAGAGTTTCATTATTGTGCTCATTCATATTTTTACCCAGCAAGTAACAGGTATTAAGCCTAGGAGAAATATATCTGTCCATGAATATAACTCATATAATAAGCAGAAAGGAAGCTTAAAAAGTATCAAGAAGGTTTTTGTATTTATCCTAGAACTTAGAATCATCTTCCACATCCAAGAAGATGACATCCCAAGACCTCAAAAAACCATCATCCCTAGAATCCAATTAAAAAAGATTTTCAAATGTAAGAAAATCCAAAGGACTCCACAATATTGTTTTAGATAAATGTGGATGTTTGTGTTTTCTTTTTTTCTTTTGCCGCGCCGCGTGGCCCTGGCCGTCAAAGCACCGAGTCCTAAAGCGCTGGACCGCCAGGGAATTCCCTAAATGGGGAATTAGAGATGTGGGGCTTGACTTTTTCTTTTTCTTCTCCGGTAGCTAAGATCTACAAGCGAACGATGGCTGTTGATCAATGTGCTCTCTGTGTTAGGAAGGAAATAACTGTAAAAATGAAAAGCAACCTTGCCTTAGAAGCTACATATCACACAAAGGAAATAGTCCTTCTGATTCAATGTAGAAGATATCATTTAAAATGTTTAATTGGTCAAATGTCTACCTAGTTTAAAAATTAGAAAGAATAGAACACTGAAAAGCAGCCCCCTAGATAACCACTTTGGTTTCTGGTTTCTAGGAAGCATCATTTCTAAAACATACTTCTAAAATGTTTCTATTCCAAACTGTCAAGTGCCAGCTGTATTCAGAGAGGCAATAAAAGAAAGAAAACGGAGTATGACTTTTCTGATAGGCTGCCTTTCCTGGTGATCCCCTGTTCTGGCCTTACTTTCCTTCTTAGTCTGTTAATGTAAGGATTTGCTACCATCAGCTTTGTTTTGCCCTGCTCTGAGCAGATTTCCCTCTGTGCTGTTTCTGCTTTAATTTAAAATCTTTGGCTCCCATCAACATTCCATGGCAAACTGCCTCTTTCTTGAGAGCTCCTCTATGCTTTCCCTCTTCATTCTTATATTTTTTTCCCATCTCTTGGTTCCTGTTGGCCTGTGCTAATGAAAACAATCCTAAACTTGCTTACGTTTGACTCTGTGCCTCCCTATATAGCCCAGTACTCTCCATCCTCTCTCCCTATTCTCTCTTTTCAACTAGTCGAAATACTAGTGGAGGGAGACCATTGGAGATGAAACATCTTGGTATATATCGCTAGTTTTCTGTGTCACCTGGCTTTTCTATGTTTCTGTTGAAACACTCTTTTGAGAAGTCTCTGATTTCATTTTCTACATGGGTACCCTTTAAGGCTCAATATTGGAAAAGAAGGGGATCAGAGTGATCAACCCAATGTGGTATCCTAACGTAACAGATAAGGAAAGCAGCAGGCTTTGTGAGGCAGTCAGTGATTTGTCCAAAGTCACACAGACAGTAAACGTCAAAGTCAAAACTGAAATTAGGTCTCCAGACTTGTAGTTCAATACTTTCCCTCATTACTCCACGCTATTTTGAATCTCCTCCTCAATTTAGGGGCACAAGAAATCGAACGCAAAACTTTCCAAAGTTTCTTTTCTTACCTGACATGGTCAGAGAAGAGGAGACATCAACTGCAGGTACAAGGGATGAGGAGACAACACTAGAGGATGTCTGAGTGGCTGCAGCTGAACGGCGCACGTGTCCAGTACAAAGGTCACTGGTTACTGGTCCAAACGGCTCCACGGAAACCCCAAGACCTCTACCAAGTGGTAGTAGGTTTGGTAGGAGAGTGATGTCACAAAGCAGGCAGTTGAAAGGTATGAGCTAGCCAATAGGGAGGTCCGATCCCCAACAGGAGGGCGGGCTTGGGTGAAGAGAGCGTAGGAGAGCTAAAACAACCCCTCAATTTCTGAGCTCTGGGGAGGAAATCCTAGAAGACAGATTTACCTCCCCCAGGCTCTTCCATTAGGGAAATCATTGCAACATTTCTTACAGACGTTCATTAATATAATTAACTAACAGTTACTTATATTCTACAGAGTATTCTATTTTATGTATCATATACTTAGAGCTATATAGATCTTATTTAACTAGTATCCTTAGGAAGGAAAGAGCCATGTAGTTTGAACTATTACAGTTGTAACTTGGTTAAAGAGCAGGGTGAAGTTTGTTGAGTGTACCCTGTGGAGAATGTTGTGGTCCAAGGCTCTTCTCTTTTAGTTTCTTCTCCTTGACTCCTACCTTCCTTGGGCTGGGCTAGGCTGGGGGCCAGGTTGGACTTGCGACTTAACATTTCTCTTCCGCTTTCTTTTTTTTTTTTTTTTTTCTTCCATTATGGGCATTGCTTCTAGGACAAGCCTTGATCTTGCATTGGATGTTCCTTCCTGTCAACTTCCAGCAGCAGGAGTCTTCTTTTCAGTGCTTGATGCTTCACGAAATAGACTCTGCCCATTGGCAGCAAATACCAGAGAGCCAGGAGACAGAGCTGGTTGCAGACCTTTCCTCTTCCAGCCTTTGGTTGCAATTGTTTTGCCCATGATTTGCTAGCTCTAGTTCCTTGGGCCACACAGGTATCCTGCCATCCAGCTCTTTTTATATGTGAGAGACATTCTGAACACTGTCCCTCTTTCTTTGCACAGAAGTATATACAGTGTGGCAGTTACCGTAATCTCCTCCCCCTTGCAAACAGCCCCTCTAGAATCTCGGACCTCTAGGACTCTCTGTCTTGCATGCTTGGGTGCAAGGCCAAGCACAATGAAGAGGAGAATAATTAGAGAAAGAGGAGGACATTGGTGGAGAACTGGGAGCAGGTAAGGTGAAAGGGCACCGGAGAAAAGAGATGCATGTAGGTTTTTTGGTTTCTGTGGGAAACAAGTTGACACACTTGGGCCTCATTTTGTATTAACAGAACAGAGAGTTGTAGATATAAGTAGCTAGATCGTGCAGCAACTGCCATGAAGTCTGTACACTGAAGAGAACAGTCTCACATCTAGTTTTCATTTTGTTTTATGTCATATTACCTTATTTATAGCATTCACTGGTATGTTTGTAGAACGCAGATGTTTTCAAATGCTCTGGTTTTGTCTACATGGTTATTTCCTTGTCCTATTTGTAAGGAATCCAACATTGTAAGACATATTGCATGTTTTTCTCTTGACGATTGTTTACCTTGAAGCGTCATGAGCTAACTTGAGCTGTTGGATTTTGTGGAGAAACTTTAAAAAGGGTCTGTGAAAAAGGCATTGTGGTGAGTCGCATTATGCACCCGAGCGTAAGGAGCAGATATCTGCCACCAGCCCAGCTTGGCCTGGATTGCCTCTGTGTTAGTTCCCCTGGTTAGTGCTTTTCTCCCTAACCACTCTTGTGACTGTGATAATGTGAGTTAAGGGCTGAGTTGCTAGTGATTTATGTGTGAGGTAGGCTGGTTTGAGGGAGGAAATCTATGGACCTAGTCATTTTCCTTGGTGGTAAGCTTTCAGGGGTGCAAAGATCGATCTTCCTGGGGACTTTTCTGGTACCAGGAAGATATCGCATAGATGGGACCTCCAAAGACACACATTTAATTTTTAGGCCTGTTGTTCCTATTATGGGATGTGAGTTTCTTCACTGATGGGGATGCTGCTTATCTGAGAAGAAACTGTGAAAGGTGGTGTAGTATAGAGGTGTGGCTTAAGCTTTTAAGTTTTCTTCAAGGTTTTTCCCCTAAGCTTCATACTTCAGACGGCCTACTTACATGAGACTAGTATGTGATGTCAGGCTAACAACTTCCTAAATACCTGCAAGCCAGATCAGTGTCTCTTTTCTCTATATTCCCATGGAAATCAAGGGTCCCGCCGAATTTTCCATCGAAACAGTTGATTTGTGCTGTCTCTAGGAATTCTACAGGGCGTACCGTTGCTTCCTAACCGGTGTCATTTGGGAGATCGATCCCCCTCTGTACGTTCAAATGATTAATTTTGAGACTCTGCTCATGTGTGCAGTAAACCCTTTAATTCCCTAAGACCTTCCTTTCCTCCATCTCATACCCCATGAAGCCCGCTTCAGTTTATCTCCTGAATTTCTTTGGAATCTGTCAGCTCTCCCTCAACATCCTAATACTGAACTTGCCTGTCTGTTGCGATTAGGTCCTAACTAGTGTCCATATATCTTGTTTCCCTCCAATCCATTCTTCACACAAGAAAGCTTCAAAGCAAGTTGGAACATTGCTCATAAACATCGCTCACAAACATTGTTTTGAGAATAGAAAACACACTGGTGGCCTTTAAGACTCTGCGTGCTCTAGAATCCTCTCTGCTTCTCTAGCCCCATCTTGTGCCACGTTTGCCCTCACTTTCTATGCTTCAGATACACTGAATTAACCTTAGTTCTCACTCATCTGACAGAAGTCAGTTGAGAAATTATTTTTCACTGTGATTCCTAGCATTAAGGAATTTGATGATCAGGTTTTGTATGAGGACTAAAACTAAACTGGGAAGTGGAAGAATTGCGTTTCAACTGTTTCAGTCAACACGCATGTATTAATGATACCTAAGTATTGAACACCGGGCTAGGTTTCATGAGGGATACAGAAGTTCTGGCCATCTCTGGTTTTGGGTATCCCTTATTTGTTGAGACCTTTGCGTTGTTTGGTTGCCTTTTGTCTGTTTTCCAGATGGGAAAACAGGAACAAGGGAAGTATAGGTTATTACTAGGTGGGGTTGAACAAGTGGAGCAGCAAACTGCAAAGCAGAAAGAAGAGGGACGTACTATAGAGGGATGTGATTTCCATTTTCAAGGCGCCTGCGTCCTGTGCAGGGAGACAGCCTAACATAAAATGTGCCTAACAAAAGATCTATTGACTTCTTACTAAAAATCTCCAGTTCATATAACCCAGGGGTTTATACCTTCTCCTTTAAAAGTTCTATTCCTGGGACTTCCCTGGTGGTCCAGTGGTGAAGACTCTGCGCTTCCAATGCAGCAGGCGTGGGTTCAATCCCTGGTTGGGGAGCTAAGATCCCACATGCTGCGCAGCCAAAGAAATTTTTTTCAAAAGTTATACTCCTGTGTTGTTGAATTTAGTGGTTTAGATTTTGTTTGAATGTTAAGAAGATTTCAGTTTATTTACCAGGAACAAACAAAACATAATGTAAAAATAGTTTCCCAGAAACGATTTCCATCGTTCTCTTCTTCCCTTTCTCCCGCAGACTGACTGGTGTTTCATCTTGACAAGTTCTCTGAAGTTCTCTGTCATTCCATAGGAAAGCGGTCTGGCTTGGAGGTTGCAATCCCAGGGAATTTTTCATCAGCGGGGAAGTCTCCATCACTACAGAGGAATCAAGGTTGAAGTCAGTCCCGGGTAAGTGAGATGCTCCCCCTAAACACCAACACAGCAGTCGTGTACCTTTCAAGGGGTTCAGGGGCAAGATGGGCAAGGCATTTCTACTAACTCTTCTTAAGGATCATGGACAGTGCCCTATGCTACGAGGTAAGCGGTGACTGTTGTAATTCTTACTGGTGATCATTTCATGTCACTGATCCTTGGCTCTCTTTGTATCTCATAGGACTGTTGTAAGTCCAATACAAAATGAGTCTTCTTTTTAAAAAACTGAAATGTTTTACAAAGCCTAGCATTCTCATAGAGAGTCCTTTGAATTCTCCCCACTTTCCCGAGAGGCTAAGAACACTTCACACCATGAACTAGGAGAGGGGGTAGAGCCCTTTCTGATGAAATATAGAAACAAAGACAGAGTCTTAGCCTGCTTGCTCTCTGGACAGGATCTCGGACCACAAGGTCTTAAATCCTGGTATAAATGACGGAAGTGAGGACAGTTCAACTGGCACTCTCATAACAAGAGTTCTGAAACACCTTCCAAAGAGACTGTAGCAGTAGACGAGGGAAGGGAGTGCTACAGTGTGGTAGTACAGGGGGAATGCTCGGCTACAGCAGTGAAAAATGTGGTACCTATTGGTGTGCTCTCGGGGTTCTTGTACATGTAGCATAGATGACCTTTACAGTGTCCCTCCCACCTTCCCACCTGCATTAGGTGTTCTGTTTTTTTGTTTGTTTGTTTGTTTTTAATTTACGTTTATTGATTGATTGATTGATTGAACTTATTTATTCTACGTATTTATTTTTTTGGCTGCACTGGGTCCTCATTGGTGTGCACGGGCTTTCTCTAGTTGCGGCTAGCGGGGTCTACTCTTGGTTGCGGTGTGCGGGCTTCTCATCGCGGTGGCCTCTCTTGTTGCGGAGCATGGGCTGTAGGCGCGTGGGCTTCGGTAGTTGCGGCTCACGGGCTCTGGAATGCAGGCTCAGTCGTTGTGGCACATGCGCTTAGTTGCAGCACGGCATGTGGGATCTTCGCAGACCGGGGCTCGAAGCCGTGTCCCCTGCATTGGCAGGCGCCACCAGGGAAGCCCTAGCTGTTCTTACATAGAGTCTAAAAACAGAGAGCACTGAGAGAAGGTAGTGATTATTAAAGGCTCAGGATCTAAATTCTACCTGTCTCTACACCCCTTCCCAGCTGTCGATTTGACCCCGTTTGTGAATGCCGACCTCATTCTTCAACTTGCTCTGCCGTTTGTATACTCACCTTGAAAACTTGTTTCTGTGATGCGTTGAGCAGACACAGGGTGGCAGATTGCAGAGGTGGAAGCCAGTGGTCGGATATTTGCGGGCTGAATCTCCTTCAGTCCCATTCCCATTTCTGGTTGCGCAGAGGCCCTACTTCCTGTGTATGACGCGGAGCCATAGGATTGCGGGCAGGAGCCAAGTTCTCCATACAGTGAAGACCCCAGTGTGCCTTGGTTATAGTAATATACCTGGCTTCCTTCCTGGTAGGGAAGTGACAGGCGGCTATGCCCCTGATTTGTTCGTGGGCCTCCTGATGCAGCAGTTCCCTTGGCTCTGGCCCTGTCGTCAGCTGCCCCTAGGAGGTCTCTGAGCCCTAGCTACTTCTCTGGTAGATTTGCCTATTCCCCCACTATAATCACACCTGAATAAGGCAACTCAAACCTTTCAGAGATGTGTCGTGAACCTCTTGTTTTCTGAAATACCTATCTGGTGGTTGTGAGACTTAAGGCCAACCTCCCCGAGAGACTTTGTTTCTATTTCTCCTAGTAAACCTAGACTCATCTCCTGTCACCTTCAACTCTACTCCAATTGTGTTCTTTCAACCCAGACCCCTGACCCTGCTTTTTACTTCTGCCATTTCATCCTCACTCCTGCTTCCTTTCCTAAATCCATACGTCTCTTTTGGCCTTCCTAGCCCTGGGCCAAGTTCCTTCCTCTTTCCTCAGTTTTTACCCCTTTCCTTCATTCTCCCATCCAACTTTCAGGCCTTCCTTTCTCACGCCCCAGTTAGCAGCATCTCAAAATTCGAAAGGTTTATTACTCATCTATTAATTCTATTCCATTTACTTATTCGGTTCTATACCTATCTTACCTATGTATGGAAGAACCGCTGGTAGCCAAGGTGGCAGCAAGAATCCTAGCAGCTGTCACCTGACGTATCCGTAGTAGTCAGCAATTTCCATTTCTTTGTCCCTCTGGGTGAAAAATTGCAGCTTCCCCGAAGAGGTGTATCTGGCAGCATTCTCCCGTTGTTGTTGAGCCCGCCTCTTCATGGCCTCTCGCTCTGGCCTCTGCTCTTGTTTGATGGGCTTTGACATGACTGGCTCAGGCACGTTGGGTTCCCTCCATGGAACTCGTTGCTTGCTGAAGTCTTGGAGTAGAAGTTGGGTTTGGAGCTTGGGTGGGGACTGGCGCTTAGTCACAGCAGGGGGAACAGGCTCGCGCTGGAGAGAAGCGCCAGATGAAGTTTTGTAGGGTGCAGGCCTAGGAGCAGCAGGCTGAGGGACACGAGGCTGGGTATGGTTGGTCCAAGCCGGTTGGGTTGGGTTGGCCACAGTTGGCTGAGCTGGTTTGGCGGGACCTGGCAAAGAGGCAGGAGCTGGCTGGGATGAATTGACTGCAGCAGGTTGAGCTGAGTCAGTAGAACCAGGCTGGGCACGGTAAGCCACAGCAGGCCGATGTGAGGCCAGAGACTGTGGCCTCCGAGGAGCGGGTCGAGCTTGAGGCTTGTCCCAGGCAGAAAAAGGCAGAGGTATCAACTTGACCTTCCCAGGAGGAGGCCGCTCACACTGGGATGGAGATGGACACTCTGTTTCAGCACTGCTGTCTGGTTTCTGGGCTTGGACTTGCGTTTTCTCAGGCCTCTTACCCTCACGTGGGGTATGCCGCCGTGGCTGGATCGCTGGGGGTGGCTGGGGGTCTTTGGGGTTGCTTGAATTTCCCAAGAGCCGACAGGAAGAGAGCCCAGTTTTCGTCTCATTCTTCTTCCCCAGCGCATGAAGAACCTTCACAGACTCCAGCATGCGCACGCCAAGGGAGGTTCGAGGCTTTTGAAAGCTCTCTTGGCGAAGCTCAGTTTGGTGTTCCTTTCGCTTCGTGTTGGGGATTGCTGGCTTGTCTTCTGCCTTGACTTTGTTCCCTGACTGCTTGTTCTCTTCAGCCTTGTTTCTTCCTCTGGTCCTTTTGGTCTTTTCCTGCCCATGGCTCTCAGTTTTGCTGATCTTTCCGGATGCAGCTTTCTGAGGTTTGCCTTGAGAGTGCTTGGCCGTGTTCGCAGGAGCCCTGTCACTGACTGCAGCAGTGCATATAACCGCTTCTCCCCCTAACAGGCACTCTGGATCCTTTGGCTGGATTTTGGCCTTGGGAGCACCACCGATAGGCTCAGAGGCTTTCTGTTTGTTCTTCCTGGGTTGATCAGAGGGAACCTTTACGACACTTGGCTTTTCCTGCACCTGATTCACCTTAATGGCTCTGGTGTCTTCAGCTTTGATCACGTTGGGACCTTGGGATCGATCAAGATCTTTCCAAGAATTAAAGAGCTGGGGAAGGTGAATATCCTCCGCCAGTGTAGTAATGTCTGCAAGACCACTGCTAGGTTCAGTCCCATTTTCAAGTGTCCCTAGGTCCTGACGACTCAGGCTGTTCTCTCCCAGATCAGCATTTTCAGAACCAGGCTGCTCCTCTTGGCTGAGGGGATCGGTGCAGGCCAGCGGCTGGGGAATATCAGGGATTCCCAAAGGGAGTAGTGGAGGATCTTGGTTTTCTATTGGGATCTGGTAGGCCTCCAGAGGCTTTGACAGCTTGGTTTTGATATCCTCCACGTTCTTACTCTCTGTTTGTCCCTGGCTTGGAGCTGGAGGCAGGGCCAGGAGACGCCTGGCACTCTGGACTGGAGCTGTCACTGAAATGTCCCCAAGTTCAGATGGTGGGTTACTCTCAAGTATGTGACTGTTTCTGCTACTGCAGGACTTGGGGAGTTCTTGAGTTTGTGTCACACAAAACGTCTGGCTTGGAGGTTGCAATCCCAGGGAATTTTTCATCACCAGGGAAGGCTCCATCACTACAAAGGGATCAAGGGAGAAGTCAGTCCCTGGTAAATGAGATGCTCCCCCTAAACACCAACACAGCAGTCATGTACCTTTCAAGGGGTTCAGGGGCAAGATGGGCAAGGCATTTCTACTAACTCTTCTTAAGGATCATGGACAGTGCCCTATGCTACGAGGTAAGCGGTGACTGTTGTAATGCTTAACTGGTGATCATTTCATGTCACTGATCCTTGGCTCTCTTTGTATCTCATAGGACTGTTGTAAGTCCAATACAAAATGAGTCTTCTTTTTAAACAACTGAAATGTTTTACAAAGCCTAGCATTCTCATATAGAGTCCTTTCAATTCTCCCCACTTTCCCGAGAGGCTAAGAACACTTCACACCATGAACTAGGAGAGGGGGTAGAGCCCTTTCTGATGAAATACAGAAACAAAGACAGAGTCTTAGCCTGCTTGCTCTCTGGACAGGATCTCGGACCACAAGGTCTTAAATCCTGGTATAAATGACGGAAGTGAGGACACTTCAACTGGCACTCTCATAACAAGAGTTCTGAGACACCTTCCAAAGAGACTGTAGCAGTAGACGAGGGAAGGGAGTGCTACAGTGTGGTAGTACAGGGGGAATGCTCGGCTACAGCAGTGAAAAATGTGGTACCTATTGGTGTGCTCTCGGGGTTCTTGTACATGTAGCATAGATGACCTTTACAGTGTCCCTGCCACCTTCCCACCTGCATTAGGTGTTCTTTTTGTTTTTTTGTTTTTTTGTTTTTTTTTAATTTACGTTTATTTATTGATTGATTGTTTGAACTTATTTATTCTACGTATTTATTTTTTTGGCTGCACAGGGTCTTCATTGCTGTGCACGGGCTTTCTCTAGTTGCGGCTAGCGGGGTCTACTCTTGGTTGCGGTGTGCGGGCTTCTCTTGTTGCGGAGCATGCGCTCTAGGCGCGTGGGCTTCGGTAGTTGCGGCTCACGGGCTCTAGAATGCAGGCTCAGTCGTTGTGGCACATGGGCTTAGTTGCTCCACGGCATGTGGGATCTTCCCAGACCAGGGCTCGAACCCGTGTCCCCCGCATTGCATTGGCAGGCGGATTCTTAACCACGGCGCCACCAGGGAAGCCCTAGGTGTTCTTACATAGAGTCTAAAAACAGAGGGCACTGAGCGAAGGTAGTGGTTACTAAAGGCTCAGGATCTAAATTCTACCTGTCTCTACACCCCTTCCCAGCTGTCGATTTGACCCCATTTGTGAATGCCGACCTCATTCTTCAGCTTTCTCTGCCGTTTGTATACTCACCTTGAAAACTTGTTTCTGTGATGCGTTGAGCAGACACAGGGTGGCAGATTGCAGAGGTGGAAGCTGGTGGTCGGATATTTGTGGGCTGAATCTCCTTCAGTCCCATTCCCATTTCTGGTTGCGCAGAGGCCCTACTTCCTGTGTATGACGCGGAGCCATAGGATTGCGGGCAGGAGCCAAGTTCTCCATACAGTGAAGACCCCAGTGTGCCTTGGTTATAGTAATATACCTGGCTTCCTTCCTGGTAGGGAAGTGACAGGCGGCTATGCCCCTGATTTGGAATCTGAGATGGTGCTCCCTGAGCAAGCCTGGCAGAAAGTGATGGATATAGAGGGACCATGTTATTGGCGTCTGAAGTTTTATCATACTGGGCTGCCATAAACATGGAGGAAGCAGCTGGGTGCCGGTCAGTGAGTGCCAGAGTAAAGTCTCCGAGTGAAGAGGAATTCTTTTCAGTGCTTCCTGTGATGTCCCACTCAAGAACACCTGGATAGGAAGGAGCTGAAGTGGAGATCTGGCTGTGGTCAGTAACTCCAGATAACATAGTCGTGCTGGAATGTTGGTAAAGGTAGGCACTACCCATGAGTGTCTGGAAAGAGGTACCGGTAGCCGATGCCGAACTGACGGCAGGGGCAGAGACTCTGGAGAAGTTGCAGACACTTCGTGTTAGGGAAGTTGCATTGCTCACCACAGGAAGAGAATGCTGCAGAGAATTTAGAGTTCCAAGTAGAGATGGATTTTGGAAATTTTCTGTAAGAACAAGAGGGTCATGAAAAACTCAGGGAGGTTGAGAAATTCTCACTACGTTTGAGGAACAGCATTATCTTAAGGTTCTTGCTCTCAGGACACCTCTACTATCGACCCTTCCTGAGAAACCCAAAATCAGACAGTTAATGATGGCTGTAAGGACTGAGCAGTTTTCCACTCTTCTGTATTAACTGCCTGTGCTCCCATCTTGGGCACAGATGGGCAGAAGAGCCAAGTGGTATGGTTCAGACATTGTTCTCTAGGCTGGAAGCAACCTTCTCCCTGCCCTGTCTTTCCCTTCAGCCTGCACTCGTATTGACTTCTATGCTATTTCCTAGACTGGAAGCATTTTAGAACTAGGAGGCCCTTAGAGAACTTTCTCTTTTTTCAGTCTCATTTCACGAGTAAGGAAACTGAGGCTCAGAGAGGTCGGGTTGACTTGTTCAGGTTCTCTCATTATGTTAGTGTCATTACCAGGTTTCAGAACCTAAGTATCCTGACTTCCTTGCCAGGACTCCACTCTGAGCATGATACTGCCAGAAAGCAGGAGAAATAGAACTTATAATATAAGCATTTTTTTTGTCCATTAGAAAACAGTACGGCCATTACCATTGTCATCTTCAGTGTCTCCCTTTGCTTGTGCAGTTCCCACGCTATTACCTAGAGTTGACGTATAGCTCAGTCCAACTGGTGAACTGAAAGAGTCATGTTTGCCCTCTTCAAGCCTGGTTTCTCATCCTACCTCAAAATGATTACCCGAAAGTGGATTTCTTAAGTGCTTTTGGAAAGAGAAAAGTTATCTGATTACTTCAGATTACTCATCTATAAAGTGGTTATAACACCACCACCAATAATAATAGCAGTAATAATTAATAGATGAATAAGCTGATCTATTGCGTATGATTTATATGGAGGAAGATACAATAAGTTCTAGAAAGACAAAGAAAAATCATGAAAAACATGTTACGTAACGAAAAAGAAATCCATAGATATTAATGAAAACTGGGGTATGTGGGCAAGTATCAAAGCCTAATGAATTTACTAACAAATGACATTCTGTACCATACATGCAATATTATGAAAGTGAATTTTGCCCACTCTATTTTAGTGAATACTATTAACCAAAAAACACGATGGAGGTGATAGAGGTGAATGAATTCCTAGCCAATGCATACAGACAGAGACGATAAATCAGTAAAAAATGCACAACAAGCAACAGAATGCAACAAATGTGAATGTATAGGTAGCCACAACATATATAGACAAGTATTTCAATGAAAACCGGTACAAAGCAGACAGCAAAATAGTAAGTGTAAAAGAGTTTCATTATTGTGCTCATTCATATTTTTACCCAGCAAGTAACAGGTATTAAGCCTAGGAGAAATATATCTGTCCATGAATATAACTCATATAATAAGCAGAAAGGAAGCTTAAAAAGTATCAAGAAGGTTTTTGTATTTATCCTAGAACTTAGAATCATCTTCCACATCCAAGAAGATGACATCCCAAGACCTCAAAAAACCATCATCCCTAGAATCCAATTAAAAAAGATTTTCAAATGTAAGAAAATCCAAAGGACTCCACAACATTGTTTTAGATAAACGTGGATGTTTGTGTTTTCTTTTTTTCTTTTGCCGCGCCGCGTGGCCCTGGCCGTGAAAGCACCGAGTCCTAAGCGCTGGACCGCCAGGGAATTCCCTAAATGGGGAATTAGAGATGTGGGGCTTGACTTTTTCTTTTTCTTCTCCGGTAGCTAAGATCTACAAGCGAACGATGGCTGTTGATCAATGTGCTCTCTGTGTTAGGAAGGAAATAACTGTAAAAATTGAAAAGCAACCTTGCCTTAGAAGGTACATATCACACAAAGGAAATAGTCCTTCTGATTCAATGTAGAAGATATCATTTAAAATGTTTAATTGGTCAAATGTCTACCTAGTTTAAAAATTAGAAAGAATAGAACACTGAAAAGCAGCCCCCTAGATAACCACTTTGGTTTCTGGTTTCTAGGAAGCATCATTTCTAAAACATACTTCTAAAATGTTTCTATTCCAAACTGTCAAGTGCCAGCTGTATTCAGAGAGGCAATAAAAGAAAGAAAACGGAGTATGACTTTTCTGATAGGCTGCCCTTCCTGGTGATCCCCTGTTCTGGCCTTACTTTCCTTCTTAGTCTGTTAATGTAAGGATTTGCTACCATCAGCTTTGTTTTGCCCTGCTCTGAGCAGATTTCCCTCTGTGCTGTTTCTGCTTTAATTTAAAATCTTTGGCTCCCATCAACATTCCATGGCAAACTGCCTCTTTCTTGAGAGCTCCTCTATGCTTTCCCTCTTCATTCTTATATTTTTTTCCCATCTCTTGGTTCCTGTTGGCCTGTGCTAATGAAAACAATCCTAAACTTGCTTACGTTTGACTCTGTGCCTCCCTATATAGCCCAGTACTCTCCATCCTCTCTCCCTATTCTCTCTTTTCAACTAGTCGAAATACTAGTGGAGGGAGACCATTGGAGATGAAACATCTTGGTATATATCGCTAGTTTTCTGTGTCACCTGGCTTTTCTATGTTTCTGTTGAAACACTCTTTTGAGAAGTCTCTGATTTCATTTTCTACATGGGTACCCTTTAAGGCTCAATATTGGAAAAGAAGGGGATCAGAGTGATCAACCCAATGTGGTATCCTAACGTAACAGATAAGGAAAGCAGCAGGCTTTGTGAGGCAGTCAGTGATTTGTCCAAAGTCACACAGACAGTAAACGTCAAAGTCAAAACTGAAATTAGGTCTCCAGACTTGTAGTTCAATACTTTCCCTCATTATTCCACGCTATTTTGAATCTCCTCCTCAATTTAGGGGCACAAGAAATCGAACGCAAAACTTTCCAAAGTTTCTTTTCTTACCTGACATGGTCAGAGAAGAGGAGACATCAACTGCAGGTACAAGGGATGAGGAGACAACACTAGAGGATGTCTGAGTGGCTGCAGCTGAACGGCGCACGTGTCCAGTACAAAGGTCACTGGTTACTGGTCCAAACGGCTCCACGGAAACCCCAAGACCTCTACCAAGTGGTAGTAGGTTTGGTAGGAGAGTGATGTCACAAAGCAGGCAGTTGAAAGGTATGAGCTAGCCAATAGGGAGGTCCGATCCCCAACAGGAGGGCGGGCTTGGGTGAAGAGAGCGTAGGAGAGCTAAAACAACCCCTCAATTTCTGAGCTCTGGGGAGGAAATCCTAGAAGACAGATTTACCTCCCCCAGGCTCTTCCATTAGGGAAATCATTGCAACATTTCTTACAGACGTTCATTAATATAATTAACTAACAGTTACTTATATTCTACAGAGTATTCTATTTTATGTATCATATACTTAGAGCTATATAGATCTTATTTAACTAGTATCCTTAGGAAGGAAAGAGCCATGTAGTTTGAACTATTACAGTTGTAACTTGGTTAAAGAGCAGGGTGAAGTTTGTTGAGTGTACCCTGTGGAGAATGTTGTGGTCCAAGGCTCTTCTCTTTTAGTTTCTTCTCCTTGACTCCTACCTTCCTTGGGCTGGGCTAGGCTGGGGGCCAGGTTGGACTTGCGACTTAACATTTCTCTTCCGCTTTCTTTTTTTTTTTTTTTTTTCTTCCATTATGGGCATTGCTTCTAGGACAAGCCTTGATCTTGCATTGGATGTTCCTTCCTGTCAACTTCCAGCAGCAGGAGTCTTCTTTTCAGTGCTTGATGCTTCACGAAATAGACTCTGCCCATTGGCAGCAAATACCAGAGAGCCAGGAGACAGAGCTGGTTGCAGACCTTTCCTCTTCCAGCCTTTGGTTGCAATTGTTTTGCCCATGATTTGCTAGCTCTAGTTCCTTGGGCCACACAGGTATCCTGCCATCCAGCTCTTTTTATATGTGAGAGACATTCTGAACACTGTCCCTCTTTCTTTGCACAGAAGTATATACAGTGTGGCAGTTACCGTAATCTCCTCCCCCTTGCAAACAGCCCCTCTAGAATCTCGGACCTCTAGGACTCTCTGTCTTGCATGCTTGGGTGCAAGGCCAAGCACAATGAAGAGGAGAATAATTAGAGAAAGAGGAGGACATTGGTGGAGAACTGGGAGCAGGTAAGGTGAAAGGGCACCGGAGAAAAGAGATGCATGTAGGTTTTTTGGTTTCTGTGGGAAACAAGTTGACACACTTGGGCCTCATTTTGTATTAACAGAACAGAGAGTTGTAGATATAAGTAGCTAGATCGTGCAGCAACTGCCATGAAGTCTGTACACTGAAGAGAACAGTCTCACATCTAGTTTTCATTTTGTTTTATGTCATATTACCTTATTTATAGCATTCACTGGTATGTTTGTAGAACGCAGATGTTTTCAAATGCTCTGGTTTTGTCTACATGGTTATTTCCTTGTCCTATTTGTAAGGAATCCAACATTGTAAGACATATTGCATGTTTTTCTCTTGACGATTGTTTACCTTGAAGCGTCATGAGCTAACTTGAGCTGTTGGATTTTGTGGAGAAACTTTAAAAAGGGTCTGTGAAAAAGGCATTGTGGTGAGTCGCATTATGCACCCGAGCGTAAGGAGCAGATATCTGCCACCAGCCCAGCTTGGCCTGGATTGCCTCTGTGTTAGTTCCCCTGGTTAGTGCTTTTCTCCCTAACCACTCTTGTGACTGTGATAATGTGAGTTAAGGGCTGAGTTGCTAGTGATTTATGTGTGAGGTAGGCTGGTTTGAGGGAGGAAATCTATGGACCTAGTCATTTTCCTTGGTGGTAAGCTTTCAGGGGTGCAAAGATCGATCTTCCTGGGGACTTTTCTGGTACCAGGAAGATATCGCATAGATGGGACCTCCAAAGACACACATTTAATTTTTAGGCCTGTTGTTCCTATTATGGGATGTGAGTTTCTTCACTGATGGGGATGCTGCTTATCTGAGAAGAAACTGTGAAAGGTGGTGTAGTATAGAGGTGTGGCTTAAGCTTTTAAGTTTTCTTCAAGGTTTTTCCCCTAAGCTTCATACTTCAGACGGCCTACTTACATGAGACTAGTATGTGATGTCAGGCTAACAACTTCCTAAATACCTGCAAGCCAGATCAGTGTCTCTTTTCTCTATATTCCCATGGAAATCAAGGGTCCCGCCGAATTTTCCATCGAAACAGTTGATTTGTGCTGTCTCTAGGAATTCTACAGGGCGTACCGTTGCTTCCTAACCGGTGTCATTTGGGAGATCGATCCCCCTCTGTACGTTCAAATGATTAATTTTGAGACTCTGCTCATGTGTGCAGTAAACCCTTTAATTCCCTAAGACCTTCCTTTCCTCCATCTCATACCCCATGAAGCCCGCTTCAGTTTATCTCCTGAATTTCTTTGGAATCTGTCAGCTCTCCCTCAACATCCTAATACTGAACTTGCCTGTCTGTTGCGATTAGGTCCTAACTAGTGTCCATATATCTTGTTTCCCTCCAATCCATTCTTCACACAAGAAAGCTTCAAAGCAAGTTGGAACATTGCTCATAAACATCGCTCACAAACATTGTTTTGAGAATAGAAAACACACTGGTGGCCTTTAAGACTCTGCGTGCTCTAGAATCCTCTCTGCTTCTCTAGCCCCATCTTGTGCCACGTTTGCCCTCACTTTCTATGCTTCAGATACACTGAATTAACCTTAGTTCTCACTCATCTGACAGAAGTCAGTTGAGAAATTATTTTTCACTGTGATTCCTAGCATTAAGGAATTTGATGATCAGGTTTTGTATGAGGACTAAAACTAAACTGGGAAGTGGAAGAATTGCGTTTCAACTGTTTCAGTCAACACGCATGTATTAATGATACCTAAGTATTGAACACCGGGCTAGGTTTCATGAGGGATACAGAAGTTCTGGCCATCTCTGGTTTTGGGTATCCCTTATTTGTTGAGACCTTTGCGTTGTTTGGTTGCCTTTTGTCTGTTTTCCAGATGGGAAAACAGGAACAAGGGAAGTATAGGTTATTACTAGGTGGGGTTGAACAAGTGGAGCAGCAAACTGCAAAGCAGAAAGAAGAGGGACGTACTATAGAGGGATGTGATTTCCATTTTCAAGGCGCCTGCGTCCTGTGCAGGGAGACAGCCTAACATAAAATGTGCCTAACAAAAGATCTATTGACTTCTTACTAAAAATCTCCAGTTCATATAACCCAGGGGTTTATACCTTCTCCTTTAAAAGTTCTATTCCTGGGACTTCCCTGGTGGTCCAGTGGTGAAGACTCTGCGCTTCCAATGCAGCAGGCGTGGGTTCAATCCCTGGTTGGGGAGCTAAGATCCCACATGCTGCGCAGCCAAAGAAATTTTTTTCAAAAGTTATACTCCTGTGTTGTTGAATTTAGTGGTTTAGATTTTGTTTGAATGTTAAGAAGATTTCAGTTTATTTACCAGGAACAAACAAAACATAATGTAAAAATAGTTTCCCAGAAACGATTTCCATCGTTCTCTTCTTCCCTTTCTCCCGCAGACTGACTGGTGTTTCATCTCGACAAGTTCTCTGAAGTTCTCTGTCATTCCATAGGAAAGCGGTCTGGCTTGGAGGTTGCAATCCCAGGGAATTTTTCATCAGCGGGGAAGTCTCCATCACTACAGAGGAATCAAGGTTGAAGTCAGTCCCGGGTAAGTGAGATGCTCCCCCTAAACACCAACACAGCAGTCGTGTACCTTTCAAGGGGTTCAGGGGCAAGATGGGCAAGGCATTTCTACTAACTCTTCTTAAGGATCATGGACAGTGTGCCCTATGCTACGAGGTAAGCGGTGACTGTTGTAATTCTTACTGGTGATCATTTCATGTCACTGATCCTTGGCTCTCTTTGTATCTCATAGGACTGTTGTAAGTCCAATACAAAATGAGTCTTCTTTTTAAAAAACTGAAATGTTTTACAAAGCCTAGCATTCTCATAGAGAGTCCTTTGAATTCTCCCCACTTTCCCGAGAGGCTAAGAACACTTCACACCATGAACTAGGAGAGGGGGTAGAGCCCTTTCTGATGAAATATAGAAACAAAGACAGAGTCTTAGCCTGCTTGCTCTCTGGACAGGATCTCGGACCACAAGGTCTTAAATCCTGGTATAAATGACGGAAGTGAGGACAGTTCAACTGGCACTCTCATAACAAGAGTTCTGAAACACCTTCCAAAGAGACTGTAGCGGTAGACGAGGGAAGGGAGTGCTACAGTGTGGTAGTACAGGGGGAATGCTCGGCTACAGCAGTGAAAAATGTGGTACCTATTGGTGTGCTCTCGGGGTTCTTGTACATGTAGCATAGATGACCTTTACAGTGTCCCTCCCACCTTCCCACCTGCATTAGGTGTTCTGTTTTTTTGTTTGTTTGTTTGTTTTTAATTTACGTTTATTGATTGATTGATTGATTGAACTTATTTATTCTACGTATTTATTTTTTTGGCTGCACTGGGTCCTCATTGGTGTGCACGGGCTTTCTCTAGTTGCGGCTAGCGGGGTCTACTCTTGGTTGCGGTGTGCGGGCTTCTCATCGCGGTGGCCTCTCTTGTTGCGGAGCATGGGCTGTAGGCGCGTGGGCTTCGGTAGTTGCGGCTCACGGGCTCTGGAATGCAGGCTCAGTCGTTGTGGCACATGCGCTTAGTTGCAGCACGGCATGTGGGATCTTCGCAGACCGGGGCTCGAAGCCGTGTCCCCTGCATTGGCAGGCGCCACCAGGGAAGCCCTAGCTGTTCTTACATAGAGTCTAAAAACAGAGAGCACTGAGAGAAGGTAGTGATTATTAAAGGCTCAGGATCTAAATTCTACCTGTCTCTACACCCCTTCCCAGCTGTCGATTTGACCCCGTTTGTGAATGCCGACCTCATTCTTCAACTTGCTCTGCCGTTTGTATACTCACCTTGAAAACTTGTTTCTGTGATGCGTTGAGCAGACACAGGGTGGCAGATTGCAGAGGTGGAAGCTGGTGGTCGGATATTTGCGGGCTGAATCTCCTTCAGTCCCATTCCCATTTCTGGTTGCGCAGAGGCCCTACTTCCTGTGTATGACGCGGAGCCATAGGATTGCGGGCAGGAGCCAAGTTCTCCATACAGTGAAGACCCCAGTGTGCCTTGGTTATAGTAATATACCTGGCTTCCTTCCTGGTAGGGAAGTGACAGGCGGCTATGCCCCTGATTTGTTCGTGGGCCTCCTGATGCAGCAGTTCCCTTGGCTCTGGCCCTGTCGTCAGCTGCCCCTAGGAGGACTCTGAGCCCTAGCTACTTCTCTGGTAGATTTGCCTATTCCCCCACTATAATCACACCTGAATAAGGCAACTCAAACCTTTCAGAGATGTGTCGTGAACCTCTTGTTTTCTGAAATACCTATCTGGTGGTTGTGAGACTTAAGGCCAACCTCCCCGAGAGACTTTGTTTCTATTTCTCCTAGTAAACCTAGACTCATCTCCTGTCACCTTCAACTCTACTCCAATTGTGTTCTTTCAACCCAGACCCCTGACCCTGCTTTTTACTTCTGCCATTTCATCCTCACTCCTGCTTCCTTTCCTAAATCCATACGTCTCTTTTGGCCTTCCTAGCCCTGGGCCAAGTTCCTTCCTCTTTCCTCAGTTTTTACCCCTTTCCTTCATTCTCCCATCCAACTTTCAGTCCTTCCTTTCTCACGCCCCAGTTAGCAGCATCTCAAAATTCGAAAGGTTTATTACTCATCTATTAATTCTATTCCATTTACTTATTCGGTTCTATACCTATCTTACCTATGTATGGAAGAACCGCTGGTAGCCAAGGTGGCAGCAAGAATCCTAGCAGCTGTCACCTGACGTATCCATAGTAGTCAGCAATTTCCATTTCTTTGTCCCTCTCGGTGAAAAATTGCAGCTTCCCCGAAGAGGTGTATCTGGCAGCATTCTCCCGTTGTTGTTGAGCCCGCCTCTTCATGGCCTCTCGCTCTGGCCTCTGCTCTTGTTCGATGGGCTTTGACATGACTGGCTCAGGCACGTTGGGTTCCCTCCATGGAACTCGTTGCTTGCTGAAGTCTTGGAGTAGAAGTTGGGTTTGGAGCTTGGGTGGGGACTGGCGCTTAGTCACAGCAGGGGGAACAGGCTCGCGCTGGAGAGAAGCGCCAGATGAAGTTTTGTAGGGTGCAGGCCTAGGAGCAGCAGGCTGAGGGACACGAGGCTGGGTATGGTTGGTCCAAGCCGGTTGGGTTGGGTTGGCCACAGTTGGCTGAGCTGGTTTGGCGGGACCTGGCAAAGAGGCAGGAGCTGGCTGGGATGAATTGACTGCAGCAGGTTGAGCTGAGTCAGTAGAACCAGGCTGGGCACGGTAAGCCACAGCAGGCCGATGTGAGGCCAGAGACTGTGGCCTCCGAGGAGCGGGTCGAGCTTGAGGCTTGTCCCAGGCAGAAAAAGGCAGAGGTATCAACTTGACCTTCCCAGGAGGAGGCCGCTCACACTGGGATGGAGATGGACACTCTGTTTCAGCACTGCTGTCTGGTTTCTGGGCTTGGACTTGCGTTTTCTCAGGCCTCTTACCCTCACGTGGGGTATGCCGCCGTGGCTGGATCGCTGGGGGTGGCTGGGGGTCTTTGGGGTTGCTTGAATTTCCCAAGAGCCGACAGGAAGAGAGCCCAGTTTTCGTCTCATTCTTCTTCCCCAGCGCATGAAGAACCTTCACAGACTCCAGCATGCGCACGCCAAGGGAGGTTCGAGGCTTTTGAAAGCTCTCTTGGCGAAGCTCAGTTTGGTGTTCCTTTCGCTTCGTGTTGGGGATTGCTGGCTTGTCTTCTGCCTTGACTTTGTTCCCTGACTGCTTGTTCTCTTCAGCCTTGTTTCTTCCTCTGGTCCTTTTGGTCTTTTCCTGCCCATGGCTCTCAGTTTTGCTGATCTTTCCGGATGCAGCTTTCTGAGGTTTGCCTTGAGAGTGCTTGGCCGTGTTCGCAGGAGCCCTGTCACTGACTGCAGCAGTGCATATAACCGCTTCTCCCCCTAACAGGCACTCTGGATCCTTTGGCTGGATTTTGGCCTTGGGAGCACCACCGATAGGCTCAGCGGCTTTCTGTTTGTTCTTCCTGGGTTGATCAGAGGGAACCTTTACGACACTTGGCTTTTCCTGCA
The DNA here is from genome assembly GCF_965194825.1 of Balaenoptera physalus. Taxonomy (NCBI): domain Eukaryota; kingdom Metazoa; phylum Chordata; class Mammalia; order Artiodactyla; family Balaenopteridae; genus Balaenoptera; species Balaenoptera physalus. The sequence goes on along the minus strand of NW_028126497.1, from coordinate 112,035 downwards.
CCTGATTCACCTTAATGGCTCTGGTGTCTTCAGCTTTGATCACGTTGGGACCTTGGGATCGATCAAGATCTTTCCAAGAATTAAAGAGCTGGGGAAGGTGAATATCCTCCGCCAGTGTAGTAATGTCTGCAAGACCACTGCTAGGTTCAGTCCCATTTTCAAGTGTCCCTAGGTCCTGACGACTCAGGCTGTTCTCTCCCAGATCAGCATTTTCAGAACCAGGCTGCTCCTCTTGGCTGAGGGGATCGGTGCAGGCCAGCGGCTGGGGAATATCAGGGATTCCCAAAGGGAGTAGTGGAGGATCTTGGTTTTCTATTGGGATCTGGTAGGCCTCCAGAGGCTTTGACAGCTTGGTTTTGATATCCTCCACGTTCTTACTCTCTGTTTGTCCCTGGCTTGGAGCTGGAGGCAGGGCCAGGAGACGCCTGGCACTCTGGACTGGAGCTGTCACTGAAATGTCCCCAAGTTCAGATGGTGGGTTACTCTCAAGTATGTGACTGTTTCTGCTACTGCAGGACTTGGGGAGTTCTTGAGTTTGTGTCACACAAAACGTCTGGCTTGGAGGTTGCAATCCCAGGGAATTTTTCATCACCAGGGAAGTCTCCATCACTACAAAGGGATCAAGGGAGAAGTCAGTCCCTGGTAAATGAGATGCTCCCCCTAAACACCAACACAGCAGTCATGTACCTTTCAAGGGGTTCAGGGGCAAGATGGGCAAGGCATTTCTACTAACTCTTCTTAAGGATCATGGACAGTGCCCTATGCTACGAGGTAAGCGGTGACTGTTGTAATGCTTAACTGGTGATCATTTCATGTCACTGATCCTTGGCTCTCTTTGTATCTCATAGGACTGTTGTAAGTCCAATACAAAATGAGTCTTCTTTTTAAACAACTGAAATGTTTTACAAAGCCTAGCATTCTCATATAGAGTCCTTTCAATTCTCCCCACTTTCCCGAGAGGCTAAGAACACTTCACACCATGAACTAGGAGAGGGGGTAGAGCCCTTTCTGATGAAATACAGAAACAAAGACAGAGTCTTAGCCTGCTTGCTCTCTGGACAGGATCTCGGACCACAAGGTCTTAAATCCTGGTATAAATGACGGAAGTGAGGACACTTCAACTGGCACTCTCATAACAAGAGTTCTGAGACACCTTCCAAAGAGACTGTAGCAGTAGACGAGGGAAGGGAGTGCTACAGTGTGGTAGTACAGGGGGAATGCTCGGCTACAGCAGTGAAAAATGTGGTACCTATTGGTGTGCTCTCGGGGTTCTTGTACATGTAGCATAGATGACCTTTACAGTGTCCCTGCCACCTTCCCACCTGCATTAGGTGTTCTTTTTGTTTTTTTGTTTTTTTTAATTTACGTTTATTTATTGATTGATTGTTTGAACTTATTTATTCTACGTATTTATTTTTTTGGCTGCACAGGGTCTTCATTGCTGTGCACGGGCTTTCTCTAGTTGCGGCTAGCGGGGTCTACTCTTGGTTGCGGTGTGCGGGCTTCTCTTGTTGCGGAGCATGCGCTCTAGGCGCGTGGGCTTCGGTAGTTGCGGCTCACGGGCTCTAGAATGCAGGCTCAGTCGTTGTGGCACATGGGCTTAGTTGCTCCACGGCATGTGGGATCTTCCCAGACCAGGGCTCGAACCCGTGTCCCCCGCATTGCATTGGCAGGCGGATTCTTAACCACGGCGCCACCAGGGAAGCCCTAGGTGTTCTTATATAGAGTCTAAAAACAGAGGGCACTGAGCGAAGGTAGTGGTTACTAAAGGCTCAGGATCTAAATTCTACCTGTCTCTACACCCCTTCCCAGCTGTCGATTTGACCCCATTTGTGAATGCCGACCTCATTCTTCAACTTTCTCTGCCGTTTGTATACTCACCTTGAAAACTTGTTTCTGTGATGCGTTGAGCAGACACAGGGTGGCAGATTGCAGAGGTGGAAGCTGGTGGTCGGATATTTGTGGGCTGAATCTCCTTCAGTCCCATTCCCATTTCTGGTTGCGCAGAGGCCCTACTTCCTGTGTATGACGCGGAGCCATAGGATTGCGGGCAGGAGCCAAGTTCTCCATACAGTGAAGACCCCAGTGTGCCTTGGTTATAGTAATATACCTGGCTTCCTTCCTGGTAGGGAAGTGACAGGCGGCTATGCCCCTGATTTGGAATCTGAGATGGTGCTCCCTGAGCAAGCCTGGCAGAAAGTGATGGATATAGAGGGACCATGTTATTGGCGTCTGAAGTTTTATCATACTGGGCTGCCATAAACATGGAGGAAGCAGCTGGGTGCCGGTCAGTGAGTGCCAGAGTAAAGTCTCCGAGTGAAGAGGAATTCTTTTCAGTGCTTCCTGTGATGTCCCACTCAAGAACACCTGGATAGGAAGGAGCTGAAGTGGAGATCTGGCTGTGGTCAGTAACTCCAGATAACATAGTCGTGCTGGAATGTTGGTAAAGGTAGGCACTACCCATGAGTGTCTGGAAAGAGGTACCGGTAGCCGATGCCGAACTGACGGCAGGGGCAGAGACTCTGGAGAAGTTGCAGACACTTCGTGTTAGGGAAGTTGCATTGCTCACCACAGGAAGAGAATGCTGCAGAGAATTTAGAGTTCCAAGTAGAGATGGATTTTGGAAATTTTCTGTAAGAACAAGAGGGTCATGAAAAACTCAGGGAGGTTGAGAAATTCTCACTACGTTTGAGGAACAGCATTATCTTAAGGTTCTTGCTCTCAGGACACCTCTACTATCGACCCTTCCTGAGAAACCCAAAATCAGACAGTTAATGATGGCTGTAAGGACTGAGCAGTTTTCCACTCTTCTGTATTAACTGCCTGTGCTCCCATCTTGGGCACAGATGGGCAGAAGAGCCAAGTGGTATGGTTCAGACATTGTTCTCTAGGCTGGAAGCAACCTTCTCCCTGCCCTGTCTTTCCCTTCAGCCTGCACTCGTATTGACTTCTATGCTATTTCCTAGACTGGAAGCATTTTAGAACTAGGAGGCCCTTAGAGAACTTTCTCTTTTTTCAGTCTCATTTCACGAGTAAGGAAACTGAGGCTCAGAGAGGTCGGGTTGACTTGTTCAGGTTCTCTCATTATGTTAGTGTCATTACCAGGTTTCAGAACCTAAGTATCCTGACTTCCTTGCCAGGACTCCACTCTGAGCATGATAGTGCCAGAAAGCAGGAGAAATAGAACTTATAATATAAGCATTTTTTTTGTCCATTAGAAAACAGTACGGCCATTACCATTGTCATCTTCAGTGTCTCCCTTTGCTTGTGCAGTTCCCACGCTATTACCTAGAGTTGACGTATAGCTCAGTCCAACTGGTGAACTGAAAGAGTCATTTTTGCCCTCTTCAAGCCTGGTTTCTCATCCTACCTCAAAATGATTACCCGAAAGTGGATTTCTTAAGTGCTTTTGGAAAGAGAAAAGTTATCTGATTACTTCAGATTACTCATCTATAAAGTGGTTATAACACCACCACCAATAATAATAGCAGTAATAATTAATAGATGAATAAGCTGATCTATTGCGTATGATTTATATGGAGGAAGATACAATAAGTTCTAGAAAGACAAAGAAAAATCATGAAAAACATGTTACGTAACGAAAAAGAAATCCATAGATATTAATGAAAACTGGGGTATGTGGGCAAGTATCAAAGCCTAATGAATTTACTAACAAATGACATTCTGTACCATACATGCAATATTATGAAAGTGAATTTTGCCCACTCTATTTTAGTGAATACTATTAACCAAAAAACACGATGGAGGTGATAGAGGTGAATGAATTCCTAGCCAATGCATACAGACAGAGACGATAAATCAGTAAAAAATGCACAACAAGCAACAGAATGCAACAAATGTGAATGTATAGGTAGCCACAACATATATAGACAAGTATTTCAATGAAAACCGGTACAAAGCAGACAGCAAAATAGTAAGTGTAAAAGAGTTTCATTATTGTGCTCATTCATATTTTTACCCAGCAAGTAACAGGTATTAAGCCTAGGAGAAATATATCTGTCCATGAATATAACTCATATAATAAGCAGAAAGGAAGCTTAAAAAGTATCAAGAAGGTTTTTGTATTTATCCTAGAACTTAGAATCATCTTCCACATCCATGAAGATGACATCCCAAGACCTCAAAAAACCATCATCCCTAGAATCCAATTAAAAAAGATTTTCAAATGTAAGAAAATCCAAAGGACTCCACAATATTGTTTTAGATAAATGTGGATGTTTGTGTTTTCTTTTTTTCTTTTGCCGCGCCGCGTGGCCCTGGCCGTCAAAGCACCGAGTCCTAAAGCGCTGGACCGCCAGGGAATTCCCTAAATGGGGAATTAGAGATGTGGGGCTTGACTTTTTCTTTTTCTTCTCCGGTAGCTAAGATCTACAAGCGAACGATGGCTGTTGATCAATGTGCTCTCTGTGTTAGGAAGGAAATAACTGTAAAAATGAAAAGCAACCTTGCCTTAGAAGCTACATATCACACAAAGGAAATAGTCCTTCTGATTCAATGTAGAAGATATCATTTAAAATGTTTAATTGGTCAAATGTCTACCTAGTTTAAAAATTAGAAAGAATAGAACACTGAAAAGCAGCCCCCTAGATAACCACTTTGGTTTCTGGTTTCTAGGAAGCATCATTTCTAAAACATACTTCTAAAATGTTTCTATTCCAAACTGTCAAGTGCCAGCTGTATTCAGAGAGGCAATAAAAGAAAGAAAACGGAGTATGACTTTTCTGATAGGCTGCCTTTCCTGGTGATCCCCTGTTCTGGCCTTACTTTCCTTCTTAGTCTGTTAATGTAAGGATTTGCTACCATCAGCTTTGTTTTGCCCTGCTCTGAGCAGATTTCCCTCTGTGCTGTTTCTGCTTTAATTTAAAATCTTTGGCTCCCATCAACATTCCATGGCAAACTGCCTCTTTCTTGAGAGCTCCTCTATGCTTTCCCTCTTCATTCTTATATTTTTTTCCCATCTCTTGGTTCCTGTTGGCCTGTGCTAATGAAAACAATCCTAAACTTGCTTACGTTTGACTCTGTGCCTCCCTATATAGCCCAGTACTCTCCATCCTCTCTCCCTATTCTCTCTTTTCAACTAGTCGAAATACTAGTGGAGGGAGACCATTGGAGATGAAACATCTTGGTATATATCGCTAGTTTTCTGTGTCACCTGGCTTTTCTATGTTTCTGTTGAAACACTCTTTTGAGAAGTCTCTGATTTCATTTTCTACATGGGTACCCTTTAAGGCTCAATATTGGAAAAGAAGGGGATCAGAGTGATCAACCCAATGTGGTATCCTAACGTAACAGATAAGGAAAGCAGCAGGCTTTGTGAGGCAGTCAGTGATTTGTCCAAAGTCACACAGACAGTAAACGTCAAAGTCAAAACTGAAATTAGGTCTCCAGACTTGTAGTTCAATACTTTCCCTCATTACTCCACGCTATTTTGAATCTCCTCCTCAATTTAGGGGCACAAGAAATCGAACGCAAAACTTTCCAAAGTTTCTTTTCTTACCTGACATGGTCAGAGAAGAGGAGACATCAACTGCAGGTACAAGGGATGAGGAGACAACACTAGAGGATGTCTGAGTGGCTGCAGCTGAACGGCGCACGTGTCCAGTACAAAGGTCACTGGTTACTGGTCCAAACGGCTCCACGGAAACCCCAAGACCTCTACCAAGTGGTAGTAGGTTTGGTAGGAGAGTGATGTCACAAAGCAGGCAGTTGAAAGGTATGAGCTAGCCAATAGGGAGGTCCGATCCCCAACAGGAGGGCGGGCTTGGGTGAAGAGAGCGTAGGAGAGCTAAAACAACCCCTCAATTTCTGAGCTCTGGGGAGGAAATCCTAGAAGACAGATTTACCTCCCCCAGGCTCTTCCATTAGGGAAATCATTGCAACATTTCTTACAGACGTTCATTAATATAATTAACTAACAGTTACTTATATTCTACAGAGTATTCTATTTTATGTATCATATACTTAGAGCTATATAGATCTTATTTAACTAGTATCCTTAGGAAGGAAAGAGCCATGTAGTTTGAACTATTACAGTTGTAACTTGGTTAAAGAGCAGGGTGAAGTTTGTTGAGTGTACCCTGTGGAGAATGTTGTGGTCCAAGGCTCTTCTCTTTTAGTTTCTTCTCCTTGACTCCTACCTTCCTTGGGCTGGGCTAGGCTGGGGGCCAGGTTGGACTTGCGACTTAACATTTCTCTTCCGCTTTCTTTTTTTTTTTTTTTTTTCTTCCATTATGGGCATTGCTTCTAGGACAAGCCTTGATCTTGCATTGGATGTTCCTTCCTGTCAACTTCCAGCAGCAGGAGTCTTCTTTTCAGTGCTTGATGCTTCACGAAATAGACTCTGCCCATTGGCAGCAAATACCAGAGAGCCAGGAGACAGAGCTGGTTGCAGACCTTTCCTCTTCCAGCCTTTGGTTGCAATTGTTTTGCCCATGATTTGCTAGCTCTAGTTCCTTGGGCCACACAGGTATCCTGCCATCCAGCTCTTTTTATATGTGAGAGACATTCTGAACACTGTCCCTCTTTCTTTGCACAGAAGTATATACAGTGTGGCAGTTACCGTAATCTCCTCCCCCTTGCAAACAGCCCCTCTAGAATCTCGGACCTCTAGGACTCTCTGTCTTGCATGCTTGGGTGCAAGGCCAAGCACAATGAAGAGGAGAATAATTAGAGAAAGAGGAGGACATTGGTGGAGAACTGGGAGCAGGTAAGGTGAAAGGGCACCGGAGAAAAGAGATGCATGTAGGTTTTTTGGTTTCTGTGGGAAACAAGTTGACACACTTGGGCCTCATTTTGTATTAACAGAACAGAGAGTTGTAGATATAAGTAGCTAGATCGTGCAGCAACTGCCATGAAGTCTGTACACTGAAGAGAACAGTCTCACATCTAGTTTTCATTTTGTTTTATGTCATATTACCTTATTTATAGCATTCACTGGTATGTTTGTAGAACGCAGATGTTTTCAAATGCTCTGGTTTTGTCTACATGGTTATTTCCTTGTCCTATTTGTAAGGAATCCAACATTGTAAGACATATTGCATGTTTTTCTCTTGACGATTGTTTACCTTGAAGCGTCATGAGCTAACTTGAGCTGTTGGATTTTGTGGAGAAACTTTAAAAAGGGTCTGTGAAAAAGGCATTGTGGTGAGTCGCATTATGCACCCGAGCGTAAGGAGCAGATATCTGCCACCAGCCCAGCTTGGCCTGGATTGCCTCTGTGTTAGTTCCCCTGGTTAGTGCTTTTCTCCCTAACCACTCTTGTGACTGTGATAATGTGAGTTAAGGGCTGAGTTGCTAGTGATTTATGTGTGAGGTAGGCTGGTTTGAGGGAGGAAATCTATGGACCTAGTCATTTTCCTTGGTGGTAAGCTTTCAGGGGTGCAAAGATCGATCTTCCTGGGGACTTTTCTGGTACCAGGAAGATATCGCATAGATGGGACCTCCAAAGACACACATTTAATTTTTAGGCCTGTTGTTCCTATTATGGGATGTGAGTTTCTTCACTGATGGGGATGCTGCTTATCTGAGAAGAAACTGTGAAAGGTGGTGTAGTATAGAGGTGTGGCTTAAGCTTTTAAGTTTTCTTCAAGGTTTTTCCCCTAAGCTTCATACTTCAGACGGCCTACTTACATGAGACTAGTATGTGATGTCAGGCTAACAACTTCCTAAATACCTGCAAGCCAGATCAGTGTCTCTTTTCTCTATATTCCCATGGAAATCAAGGGTCCCGCCGAATTTTCCATCGAAACAGTTGATTTGTGCTGTCTCTAGGAATTCTACAGGGCGTACCGTTGCTTCCTAACCGGTGTCATTTGGGAGATCGATCCCCCTCTGTACGTTCAAATGATTAATTTTGAGACTCTGCTCATGTGTGCAGTAAACCCTTTAATTCCCTAAGACCTTCCTTTCCTCCATCTCATACCCCATGAAGCCCGCTTCAGTTTATCTCCTGAATTTCTTTGGAATCTGTCAGCTCTCCCTCAACATCCTAATACTGAACTTGCCTGTCTGTTGCGATTAGGTCCTAACTAGTGTCCATATATCTTGTTTCCCTCCAATCCATTCTTCACACAAGAAAGCTTCAAAGCAAGTTGGAACATTGCTCATAAACATCGCTCACAAACATTGTTTTGAGAATAGAAAACACACTGGTGGCCTTTAAGACTCTGCGTGCTCTAGAATCCTCTCTGCTTCTCTAGCCCCATCTTGTGCCACGTTTGCCCTCACTTTCTATGCTTCAGATACACTGAATTAACCTTAGTTCTCACTCATCTGACAGAAGTCAGTTGAGAAATTATTTTTCACTGTGATTCCTAGCATTAAGGAATTTGATGATCAGGTTTTGTATGAGGACTAAAACTAAACTGGGAAGTGGAAGAATTGCGTTTCAACTGTTTCAGTCAACACGCATGTATTAATGATACCTAAGTATTGAACACCGGGCTAGGTTTCATGAGGGATACAGAAGTTCTGGCCATCTCTGGTTTTGGGTATCCCTTATTTGTTGAGACCTTTGCGTTGTTTGGTTGCCTTTTGTCTGTTTTCCAGATGGGAAAACAGGAACAAGGGAAGTATAGGTTATTACTAGGTGGGGTTGAACAAGTGGAGCAGCAAACTGCAAAGCAGAAAGAAGAGGGACGTACTATAGAGGGATGTGATTTCCATTTTCAAGGCGCCTGCGTCCTGTGCAGGGAGACAGCCTAACATAAAATGTGCCTAACAAAAGATCTATTGACTTCTTACTAAAAATCTCCAGTTCATATAACCCAGGGGTTTATACCTTCTCCTTTAAAAGTTCTATTCCTGGGACTTCCCTGGTGGTCCAGTGGTGAAGACTCTGCGCTTCCAATGCAGCAGGCGTGGGTTCAATCCCTGGTTGGGGAGCTAAGATCCCACATGCTGCGCAGCCAAAGAAATTTTTTTCAAAAGTTATACTCCTGTGTTGTTGAATTTAGTGGTTTAGATTTTGTTTGAATGTTAAGAAGATTTCAGTTTATTTACCAGGAACAAACAAAACATAATGTAAAAATAGTTTCCCAGAAACGATTTCCATCGTTCTCTTCTTCCCTTTCTCCCGCAGACTGACTGGTGTTTCATCTCGACAAGTTCTCTGAAGTTCTCTGTCATTCCATAGGAAAGCGGTCTGGCTTGGAGGTTGCAATCCCAGGGAATTTTTCATCAGCGGGGAAGTCTCCATCACTACAGAGGAATCAAGGTTGAAGTCAGTCCCGGGTAAGTGAGATGCTCCCCCTAAACACCAACACAGCAGTCGTGTACCTTTCAAGGGGTTCAGGGGCAAGATGGGCAAGGCATTTCTACTAACTCTTCTTAAGGATCATGGACAGTGTGCCCTATGCTACGAGGTAAGCGGTGACTGTTGTAATTCTTACTGGTGATCATTTCATGTCACTGATCCTTGGCTCTCTTTGTATCTCATAGGACTGTTGTAAGTCCAATACAAAATGAGTCTTCTTTTTAAAAAACTGAAATGTTTTACAAAGCCTAGCATTCTCATAGAGAGTCCTTTGAATTCTCCCCACTTTCCCGAGAGGCTAAGAACACTTCACACCATGAACTAGGAGAGGGGGTAGAGCCCTTTCTGATGAAATATAGAAACAAAGACAGAGTCTTAGCCTGCTTGCTCTCTGGACAGGATCTCGGACCACAAGGTCTTAAATCCTGGTATAAATGACGGAAGTGAGGACAGTTCAACTGGCACTCTCATAACAAGAGTTCTGAAACACCTTCCAAAGAGACTGTAGCGGTAGACGAGGGAAGGGAGTGCTACAGTGTGGTAGTACAGGGGGAATGCTCGGCTACAGCAGTGAAAAATGTGGTACCTATTGGTGTGCTCTCGGGGTTCTTGTACATGTAGCATAGATGACCTTTACAGTGTCCCTCCCACCTTCCCACCTGCATTAGGTGTTCTGTTTTTTTGTTTGTTTGTTTGTTTTTAATTTACGTTTATTGATTGATTGATTGATTGAACTTATTTATTCTACGTATTTATTTTTTTGGCTGCACTGGGTCCTCATTGGTGTGCACGGGCTTTCTCTAGTTGCGGCTAGCGGGGTCTACTCTTGGTTGCGGTGTGCGGGCTTCTCATCGCGGTGGCCTCTCTTGTTGCGGAGCATGGGCTGTAGGCGCGTGGGCTTCGGTAGTTGCGGCTCACGGGCTCTGGAATGCAGGCTCAGTCGTTGTGGCACATGCGCTTAGTTGCAGCACGGCATGTGGGATCTTCGCAGACCGGGGCTCGAAGCCGTGTCCCCTGCATTGGCAGGCGCCACCAGGGAAGCCCTAGCTGTTCTTACATAGAGTCTAAAAACAGAGAGCACTGAGAGAAGGTAGTGATTATTAAAGGCTCAGGATCTAAATTCTACCTGTCTCTACACCCCTTCCCAGCTGTCGATTTGACCCCGTTTGTGAATGCCGACCTCATTCTTCAACTTGCTCTGCCGTTTGTATACTCACCTTGAAAACTTGTTTCTGTGATGCGTTGAGCAGACACAGGGTGGCAGATTGCAGAGGTGGAAGCTGGTGGTCGGATATTTGCGGGCTGAATCTCCTTCAGTCCCATTCCCATTTCTGGTTGCGCAGAGGCCCTACTTCCTGTGTATGACGCGGAGCCATAGGATTGCGGGCAGGAGCCAAGTTCTCCATACAGTGAAGACCCCAGTGTGCCTTGGTTATAGTAATATACCTGGCTTCCTTCCTGGTAGGGAAGTGACAGGCGGCTATGCCCCTGATTTGTTCGTGGGCCTCCTGATGCAGCAGTTCCCTTGGCTCTGGCCCTGTCGTCAGCTGCCCCTAGGAGGACTCTGAGCCCTAGCTACTTCTCTGGTAGATTTGCCTATTCCCCCACTATAATCACACCTGAATAAGGCAACTCAAACCTTTCAGAGATGTGTCGTGAACCTCTTGTTTTCTGAAATACCTATCTGGTGGTTGTGAGACTTAAGGCCAACCTCCCCGAGAGACTTTGTTTCTATTTCTCCTAGTAAACCTAGACTCATCTCCTGTCACCTTCAACTCTACTCCAATTGTGTTCTTTCAACCCAGACCCCTGACCCTGCTTTTTACTTCTGCCATTTCATCCTCACTCCTGCTTCCTTTCCTAAATCCATACGTCTCTTTTGGCCTTCCTAGCCCTGGGCCAAGTTCCTTCCTCTTTCCTCAGTTTTTACCCCTTTCCTTCATTCTCCCATCCAACTTTCAGTCCTTCCTTTCTCACGCCCCAGTTAGCAGCATCTCAAAATTCGAAAGGTTTATTACTCATCTATTAATTCTATTCCATTTACTTATTCGGTTCTATACCTATCTTACCTATGTATGGAAGAACCGCTGGTAGCCAAGGTGGCAGCAAGAATCCTAGCAGCTGTCACCTGACGTATCCGTAGTAGTCAGCAATTTCCATTTCTTTGTCCCTCTCGGTGAAAAATTGCAGCTTCCCCGAAGAGGTGTATCTGGCAGCATTCTCCCGTTGTTGTTGAGCCCGCCTCTTCATGGCCTCTCGCTCTGGCCTCTGCTCTTGTTTGATGGGCTTTGACATGACTGGCTCAGGCACGTTGGGTTCCCTCCATGGAACTCGTTGCTTGCTGAAGTCTTGGAGTAGAAGTTGGGTTTGGAGCTTGGGTGGGGACTGGCGCTTAGTCACAGCAGGGGGAACAGGCTCGCGCTGGAGAGAAGCGCCAGATGAAGTTTTGTAGGGTGCAGACCTAGGAGCAGCAGGCTGAGGGACACGAGGCTGGGTATGGTTGGTCCAAGCCGGTTGGGTTGGGTTGGCCACAGTTGGCTGAGCTGGTTTGGCGGGACCTGGCAAAGAGGCAGGAGCTGGCTGGGATGAATTGACTGCAGCAGGTTGAGCTGAGTCAGTAGAACCAGGCTGGGCACGGTAAGCCACAGCAGGCCGATGTGAGGCCAGAGACTGTGGCCTCCGAGGAGCGGGTCGAGCTTGAGGCTTGTCCCAGGCAGAAAAAGGCAGAGGTATCAACTTGACCTTCCCAGGAGGAGGCCGCTCACACTGGGATGGAGATGGACACTCTGTTTCAGCACTGCTGTCTGGTTTCTGGGCTTGGACTTGCGTTTTCTCAGGCCTCTTACCCTCACGTGGGGTATGCCGCCGTGGCTGGATCGCTGGGGGTGGCTGGGGGTCTTTGGGGTTGCTTGAATTTCCCAAGAGCCGACAGGAAGAGAGCCCAGTTTTCGTCTCATTCTTCTTCCCCAGCGCATGAAGAACCTTCACAGACTCCAGCATGCGCACGCCAAGGGAGGTTCGAGGCTTTTGAAAGCTCTCTTGGCGAAGCTCAGTTTGGTGTTCCTTTCGCTTCGTGTTGGGGATTGCTGGCTTGTCTTCTGCCTTGACTTTGTTCCCTGACTGCTTGTTCTCTTCAGCCTTGTTTCTTCCTCTGGTCCTTTTGGTCTTTTCCTGCCCATGGCTCTCAGTTTTGCTGATCTTTCCGGATGCAGCTTTCTGAGGTTTGCCTTGAGAGTGCTTGGCCGTGTTCGCAGGAGCCCTGTCACTGACTGCAGCAGTGCATATAACCGCTTCTCCCCCTAACAGGCACTCTGGATCCTTTGGCTGGATTTTGGCCTTGGGAGCACCACCGATAGGCTCAGAGGCTTTCTGTTTGTTCTTCCTGGGTTGATCAGAGGGAACCTTTACGACACTTGGCTTTTCCTGCACCTGATTCACCTTAATGGCTCTGGTGTCTTCAGCTTTGATCACGTTGGGACCTTGGGATCGATCAAGATCTTTCCAAGAATTAAAGAGCTGGGGAAGGTGAATATCCTCCGCCAGTGTAGTAATGTCTGCAAGACCACTGCTAGGTTCAGTCCCATTTTCAAGTGTCCCTAGGTCCTGACGACTCAGGCTGTTCTCTCCCAGATCAGCATTTTCAGAACCAGGCTGCTCCTCTTGGCTGAGGGGATCGGTGCAGGCCAGCGGCTGGGGAATATCAGGGATTCCTGAAGGGAGTAGTGGAGGATCTTGGTTTTCTATTGGGATCTGGTAGGCCTCCAGAGGCTTTGACAGCTTGGTTTTGATATCCTCCACGTTCTTACTCTCTGTTTGTCCCTGGCTTGGAGCTGGAGGCAGGGCCAGGAGACGCCTGGCACTCTGGACTGGAGCTGTCACTGAAATGTCCCCAAGTTCAGATGGTGGGTTACTCTCAAGTATGTGACTGTTTCTGCTACTGCAGGACTTGGGGAGTTCTTGAGTTTGTGTCACACAAAACGTCTGGCTTGGAGGTTGCAATCCCAGGGAATTTTTCATCACCAGGGAAGGCTCCATCACTACAAAGGGATCAAGGGAGAAGTCAGTCCCTGGTAAATGAGATGCTCCCCCTAAACACCAACACAGCAGTCATGTACCTTTCAAGGGGTTCAGGGGCAAGATGGGCAAGGCATTTCTACTAACTCTTCTTAAGGATCATGGACAGTGCCCTATGCTACGAGGTAAGCGGTGACTGTTGTAATGCTTAACTGGTGATCATTTCATGTCACTGATCCTTGGCTCTCTTTGTATCTCATAGGACTGTTGTAAGTCCAATACAAAATGAGTCTTCTTTTTAAACAACTGAAATGTTTTACAAAGCCTAGCATTCTCATATAGAGTCCTTTCAATTCTCCCCACTTTCCCGAGAGGCTAAGAACACTTCACACCATGAACTAGGAGAGGGGGTAGAGCCCTTTCTGATGAAATACAGAAACAAAGACAGAGTCTTAGCCTGCTTGCTCTCTGGACAGGATCTCGGACCACAAGGTCTTAAATCCTGGTATAAATGACGGAAGTGAGGACACTTCAACTGGCACTCTCATAACAAGAGTTCTGAGACACCTTCCAAAGAGACTGTAGCAGTAGACGAGGGAAGGGAGTGCTACAGTGTGGTAGTACAGGGGGAATGCTCGGCTACAGCAGTGAAAAATGTGGTACCTATTGGTGTGCTCTCGGGGTTCTTGTACATGTAGCATAGATGACCTTTACAGTGTCCCTGCCACCTTCCCACCTGCATTAGGTGTTCTTTTTGTTTTTTTGTTTTTTTTAATTTACGTTTATTTATTGATTGATTGTTTGAACTTATTTATTCTACGTATTTATTTTTTTGGCTGCACAGGGTCTTCATTGCTGTGCACGGGCTTTCTCTAGTTGCGGCTAGCGGGGTCTACTCTTGGTTGCGGTGTGCGGGCTTCTCTTGTTGCGGAGCATGCGCTCTAGGCGCGTGGGCTTCGGTAGTTGCGGCTCACGGGCTCTAGAATGCAGGCTCAGTCGTTGTGGCACATGGGCTTAGTTGCTCCACGGCATGTGGGATCTTCCCAGACCAGGGCTCGAACCCGTGTCCCCCGCATTGCATTGGCAGGCGGATTCTTAACCACGGCGCCACCAGGGAAGCCCTAGGTGTTCTTATATAGAGTCTAAAAACAGAGGGCACTGAGCGAAGGTAGTGGTTACTAAAGGCTCAGGATCTAAATTCTACCTGTCTCTACACCCCTTCCCAGCTGTCGATTTGACCCCATTTGTGAATGCCGACCTCATTCTTCAACTTTCTCTGCCGTTTGTATACTCACCTTGAAAACTTGTTTCTGTGATGCGTTGAGCAGACACAGGGTGGCAGATTGCAGAGGTGGAAGCTGGTGGTCGGATATTTGCGGGCTGAATCTCCTTCAGTCCCATTCCCATTTCTGGTTGCGCAGAGGCCCTACTTCCTGTGTATGACGCGGAGCCATAGGATTGCGGGCAGGAGCCAAGTTCTCCATACAGTGAAGACCCCAGTGTGCCTTGGTTATAGTAATATACCTGGCTTCCTTCCTGGTAGGGAAGTGACAGGCGGCTATGCCCCTGATTTGGAATCTGAGATGGTGCTCCCTGAGCAAGCCTGGCAGAAAGTGATGGATATAGAGGGACCATGTTATTGGCGTCTGAAGTTTTATCATACTGGGCTGCCATAAACATGGAGGAAGCAGCTGGGTGCCGGTCAGTGAGTGCCAGAGTAAAGTCTCCGAGTGAAGAGGAATTCTTTTCAGTGCTTCCTGTGATGTCCCACTCAAGAACACCTGGATAGGAAGGAGCTGAAGTGGAGATCTGGCTGTGGTCAGTAACTCCAGATAACATAGTCGTGCTGGAATGTTGGTAAAGGTAGGCACTACCCATGAGTGTCTGGAAAGAGGTACCGGTAGCCGATGCCGAACTGACGGCAGGGGCAGAGACTCTGGAGAAGTTGCAGACACTTCGTGTTAGGGAAGTTGCATTGCTCACCACAGGAAGACAATGCTGCAGAGAATTTAGAGTTCCAAGTAGAGATGGATTTTGGAAATTTTCTGTAAGAACAAGAGGGTCATGAAAAACTCAGGGAGGTTGAGAAATTCTCACTACGTTTGAGGAACAGCATTATCTTAAGGTTCTTGCTCTCAGGACACCTCTACTATCGACCCTTCCTGAGAAACCCAAAATCAGACAGTTAATGATGGCTGTAAGGACTGAGCAGTTTTCCACTCTTCTGTATTAACTGCCTGTGCTCCCATCTTGGGCACAGATGGGCAGAAGAGCCAAGTGGTATGGTTCAGACATTGTTCTCTAGGCTGGAAGCAACCTTCTCCCTGCCCTGTCTTTCCCTTCAGCCTGCACTCGTATTGACTTCTATGCTATTTCCTAGACTGGAAGCATTTTAGAACTAGGAGGCCCTTAGAGAACTTTCTCTTTTTTCAGTCTCATTTCACGAGTAAGGAAACTGAGGCTCAGAGAGGTCGGGTTGACTTGTTCAGGTTCTCTCATTATGTTAGTGTCATTACCAGGTTTCAGAACCTAAGTATCCTGACTTCCTTGCCAGGACTCCACTCTGAGCATGATAGTGCCAGAAAGCAGGAGAAATAGAACTTATAATATAAGCATTTTTTTTGTCCATTAGAAAACAGTACGGCCATTACCATTGTCATCTTCAGTGTCTCCCTTTGCTTGTGCAGTTCCCACGCTATTACCTAGAGTTGACGTATAGCTCAGTCCAACTGGTGAACTGAAAGAGTCATTTTTGCCCTCTTCAAGCCTGGTTTCTCATCCTACCTCAAAATGATTACCCGAAAGTGGATTTCTTAAGTGCTTTTGGAAAGAGAAAAGTTATCTGATTACTTCAGATTACTCATCTATAAAGTGGTTATAACACCACCACCAATAATAATAGCAGTAATAATTAATAGATGAATAAGCTGATCTATTGCGTATGATTTATATGGAGGAAGATACAATAAGTTCTAGAAAGACAAAGAAAAATCATGAAAAACATGTTACGTAACGAAAAAGAAATCCATAGATATTAATGAAAACTGGGGTATGTGGGCAAGTATCAAAGCCTAATGAATTTACTAACAAATGACATTCTGTACCATACATGCAATATTATGAAAGTGAATTTTGCCCACTCTATTTTAGTGAATACTATTAACCAAAAAACACGATGGAGGTGATAGAGGTGAATGAATTCCTAGCCAATGCATACAGACAGAGACGATAAATCAGTAAAAAATGCACAACAAGCAACAGAATGCAACAAATGTGAATGTATAGGTAGCCACAACATATATAGACAAGTATTTCAATGAAAACCGGTACAAAGCAGACAGCAAAATAGTAAGTGTAAAAGAGTTTCATTATTGTGCTCATTCATATTTTTACCCAGCAAGTAACAGGTATTAAGCCTAGGAGAAATATATCTGTCCATGAATATAACTCATATAATAAGCAGAAAGGAAGCTTAAAAAGTATCAAGAAGGTTTTTGTATTTATCCTAGAACTTAGAATCATCTTCCACATCCAAGAAGATGACATCCCAAGACCTCAAAAAACCATCATCCCTAGAATCCAATTAAAAAAGATTTTCAAATGTAAGAAAATCCAAAGGACTCCACAATATTGTTTTAGATAAATGTGGATGTTTGTGTTTTCTTTTTTTCTTTTGCCGCGCCGCGTGGCCCTGGCCGTCAAAGCACCGAGTCCTAAAGCGCTGGACCGCCAGGGAATTCCCTAAATGGGGAATTAGAGATGTGGGGCTTGACTTTTTCTTTTTCTTCTCCGGTAGCTAAGATCTACAAGCGAACGATGGCTGTTGATCAATGTGCTCTCTGTGTTAGGAAGGAAATAACTGTAAAAATGAAAAGCAACCTTGCCTTAGAAGCTACATATCACACAAAGGAAATAGTCCTTCTGATTCAATGTAGAAGATATCATTTAAAATGTTTAATTGGTCAAATGTCTACCTAGTTTAAAAATTAGAAAGAATAGAACACTGAAAAGCAGCCCCCTAGATAACCACTTTGGTTTCTGGTTTCTAGGAAGCATCATTTCTAAAACATACTTCTAAAATGTTTCTATTCCAAACTGTCAAGTGCCAGCTGTATTCAGAGAGGCAATAAAAGAAAGAAAACGGAGTATGACTTTTCTGATAGGCTGCCTTTCCTGGTGATCCCCTGTTCTGGCCTTACTTTCCTTCTTAGTCTGTTAATGTAAGGATTTGCTACCATCAGCTTTGTTTTGCCCTGCTCTGAGCAGATTTCCCTCTGTGCTGTTTCTGCTTTAATTTAAAATCTTTGGCTCCCATCAACATTCCATGGCAAACTGCCTCTTTCTTGAGAGCTCCTCTATGCTTTCCCTCTTCATTCTTATATTTTTTTCCCATCTCTTGGTTCCTGTTGGCCTGTGCTAATGAAAACAATCCTAAACTTGCTTACGTTTGACTCTGTGCCTCCCTATATAGCCCAGTACTCTCCATCCTCTCTCCCTATTCTCTCTTTTCAACTAGTCGAAATACTAGTGGAGGGAGACCATTGGAGATGAAACATCTTGGTATATATCGCTAGTTTTCTGTGTCACCTGGCTTTTCTATGTTTCTGTTGAAACACTCTTTTGAGAAGTCTCTGATTTCATTTTCTACATGGGTACCCTTTAAGGCTCAATATTGGAAAAGAAGGGGATCAGAGTGATCAACCCAATGTGGTATCCTAACGTAACAGATAAGGAAAGCAGCAGGCTTTGTGAGGCAGTCAGTGATTTGTCCAAAGTCACACAGACAGTAAACGTCAAAGTCAAAACTGAAATTAGGTCTCCAGACTTGTAGTTCAATACTTTCCCTCATTACTCCACGCTATTTTGAATCTCCTCCTCAATTTAGGGGCACAAGAAATCGAACGCAAAACTTTCCAAAGTTTCTTTTCTTACCTGACATGGTCAGAGAAGAGGAGACATCAACTGCAGGTACAAGGGATGAGGAGACAACACTAGAGGATGTCTGAGTGGCTGCAGCTGAACGGCGCACGTGTCCAGTACAAAGGTCACTGGTTACTGGTCCAAACGGCTCCACGGAAACCCCAAGACCTCTACCAAGTGGTAGTAGGTTTGGTAGGAGAGTGATGTCACAAAGCAGGCAGTTGAAAGGTATGAGCTAGCCAATAGGGAGGTCCGATCCCCAACAGGAGGGCGGGCTTGGGTGAAGAGAGCGTAGGAGAGCTAAAACAACCCCTCAATTTCTGAGCTCTGGGGAGGAAATCCTAGAAGACAGATTTACCTCCCCCAGGCTCTTCCATTAGGGAAATCATTGCAACATTTCTTACAGACGTTCATTAATATAATTAACTAACAGTTACTTATATTCTACAGAGTATTCTATTTTATGTATCATATACTTAGAGCTATATAGATCTTATTTAACTAGTATCCTTAGGAAGGAAAGAGCCATGTAGTTTGAACTATTACAGTTGTAACTTGGTTAAAGAGCAGGGTGAAGTTTGTTGAGTGTACCCTGTGGAGAATGTTGTGGTCCAAGGCTCTTCTCTTTTAGTTTCTTCTCCTTGACTCCTACCTTCCTTGGGCTGGGCTAGGCTGGGGGCCAGGTTGGACTTGCGACTTAACATTTCTCTTCCGCTTTCTTTTTTTTTTTTTTTTTTCTTCCATTATGGGCATTGCTTCTAGGACAAGCCTTGATCTTGCATTGGATGTTCCTTCCTGTCAACTTCCAGCAGCAGGAGTCTTCTTTTCAGTGCTTGATGCTTCACGAAATAGACTCTGCCCATTGGCAGCAAATACCAGAGAGCCAGGAGACAGAGCTGGTTGCAGACCTTTCCTCTTCCAGCCTTTGGTTGCAATTGTTTTGCCCATGATTTGCTAGCTCTAGTTCCTTGGGCCACACAGGTATCCTGCCATCCAGCTCTTTTTATATGTGAGAGACATTCTGAACACTGTCCCTCTTTCTTTGCACAGAAGTATATACAGTGTGGCAGTTACCGTAATCTCCTCCCCCTTGCAAACAGCCCCTCTAGAATCTCGGACCTCTAGGACTCTCTGTCTTGCATGCTTGGGTGCAAGGCCAAGCACAATGAAGAGGAGAATAATTAGAGAAAGAGGAGGACATTGGTGGAGAACTGGGAGCAGGTAAGGTGAAAGGGCACCGGAGAAAAGAGATGCATGTAGGTTTTTTGGTTTCTGTGGGAAACAAGTTGACACACTTGGGCCTCATTTTGTATTAACAGAACAGAGAGTTGTAGATATAAGTAGCTAGATCGTGCAGCAACTGCCATGAAGTCTGTACACTGAAGAGAACAGTCTCACATCTAGTTTTCATTTTGTTTTATGTCATATTACCTTATTTATAGCATTCACTGGTATGTTTGTAGAACGCAGATGTTTTCAAATGCTCTGGTTTTGTCTACATGGTTATTTCCTTGTCCTATTTGTAAGGAATCCAACATTGTAAGACATATTGCATGTTTTTCTCTTGACGATTGTTTACCTTGAAGCGTCATGAGCTAACTTGAGCTGTTGGATTTTGTGGAGAAACTTTAAAAAGGGTCTGTGAAAAAGGCATTGTGGTGAGTCGCATTATGCACCCGAGCGTAAGGAGCAGATATCTGCCACCAGCCCAGCTTGGCCTGGATTGCCTCTGTGTTAGTTCCCCTGGTTAGTGCTTTTCTCCCTAACCACTCTTGTGACTGTGATAATGTGAGTTAAGGGCTGAGTTGCTAGTGATTTATGTGTGAGGTAGGCTGGTTTGAGGGAGGAAATCTATGGACCTAGTCATTTTCCTTGGTGGTAAGCTTTCAGGGGTGCAAAGATCGATCTTCCTGGGGACTTTTCTGGTACCAGGAAGATATCGCATAGATGGGACCTCCAAAGACACACATTTAATTTTTAGGCCTGTTGTTCCTATTATGGGATGTGAGTTTCTTCACTGATGGGGATGCTGCTTATCTGAGAAGAAACTGTGAAAGGTGGTGTAGTATAGAGGTGTGGCTTAAGCTTTTAAGTTTTCTTCAAGGTTTTTCCCCTAAGCTTCATACTTCAGACGGCCTACTTACATGAGACTAGTATGTGATGTCAGGCTAACAACTTCCTAAATACCTGCAAGCCAGATCAGTGTCTCTTTTCTCTATATTCCCATGGAAATCAAGGGTCCCGCCGAATTTTCCATCGAAACAGTTGATTTGTGCTGTCTCTAGGAATTCTACAGGGCGTACCGTTGCTTCCTAACCGGTGTCATTTGGGAGATCGATCCCCCTCTGTACGTTCAAATGATTAATTTTGAGACTCTGCTCATGTGTGCAGTAAACCCTTTAATTCCCTAAGACCTTCCTTTCCTCCATCTCATACCCCATGAAGCCCGCTTCAGTTTATCTCCTGAATTTCTTTGGAATCTGTCAGCTCTCCCTCAACATCCTAATACTGAACTTGCCTGTCTGTTGCGATTAGGTCCTAACTAGTGTCCATATATCTTGTTTCCCTCCAATCCATTCTTCACACAAGAAAGCTTCAAAGCAAGTTGGAACATTGCTCATAAACATCGCTCACAAACATTGTTTTGAGAATAGAAAACACACTGGTGGCCTTTAAGACTCTGCGTGCTCTAGAATCCTCTCTGCTTCTCTAGCCCCATCTTGTGCCACGTTTGCCCTCACTTTCTATGCTTCAGATACACTGAATTAACCTTAGTTCTCACTCATCTGACAGAAGTCAGTTGAGAAATTATTTTTCACTGTGATTCCTAGCATTAAGGAATTTGATGATCAGGTTTTGTATGAGGACTAAAACTAAACTGGGAAGTGGAAGAATTGCGTTTCAACTGTTTCAGTCAACACGCATGTATTAATGATACCTAAGTATTGAACACCGGGCTAGGTTTCATGAGGGATACAGAAGTTCTGGCCATCTCTGGTTTTGGGTATCCCTTATTTGTTGAGACCTTTGCGTTGTTTGGTTGCCTTTTGTCTGTTTTCCAGATGGGAAAACAGGAACAAGGGAAGTATAGGTTATTACTAGGTGGGGTTGAACAAGTGGAGCAGCAAACTGCAAAGCAGAAAGAAGAGGGACGTACTATAGAGGGATGTGATTTCCATTTTCAAGGCGCCTGCGTCCTGTGCAGGGAGACAGCCTAACATAAAATGTGCCTAACAAAAGATCTATTGACTTCTTACTAAAAATCTCCAGTTCATATAACCCAGGGGTTTATACCTTCTCCTTTAAAAGTTCTATTCCTGGGACTTCCCTGGTGGTCCAGTGGTGAAGACTCTGCGCTTCCAATGCAGCAGGCGTGGGTTCAATCCCTGGTTGGGGAGCTAAGATCCCACATGCTGCGCAGCCAAAGAAATTTTTTTCAAAAGTTATACTCCTGTGTTGTTGAATTTAGTGGTTTAGATTTTGTTTGAATGTTAAGAAGATTTCAGTTTATTTACCAGGAACAAACAAAACATAATGTAAAAATAGTTTCCCAGAAACGATTTCCATCGTTCTCTTCTTCCCTTTCTCCCGCAGACTGACTGGTGTTTCATCTTGACAAGTTCTCTGAAGTTCTCTGTCATTCCATAGGAAAGCGGTCTGGCTTGGAGGTTGCAATCCCAGGGAATTTTTCATCAGCGGGGAAGTCTCCATCACTACAGAGGAATCAAGGTTGAAGTCAGTCCCGGGTAAGTGAGATGCTCCCCCTAAACACCAACACAGCAGTCGTGTACCTTTCAAGGGGTTCAGGGGCAAGATGGGCAAGGCATTTCTACTAACTCTTCTTAAGGATCATGGACAGTGCCCTATGCTACGAGGTAAGCGGTGACTGTTGTAATTCTTACTGGTGATCATTTCATGTCACTGATCCTTGGCTCTCTTTGTATCTCATAGGACTGTTGTAAGTCCAATACAAAATGAGTCTTCTTTTTAAAAAACTGAAATGTTTTACAAAGCCTAGCATTCTCATAGAGAGTCCTTTGAATTCTCCCCACTTTCCCGAGAGGCTAAGAACACTTCACACCATGAACTAGGAGAGGGGGTAGAGCCCTTTCTGATGAAATATAGAAACAAAGACAGAGTCTTAGCCTGCTTGCTCTCTGGACAGGATCTCGGACCACAAGGTCTTAAATCCTGGTATAAATGACGGAAGTGAGGACAGTTCAACTGGCACTCTCATAACAAGAGTTCTGAAACACCTTCCAAAGAGACTGTAGCAGTAGACGAGGGAAGGGAGTGCTACAGTGTGGTAGTACAGGGGGAATGCTCGGCTACAGCAGTGAAAAATGTGGTACCTATTGGTGTGCTCTCGGGGTTCTTGTACATGTAGCATAGATGACCTTTACAGTGTCCCTCCCACCTTCCCACCTGCATTAGGTGTTCTGTTTTTTTGTTTGTTTGTTTGTTTTTAATTTACGTTTATTGATTGATTGATTGATTGAACTTATTTATTCTACGTATTTATTTTTTTGGCTGCACTGGGTCCTCATTGGTGTGCACGGGCTTTCTCTAGTTGCGGCTAGCGGGGTCTACTCTTGGTTGCGGTGTGCGGGCTTCTCATCGCGGTGGCCTCTCTTGTTGCGGAGCATGGGCTGTAGGCGCGTGGGCTTCGGTAGTTGCGGCTCACGGGCTCTGGAATGCAGGCTCAGTCGTTGTGGCACATGCGCTTAGTTGCAGCACGGCATGTGGGATCTTCGCAGACCGGGGCTCGAAGCCGTGTCCCCTGCATTGGCAGGCGCCACCAGGGAAGCCCTAGCTGTTCTTACATAGAGTCTAAAAACAGAGAGCACTGAGAGAAGGTAGTGATTATTAAAGGCTCAGGATCTAAATTCTACCTGTCTCTACACCCCTTCCCAGCTGTCGATTTGACCCCGTTTGTGAATGCCGACCTCATTCTTCAACTTGCTCTGCCGTTTGTATACTCACCTTGAAAACTTGTTTCTGTGATGCGTTGAGCAGACACAGGGTGGCAGATTGCAGAGGTGGAAGCCAGTGGTCGGATATTTGCGGGCTGAATCTCCTTCAGTCCCATTCCCATTTCTGGTTGCGCAGAGGCCCTACTTCCTGTGTATGACGCGGAGCCATAGGATTGCGGGCAGGAGCCAAGTTCTCCATACAGTGAAGACCCCAGTGTGCCTTGGTTATAGTAATATACCTGGCTTCCTTCCTGGTAGGGAAGTGACAGGCGGCTATGCCCCTGATTTGTTCGTGGGCCTCCTGATGCAGCAGTTCCCTTGGCTCTGGCCCTGTCGTCAGCTGCCCCTAGGAGGTCTCTGAGCCCTAGCTACTTCTCTGGTAGATTTGCCTATTCCCCCACTATAATCACACCTGAATAAGGCAACTCAAACCTTTCAGAGATGTGTCGTGAACCTCTTGTTTTCTGAAATACCTATCTGGTGGTTGTGAGACTTAAGGCCAACCTCCCCGAGAGACTTTGTTTCTATTTCTCCTAGTAAACCTAGACTCATCTCCTGTCACCTTCAACTCTACTCCAATTGTGTTCTTTCAACCCAGACCCCTGACCCTGCTTTTTACTTCTGCCATTTCATCCTCACTCCTGCTTCCTTTCCTAAATCCATACGTCTCTTTTGGCCTTCCTAGCCCTGGGCCAAGTTCCTTCCTCTTTCCTCAGTTTTTACCCCTTTCCTTCATTCTCCCATCCAACTTTCAGGCCTTCCTTTCTCACGCCCCAGTTAGCAGCATCTCAAAATTCGAAAGGTTTATTACTCATCTATTAATTCTATTCCATTTACTTATTCGGTTCTATACCTATCTTACCTATGTATGGAAGAACCGCTGGTAGCCAAGGTGGCAGCAAGAATCCTAGCAGCTGTCACCTGACGTATCCGTAGTAGTCAGCAATTTCCATTTCTTTGTCCCTCTGGGTGAAAAATTGCAGCTTCCCCGAAGAGGTGTATCTGGCAGCATTCTCCCGTTGTTGTTGAGCCCGCCTCTTCATGGCCTCTCGCTCTGGCCTCTGCTCTTGTTTGATGGGCTTTGACATGACTGGCTCAGGCACGTTGGGTTCCCTCCATGGAACTCGTTGCTTGCTGAAGTCTTGGAGTAGAAGTTGGGTTTGGAGCTTGGGTGGGGACTGGCGCTTAGTCACAGCAGGGGGAACAGGCTCGCGCTGGAGAGAAGCGCCAGATGAAGTTTTGTAGGGTGCAGGCCTAGGAGCAGCAGGCTGAGGGACACGAGGCTGGGTATGGTTGGTCCAAGCCGGTTGGGTTGGGTTGGCCACAGTTGGCTGAGCTGGTTTGGCGGGACCTGGCAAAGAGGCAGGAGCTGGCTGGGATGAATTGACTGCAGCAGGTTGAGCTGAGTCAGTAGAACCAGGCTGGGCACGGTAAGCCACAGCAGGCCGATGTGAGGCCAGAGACTGTGGCCTCCGAGGAGCGGGTCGAGCTTGAGGCTTGTCCCAGGCAGAAAAAGGCAGAGGTATCAACTTGACCTTCCCAGGAGGAGGCCGCTCACACTGGGATGGAGATGGACACTCTGTTTCAGCACTGCTGTCTGGTTTCTGGGCTTGGACTTGCGTTTTCTCAGGCCTCTTACCCTCACGTGGGGTATGCCGCCGTGGCTGGATCGCTGGGGGTGGCTGGGGGTCTTTGGGGTTGCTTGAATTTCCCAAGAGCCGACAGGAAGAGAGCCCAGTTTTCGTCTCATTCTTCTTCCCCAGCGCATGAAGAACCTTCACAGACTCCAGCATGCGCACGCCAAGGGAGGTTCGAGGCTTTTGAAAGCTCTCTTGGCGAAGCTCAGTTTGGTGTTCCTTTCGCTTCGTGTTGGGGATTGCTGGCTTGTCTTCTGCCTTGACTTTGTTCCCTGACTGCTTGTTCTCTTCAGCCTTGTTTCTTCCTCTGGTCCTTTTGGTCTTTTCCTGCCCATGGCTCTCAGTTTTGCTGATCTTTCCGGATGCAGCTTTCTGAGGTTTGCCTTGAGAGTGCTTGGCCGTGTTCGCAGGAGCCCTGTCACTGACTGCAGCAGTGCATATAACCGCTTCTCCCCCTAACAGGCACTCTGGATCCTTTGGCTGGATTTTGGCCTTGGGAGCACCACCGATAGGCTCAGAGGCTTTCTGTTTGTTCTTCCTGGGTTGATCAGAGGGAACCTTTACGACACTTGGCTTTTCCTGCACCTGATTCACCTTAATGGCTCTGGTGTCTTCAGCTTTGATCACGTTGGGACCTTGGGATCGATCAAGATCTTTCCAAGAATTAAAGAGCTGGGGAAGGTGAATATCCTCCGCCAGTGTAGTAATGTCTGCAAGACCACTGCTAGGTTCAGTCCCATTTTCAAGTGTCCCTAGGTCCTGACGACTCAGGCTGTTCTCTCCCAGATCAGCATTTTCAGAACCAGGCTGCTCCTCTTGGCTGAGGGGATCGGTGCAGGCCAGCGGCTGGGGAATATCAGGGATTCCCAAAGGGAGTAGTGGAGGATCTTGGTTTTCTATTGGGATCTGGTAGGCCTCCAGAGGCTTTGACAGCTTGGTTTTGATATCCTCCACGTTCTTACTCTCTGTTTGTCCCTGGCTTGGAGCTGGAGGCAGGGCCAGGAGACGCCTGGCACTCTGGACTGGAGCTGTCACTGAAATGTCCCCAAGTTCAGATGGTGGGTTACTCTCAAGTATGTGACTGTTTCTGCTACTGCAGGACTTGGGGAGTTCTTGAGTTTGTGTCACACAAAACGTCTGGCTTGGAGGTTGCAATCCCAGGGAATTTTTCATCACCAGGGAAGGCTCCATCACTACAAAGGGATCAAGGGAGAAGTCAGTCCCTGGTAAATGAGATGCTCCCCCTAAACACCAACACAGCAGTCATGTACCTTTCAAGGGGTTCAGGGGCAAGATGGGCAAGGCATTTCTACTAACTCTTCTTAAGGATCATGGACAGTGCCCTATGCTACGAGGTAAGCGGTGACTGTTGTAATGCTTAACTGGTGATCATTTCATGTCACTGATCCTTGGCTCTCTTTGTATCTCATAGGACTGTTGTAAGTCCAATACAAAATGAGTCTTCTTTTTAAACAACTGAAATGTTTTACAAAGCCTAGCATTCTCATATAGAGTCCTTTCAATTCTCCCCACTTTCCCGAGAGGCTAAGAACACTTCACACCATGAACTAGGAGAGGGGGTAGAGCCCTTTCTGATGAAATACAGAAACAAAGACAGAGTCTTAGCCTGCTTGCTCTCTGGACAGGATCTCGGACCACAAGGTCTTAAATCCTGGTATAAATGACGGAAGTGAGGACACTTCAACTGGCACTCTCATAACAAGAGTTCTGAGACACCTTCCAAAGAGACTGTAGCAGTAGACGAGGGAAGGGAGTGCTACAGTGTGGTAGTACAGGGGGAATGCTCGGCTACAGCAGTGAAAAATGTGGTACCTATTGGTGTGCTCTCGGGGTTCTTGTACATGTAGCATAGATGACCTTTACAGTGTCCCTGCCACCTTCCCACCTGCATTAGGTGTTCTTTTTGTTTTTTTGTTTTTTTGTTTTTTTTTAATTTACGTTTATTTATTGATTGATTGTTTGAACTTATTTATTCTACGTATTTATTTTTTTGGCTGCACAGGGTCTTCATTGCTGTGCACGGGCTTTCTCTAGTTGCGGCTAGCGGGGTCTACTCTTGGTTGCGGTGTGCGGGCTTCTCTTGTTGCGGAGCATGCGCTCTAGGCGCGTGGGCTTCGGTAGTTGCGGCTCACGGGCTCTAGAATGCAGGCTCAGTCGTTGTGGCACATGGGCTTAGTTGCTCCACGGCATGTGGGATCTTCCCAGACCAGGGCTCGAACCCGTGTCCCCCGCATTGCATTGGCAGGCGGATTCTTAACCACGGCGCCACCAGGGAAGCCCTAGGTGTTCTTACATAGAGTCTAAAAACAGAGGGCACTGAGCGAAGGTAGTGGTTACTAAAGGCTCAGGATCTAAATTCTACCTGTCTCTACACCCCTTCCCAGCTGTCGATTTGACCCCATTTGTGAATGCCGACCTCATTCTTCAGCTTTCTCTGCCGTTTGTATACTCACCTTGAAAACTTGTTTCTGTGATGCGTTGAGCAGACACAGGGTGGCAGATTGCAGAGGTGGAAGCTGGTGGTCGGATATTTGTGGGCTGAATCTCCTTCAGTCCCATTCCCATTTCTGGTTGCGCAGAGGCCCTACTTCCTGTGTATGACGCGGAGCCATAGGATTGCGGGCAGGAGCCAAGTTCTCCATACAGTGAAGACCCCAGTGTGCCTTGGTTATAGTAATATACCTGGCTTCCTTCCTGGTAGGGAAGTGACAGGCGGCTATGCCCCTGATTTGGAATCTGAGATGGTGCTCCCTGAGCAAGCCTGGCAGAAAGTGATGGATATAGAGGGACCATGTTATTGGCGTCTGAAGTTTTATCATACTGGGCTGCCATAAACATGGAGGAAGCAGCTGGGTGCCGGTCAGTGAGTGCCAGAGTAAAGTCTCCGAGTGAAGAGGAATTCTTTTCAGTGCTTCCTGTGATGTCCCACTCAAGAACACCTGGATAGGAAGGAGCTGAAGTGGAGATCTGGCTGTGGTCAGTAACTCCAGATAACATAGTCGTGCTGGAATGTTGGTAAAGGTAGGCACTACCCATGAGTGTCTGGAAAGAGGTACCGGTAGCCGATGCCGAACTGACGGCAGGGGCAGAGACTCTGGAGAAGTTGCAGACACTTCGTGTTAGGGAAGTTGCATTGCTCACCACAGGAAGAGAATGCTGCAGAGAATTTAGAGTTCCAAGTAGAGATGGATTTTGGAAATTTTCTGTAAGAACAAGAGGGTCATGAAAAACTCAGGGAGGTTGAGAAATTC
Organism: Balaenoptera physalus; assembly: GCF_965194825.1. Classification (NCBI taxonomy): domain Eukaryota; kingdom Metazoa; phylum Chordata; class Mammalia; order Artiodactyla; family Balaenopteridae; genus Balaenoptera; species Balaenoptera physalus. The sequence goes on along the minus strand of NW_028126497.1, from coordinate 83,945 downwards.
TCACTACGTTTGAGGAACAGCATTATCTTAAGGTTCTTGCTCTCAGGACACCTCTACTATCGACCCTTCCTGAGAAACCCAAAATCAGACAGTTAATGATGGCTGTAAGGACTGAGCAGTTTTCCACTCTTCTGTATTAACTGCCTGTGCTCCCATCTTGGGCACAGATGGGCAGAAGAGCCAAGTGGTATGGTTCAGACATTGTTCTCTAGGCTGGAAGCAACCTTCTCCCTGCCCTGTCTTTCCCTTCAGCCTGCACTCGTATTGACTTCTATGCTATTTCCTAGACTGGAAGCATTTTAGAACTAGGAGGCCCTTAGAGAACTTTCTCTTTTTTCAGTCTCATTTCACGAGTAAGGAAACTGAGGCTCAGAGAGGTCGGGTTGACTTGTTCAGGTTCTCTCATTATGTTAGTGTCATTACCAGGTTTCAGAACCTAAGTATCCTGACTTCCTTGCCAGGACTCCACTCTGAGCATGATACTGCCAGAAAGCAGGAGAAATAGAACTTATAATATAAGCATTTTTTTTGTCCATTAGAAAACAGTACGGCCATTACCATTGTCATCTTCAGTGTCTCCCTTTGCTTGTGCAGTTCCCACGCTATTACCTAGAGTTGACGTATAGCTCAGTCCAACTGGTGAACTGAAAGAGTCATGTTTGCCCTCTTCAAGCCTGGTTTCTCATCCTACCTCAAAATGATTACCCGAAAGTGGATTTCTTAAGTGCTTTTGGAAAGAGAAAAGTTATCTGATTACTTCAGATTACTCATCTATAAAGTGGTTATAACACCACCACCAATAATAATAGCAGTAATAATTAATAGATGAATAAGCTGATCTATTGCGTATGATTTATATGGAGGAAGATACAATAAGTTCTAGAAAGACAAAGAAAAATCATGAAAAACATGTTACGTAACGAAAAAGAAATCCATAGATATTAATGAAAACTGGGGTATGTGGGCAAGTATCAAAGCCTAATGAATTTACTAACAAATGACATTCTGTACCATACATGCAATATTATGAAAGTGAATTTTGCCCACTCTATTTTAGTGAATACTATTAACCAAAAAACACGATGGAGGTGATAGAGGTGAATGAATTCCTAGCCAATGCATACAGACAGAGACGATAAATCAGTAAAAAATGCACAACAAGCAACAGAATGCAACAAATGTGAATGTATAGGTAGCCACAACATATATAGACAAGTATTTCAATGAAAACCGGTACAAAGCAGACAGCAAAATAGTAAGTGTAAAAGAGTTTCATTATTGTGCTCATTCATATTTTTACCCAGCAAGTAACAGGTATTAAGCCTAGGAGAAATATATCTGTCCATGAATATAACTCATATAATAAGCAGAAAGGAAGCTTAAAAAGTATCAAGAAGGTTTTTGTATTTATCCTAGAACTTAGAATCATCTTCCACATCCAAGAAGATGACATCCCAAGACCTCAAAAAACCATCATCCCTAGAATCCAATTAAAAAAGATTTTCAAATGTAAGAAAATCCAAAGGACTCCACAACATTGTTTTAGATAAACGTGGATGTTTGTGTTTTCTTTTTTTCTTTTGCCGCGCCGCGTGGCCCTGGCCGTGAAAGCACCGAGTCCTAAGCGCTGGACCGCCAGGGAATTCCCTAAATGGGGAATTAGAGATGTGGGGCTTGACTTTTTCTTTTTCTTCTCCGGTAGCTAAGATCTACAAGCGAACGATGGCTGTTGATCAATGTGCTCTCTGTGTTAGGAAGGAAATAACTGTAAAAATTGAAAAGCAACCTTGCCTTAGAAGGTACATATCACACAAAGGAAATAGTCCTTCTGATTCAATGTAGAAGATATCATTTAAAATGTTTAATTGGTCAAATGTCTACCTAGTTTAAAAATTAGAAAGAATAGAACACTGAAAAGCAGCCCCCTAGATAACCACTTTGGTTTCTGGTTTCTAGGAAGCATCATTTCTAAAACATACTTCTAAAATGTTTCTATTCCAAACTGTCAAGTGCCAGCTGTATTCAGAGAGGCAATAAAAGAAAGAAAACGGAGTATGACTTTTCTGATAGGCTGCCCTTCCTGGTGATCCCCTGTTCTGGCCTTACTTTCCTTCTTAGTCTGTTAATGTAAGGATTTGCTACCATCAGCTTTGTTTTGCCCTGCTCTGAGCAGATTTCCCTCTGTGCTGTTTCTGCTTTAATTTAAAATCTTTGGCTCCCATCAACATTCCATGGCAAACTGCCTCTTTCTTGAGAGCTCCTCTATGCTTTCCCTCTTCATTCTTATATTTTTTTCCCATCTCTTGGTTCCTGTTGGCCTGTGCTAATGAAAACAATCCTAAACTTGCTTACGTTTGACTCTGTGCCTCCCTATATAGCCCAGTACTCTCCATCCTCTCTCCCTATTCTCTCTTTTCAACTAGTCGAAATACTAGTGGAGGGAGACCATTGGAGATGAAACATCTTGGTATATATCGCTAGTTTTCTGTGTCACCTGGCTTTTCTATGTTTCTGTTGAAACACTCTTTTGAGAAGTCTCTGATTTCATTTTCTACATGGGTACCCTTTAAGGCTCAATATTGGAAAAGAAGGGGATCAGAGTGATCAACCCAATGTGGTATCCTAACGTAACAGATAAGGAAAGCAGCAGGCTTTGTGAGGCAGTCAGTGATTTGTCCAAAGTCACACAGACAGTAAACGTCAAAGTCAAAACTGAAATTAGGTCTCCAGACTTGTAGTTCAATACTTTCCCTCATTATTCCACGCTATTTTGAATCTCCTCCTCAATTTAGGGGCACAAGAAATCGAACGCAAAACTTTCCAAAGTTTCTTTTCTTACCTGACATGGTCAGAGAAGAGGAGACATCAACTGCAGGTACAAGGGATGAGGAGACAACACTAGAGGATGTCTGAGTGGCTGCAGCTGAACGGCGCACGTGTCCAGTACAAAGGTCACTGGTTACTGGTCCAAACGGCTCCACGGAAACCCCAAGACCTCTACCAAGTGGTAGTAGGTTTGGTAGGAGAGTGATGTCACAAAGCAGGCAGTTGAAAGGTATGAGCTAGCCAATAGGGAGGTCCGATCCCCAACAGGAGGGCGGGCTTGGGTGAAGAGAGCGTAGGAGAGCTAAAACAACCCCTCAATTTCTGAGCTCTGGGGAGGAAATCCTAGAAGACAGATTTACCTCCCCCAGGCTCTTCCATTAGGGAAATCATTGCAACATTTCTTACAGACGTTCATTAATATAATTAACTAACAGTTACTTATATTCTACAGAGTATTCTATTTTATGTATCATATACTTAGAGCTATATAGATCTTATTTAACTAGTATCCTTAGGAAGGAAAGAGCCATGTAGTTTGAACTATTACAGTTGTAACTTGGTTAAAGAGCAGGGTGAAGTTTGTTGAGTGTACCCTGTGGAGAATGTTGTGGTCCAAGGCTCTTCTCTTTTAGTTTCTTCTCCTTGACTCCTACCTTCCTTGGGCTGGGCTAGGCTGGGGGCCAGGTTGGACTTGCGACTTAACATTTCTCTTCCGCTTTCTTTTTTTTTTTTTTTTTTCTTCCATTATGGGCATTGCTTCTAGGACAAGCCTTGATCTTGCATTGGATGTTCCTTCCTGTCAACTTCCAGCAGCAGGAGTCTTCTTTTCAGTGCTTGATGCTTCACGAAATAGACTCTGCCCATTGGCAGCAAATACCAGAGAGCCAGGAGACAGAGCTGGTTGCAGACCTTTCCTCTTCCAGCCTTTGGTTGCAATTGTTTTGCCCATGATTTGCTAGCTCTAGTTCCTTGGGCCACACAGGTATCCTGCCATCCAGCTCTTTTTATATGTGAGAGACATTCTGAACACTGTCCCTCTTTCTTTGCACAGAAGTATATACAGTGTGGCAGTTACCGTAATCTCCTCCCCCTTGCAAACAGCCCCTCTAGAATCTCGGACCTCTAGGACTCTCTGTCTTGCATGCTTGGGTGCAAGGCCAAGCACAATGAAGAGGAGAATAATTAGAGAAAGAGGAGGACATTGGTGGAGAACTGGGAGCAGGTAAGGTGAAAGGGCACCGGAGAAAAGAGATGCATGTAGGTTTTTTGGTTTCTGTGGGAAACAAGTTGACACACTTGGGCCTCATTTTGTATTAACAGAACAGAGAGTTGTAGATATAAGTAGCTAGATCGTGCAGCAACTGCCATGAAGTCTGTACACTGAAGAGAACAGTCTCACATCTAGTTTTCATTTTGTTTTATGTCATATTACCTTATTTATAGCATTCACTGGTATGTTTGTAGAACGCAGATGTTTTCAAATGCTCTGGTTTTGTCTACATGGTTATTTCCTTGTCCTATTTGTAAGGAATCCAACATTGTAAGACATATTGCATGTTTTTCTCTTGACGATTGTTTACCTTGAAGCGTCATGAGCTAACTTGAGCTGTTGGATTTTGTGGAGAAACTTTAAAAAGGGTCTGTGAAAAAGGCATTGTGGTGAGTCGCATTATGCACCCGAGCGTAAGGAGCAGATATCTGCCACCAGCCCAGCTTGGCCTGGATTGCCTCTGTGTTAGTTCCCCTGGTTAGTGCTTTTCTCCCTAACCACTCTTGTGACTGTGATAATGTGAGTTAAGGGCTGAGTTGCTAGTGATTTATGTGTGAGGTAGGCTGGTTTGAGGGAGGAAATCTATGGACCTAGTCATTTTCCTTGGTGGTAAGCTTTCAGGGGTGCAAAGATCGATCTTCCTGGGGACTTTTCTGGTACCAGGAAGATATCGCATAGATGGGACCTCCAAAGACACACATTTAATTTTTAGGCCTGTTGTTCCTATTATGGGATGTGAGTTTCTTCACTGATGGGGATGCTGCTTATCTGAGAAGAAACTGTGAAAGGTGGTGTAGTATAGAGGTGTGGCTTAAGCTTTTAAGTTTTCTTCAAGGTTTTTCCCCTAAGCTTCATACTTCAGACGGCCTACTTACATGAGACTAGTATGTGATGTCAGGCTAACAACTTCCTAAATACCTGCAAGCCAGATCAGTGTCTCTTTTCTCTATATTCCCATGGAAATCAAGGGTCCCGCCGAATTTTCCATCGAAACAGTTGATTTGTGCTGTCTCTAGGAATTCTACAGGGCGTACCGTTGCTTCCTAACCGGTGTCATTTGGGAGATCGATCCCCCTCTGTACGTTCAAATGATTAATTTTGAGACTCTGCTCATGTGTGCAGTAAACCCTTTAATTCCCTAAGACCTTCCTTTCCTCCATCTCATACCCCATGAAGCCCGCTTCAGTTTATCTCCTGAATTTCTTTGGAATCTGTCAGCTCTCCCTCAACATCCTAATACTGAACTTGCCTGTCTGTTGCGATTAGGTCCTAACTAGTGTCCATATATCTTGTTTCCCTCCAATCCATTCTTCACACAAGAAAGCTTCAAAGCAAGTTGGAACATTGCTCATAAACATCGCTCACAAACATTGTTTTGAGAATAGAAAACACACTGGTGGCCTTTAAGACTCTGCGTGCTCTAGAATCCTCTCTGCTTCTCTAGCCCCATCTTGTGCCACGTTTGCCCTCACTTTCTATGCTTCAGATACACTGAATTAACCTTAGTTCTCACTCATCTGACAGAAGTCAGTTGAGAAATTATTTTTCACTGTGATTCCTAGCATTAAGGAATTTGATGATCAGGTTTTGTATGAGGACTAAAACTAAACTGGGAAGTGGAAGAATTGCGTTTCAACTGTTTCAGTCAACACGCATGTATTAATGATACCTAAGTATTGAACACCGGGCTAGGTTTCATGAGGGATACAGAAGTTCTGGCCATCTCTGGTTTTGGGTATCCCTTATTTGTTGAGACCTTTGCGTTGTTTGGTTGCCTTTTGTCTGTTTTCCAGATGGGAAAACAGGAACAAGGGAAGTATAGGTTATTACTAGGTGGGGTTGAACAAGTGGAGCAGCAAACTGCAAAGCAGAAAGAAGAGGGACGTACTATAGAGGGATGTGATTTCCATTTTCAAGGCGCCTGCGTCCTGTGCAGGGAGACAGCCTAACATAAAATGTGCCTAACAAAAGATCTATTGACTTCTTACTAAAAATCTCCAGTTCATATAACCCAGGGGTTTATACCTTCTCCTTTAAAAGTTCTATTCCTGGGACTTCCCTGGTGGTCCAGTGGTGAAGACTCTGCGCTTCCAATGCAGCAGGCGTGGGTTCAATCCCTGGTTGGGGAGCTAAGATCCCACATGCTGCGCAGCCAAAGAAATTTTTTTCAAAAGTTATACTCCTGTGTTGTTGAATTTAGTGGTTTAGATTTTGTTTGAATGTTAAGAAGATTTCAGTTTATTTACCAGGAACAAACAAAACATAATGTAAAAATAGTTTCCCAGAAACGATTTCCATCGTTCTCTTCTTCCCTTTCTCCCGCAGACTGACTGGTGTTTCATCTCGACAAGTTCTCTGAAGTTCTCTGTCATTCCATAGGAAAGCGGTCTGGCTTGGAGGTTGCAATCCCAGGGAATTTTTCATCAGCGGGGAAGTCTCCATCACTACAGAGGAATCAAGGTTGAAGTCAGTCCCGGGTAAGTGAGATGCTCCCCCTAAACACCAACACAGCAGTCGTGTACCTTTCAAGGGGTTCAGGGGCAAGATGGGCAAGGCATTTCTACTAACTCTTCTTAAGGATCATGGACAGTGTGCCCTATGCTACGAGGTAAGCGGTGACTGTTGTAATTCTTACTGGTGATCATTTCATGTCACTGATCCTTGGCTCTCTTTGTATCTCATAGGACTGTTGTAAGTCCAATACAAAATGAGTCTTCTTTTTAAAAAACTGAAATGTTTTACAAAGCCTAGCATTCTCATAGAGAGTCCTTTGAATTCTCCCCACTTTCCCGAGAGGCTAAGAACACTTCACACCATGAACTAGGAGAGGGGGTAGAGCCCTTTCTGATGAAATATAGAAACAAAGACAGAGTCTTAGCCTGCTTGCTCTCTGGACAGGATCTCGGACCACAAGGTCTTAAATCCTGGTATAAATGACGGAAGTGAGGACAGTTCAACTGGCACTCTCATAACAAGAGTTCTGAAACACCTTCCAAAGAGACTGTAGCGGTAGACGAGGGAAGGGAGTGCTACAGTGTGGTAGTACAGGGGGAATGCTCGGCTACAGCAGTGAAAAATGTGGTACCTATTGGTGTGCTCTCGGGGTTCTTGTACATGTAGCATAGATGACCTTTACAGTGTCCCTCCCACCTTCCCACCTGCATTAGGTGTTCTGTTTTTTTGTTTGTTTGTTTGTTTTTAATTTACGTTTATTGATTGATTGATTGATTGAACTTATTTATTCTACGTATTTATTTTTTTGGCTGCACTGGGTCCTCATTGGTGTGCACGGGCTTTCTCTAGTTGCGGCTAGCGGGGTCTACTCTTGGTTGCGGTGTGCGGGCTTCTCATCGCGGTGGCCTCTCTTGTTGCGGAGCATGGGCTGTAGGCGCGTGGGCTTCGGTAGTTGCGGCTCACGGGCTCTGGAATGCAGGCTCAGTCGTTGTGGCACATGCGCTTAGTTGCAGCACGGCATGTGGGATCTTCGCAGACCGGGGCTCGAAGCCGTGTCCCCTGCATTGGCAGGCGCCACCAGGGAAGCCCTAGCTGTTCTTACATAGAGTCTAAAAACAGAGAGCACTGAGAGAAGGTAGTGATTATTAAAGGCTCAGGATCTAAATTCTACCTGTCTCTACACCCCTTCCCAGCTGTCGATTTGACCCCGTTTGTGAATGCCGACCTCATTCTTCAACTTGCTCTGCCGTTTGTATACTCACCTTGAAAACTTGTTTCTGTGATGCGTTGAGCAGACACAGGGTGGCAGATTGCAGAGGTGGAAGCTGGTGGTCGGATATTTGCGGGCTGAATCTCCTTCAGTCCCATTCCCATTTCTGGTTGCGCAGAGGCCCTACTTCCTGTGTATGACGCGGAGCCATAGGATTGCGGGCAGGAGCCAAGTTCTCCATACAGTGAAGACCCCAGTGTGCCTTGGTTATAGTAATATACCTGGCTTCCTTCCTGGTAGGGAAGTGACAGGCGGCTATGCCCCTGATTTGTTCGTGGGCCTCCTGATGCAGCAGTTCCCTTGGCTCTGGCCCTGTCGTCAGCTGCCCCTAGGAGGACTCTGAGCCCTAGCTACTTCTCTGGTAGATTTGCCTATTCCCCCACTATAATCACACCTGAATAAGGCAACTCAAACCTTTCAGAGATGTGTCGTGAACCTCTTGTTTTCTGAAATACCTATCTGGTGGTTGTGAGACTTAAGGCCAACCTCCCCGAGAGACTTTGTTTCTATTTCTCCTAGTAAACCTAGACTCATCTCCTGTCACCTTCAACTCTACTCCAATTGTGTTCTTTCAACCCAGACCCCTGACCCTGCTTTTTACTTCTGCCATTTCATCCTCACTCCTGCTTCCTTTCCTAAATCCATACGTCTCTTTTGGCCTTCCTAGCCCTGGGCCAAGTTCCTTCCTCTTTCCTCAGTTTTTACCCCTTTCCTTCATTCTCCCATCCAACTTTCAGTCCTTCCTTTCTCACGCCCCAGTTAGCAGCATCTCAAAATTCGAAAGGTTTATTACTCATCTATTAATTCTATTCCATTTACTTATTCGGTTCTATACCTATCTTACCTATGTATGGAAGAACCGCTGGTAGCCAAGGTGGCAGCAAGAATCCTAGCAGCTGTCACCTGACGTATCCGTAGTAGTCAGCAATTTCCATTTCTTTGTCCCTCTCGGTGAAAAATTGCAGCTTCCCCGAAGAGGTGTATCTGGCAGCATTCTCCCGTTGTTGTTGAGCCCGCCTCTTCATGGCCTCTCGCTCTGGCCTCTGCTCTTGTTTGATGGGCTTTGACATGACTGGCTCAGGCACGTTGGGTTCCCTCCATGGAACTCGTTGCTTGCTGAAGTCTTGGAGTAGAAGTTGGGTTTGGAGCTTGGGTGGGGACTGGCGCTTAGTCACAGCAGGGGGAACAGGCTCGCGCTGGAGAGAAGCGCCAGATGAAGTTTTGTAGGGTGCAGACCTAGGAGCAGCAGGCTGAGGGACACGAGGCTGGGTATGGTTGGTCCAAGCCGGTTGGGTTGGGTTGGCCACAGTTGGCTGAGCTGGTTTGGCGGGACCTGGCAAAGAGGCAGGAGCTGGCTGGGATGAATTGACTGCAGCAGGTTGAGCTGAGTCAGTAGAACCAGGCTGGGCACGGTAAGCCACAGCAGGCCGATGTGAGGCCAGAGACTGTGGCCTCCGAGGAGCGGGTCGAGCTTGAGGCTTGTCCCAGGCAGAAAAAGGCAGAGGTATCAACTTGACCTTCCCAGGAGGAGGCCGCTCACACTGGGATGGAGATGGACACTCTGTTTCAGCACTGCTGTCTGGTTTCTGGGCTTGGACTTGCGTTTTCTCAGGCCTCTTACCCTCACGTGGGGTATGCCGCCGTGGCTGGATCGCTGGGGGTGGCTGGGGGTCTTTGGGGTTGCTTGAATTTCCCAAGAGCCGACAGGAAGAGAGCCCAGTTTTCGTCTCATTCTTCTTCCCCAGCGCATGAAGAACCTTCACAGACTCCAGCATGCGCACGCCAAGGGAGGTTCGAGGCTTTTGAAAGCTCTCTTGGCGAAGCTCAGTTTGGTGTTCCTTTCGCTTCGTGTTGGGGATTGCTGGCTTGTCTTCTGCCTTGACTTTGTTCCCTGACTGCTTGTTCTCTTCAGCCTTGTTTCTTCCTCTGGTCCTTTTGGTCTTTTCCTGCCCATGGCTCTCAGTTTTGCTGATCTTTCCGGATGCAGCTTTCTGAGGTTTGCCTTGAGAGTGCTTGGCCGTGTTCGCAGGAGCCCTGTCACTGACTGCAGCAGTGCATATAACCGCTTCTCCCCCTAACAGGCACTCTGGATCCTTTGGCTGGATTTTGGCCTTGGGAGCACCACCGATAGGCTCAGAGGCTTTCTGTTTGTTCTTCCTGGGTTGATCAGAGGGAACCTTTACGACACTTGGCTTTTCCTGCACCTGATTCACCTTAATGGCTCTGGTGTCTTCAGCTTTGATCACGTTGGGACCTTGGGATCGATCAAGATCTTTCCAAGAATTAAAGAGCTGGGGAAGGTGAATATCCTCCGCCAGTGTAGTAATGTCTGCAAGACCACTGCTAGGTTCAGTCCCATTTTCAAGTGTCCCTAGGTCCTGACGACTCAGGCTGTTCTCTCCCAGATCAGCATTTTCAGAACCAGGCTGCTCCTCTTGGCTGAGGGGATCGGTGCAGGCCAGCGGCTGGGGAATATCAGGGATTCCTGAAGGGAGTAGTGGAGGATCTTGGTTTTCTATTGGGATCTGGTAGGCCTCCAGAGGCTTTGACAGCTTGGTTTTGATATCCTCCACGTTCTTACTCTCTGTTTGTCCCTGGCTTGGAGCTGGAGGCAGGGCCAGGAGACGCCTGGCACTCTGGACTGGAGCTGTCACTGAAATGTCCCCAAGTTCAGATGGTGGGTTACTCTCAAGTATGTGACTGTTTCTGCTACTGCAGGACTTGGGGAGTTCTTGAGTTTGTGTCACACAAAACGTCTGGCTTGGAGGTTGCAATCCCAGGGAATTTTTCATCACCAGGGAAGGCTCCATCACTACAAAGGGATCAAGGGAGAAGTCAGTCCCTGGTAAATGAGATGCTCCCCCTAAACACCAACACAGCAGTCATGTACCTTTCAAGGGGTTCAGGGGCAAGATGGGCAAGGCATTTCTACTAACTCTTCTTAAGGATCATGGACAGTGCCCTATGCTACGAGGTAAGCGGTGACTGTTGTAATGCTTAACTGGTGATCATTTCATGTCACTGATCCTTGGCTCTCTTTGTATCTCATAGGACTGTTGTAAGTCCAATACAAAATGAGTCTTCTTTTTAAACAACTGAAATGTTTTACAAAGCCTAGCATTCTCATATAGAGTCCTTTCAATTCTCCCCACTTTCCCGAGAGGCTAAGAACACTTCACACCATGAACTAGGAGAGGGGGTAGAGCCCTTTCTGATGAAATACAGAAACAAAGACAGAGTCTTAGCCTGCTTGCTCTCTGGACAGGATCTCGGACCACAAGGTCTTAAATCCTGGTATAAATGACGGAAGTGAGGACACTTCAACTGGCACTCTCATAACAAGAGTTCTGAGACACCTTCCAAAGAGACTGTAGCAGTAGACGAGGGAAGGGAGTGCTACAGTGTGGTAGTACAGGGGGAATGCTCGGCTACAGCAGTGAAAAATGTGGTACCTATTGGTGTGCTCTCGGGGTTCTTGTACATGTAGCATAGATGACCTTTACAGTGTCCCTGCCACCTTCCCACCTGCATTAGGTGTTCTTTTTGTTTTTTTGTTTTTTTTAATTTACGTTTATTTATTGATTGATTGTTTGAACTTATTTATTCTACGTATTTATTTTTTTGGCTGCACAGGGTCTTCATTGCTGTGCACGGGCTTTCTCTAGTTGCGGCTAGCGGGGTCTACTCTTGGTTGCGGTGTGCGGGCTTCTCTTGTTGCGGAGCATGCGCTCTAGGCGCGTGGGCTTCGGTAGTTGCGGCTCACGGGCTCTAGAATGCAGGCTCAGTCGTTGTGGCACATGGGCTTAGTTGCTCCACGGCATGTGGGATCTTCCCAGACCAGGGCTCGAACCCGTGTCCCCCGCATTGCATTGGCAGGCGGATTCTTAACCACGGCGCCACCAGGGAAGCCCTAGGTGTTCTTATATAGAGTCTAAAAACAGAGGGCACTGAGCGAAGGTAGTGGTTACTAAAGGCTCAGGATCTAAATTCTACCTGTCTCTACACCCCTTCCCAGCTGTCGATTTGACCCCATTTGTGAATGCCGACCTCATTCTTCAACTTTCTCTGCCGTTTGTATACTCACCTTGAAAACTTGTTTCTGTGATGCGTTGAGCAGACACAGGGTGGCAGATTGCAGAGGTGGAAGCTGGTGGTCGGATATTTGCGGGCTGAATCTCCTTCAGTCCCATTCCCATTTCTGGTTGCGCAGAGGCCCTACTTCCTGTGTATGACGCGGAGCCATAGGATTGCGGGCAGGAGCCAAGTTCTCCATACAGTGAAGACCCCAGTGTGCCTTGGTTATAGTAATATACCTGGCTTCCTTCCTGGTAGGGAAGTGACAGGCGGCTATGCCCCTGATTTGGAATCTGAGATGGTGCTCCCTGAGCAAGCCTGGCAGAAAGTGATGGATATAGAGGGACCATGTTATTGGCGTCTGAAGTTTTATCATACTGGGCTGCCATAAACATGGAGGAAGCAGCTGGGTGCCGGTCAGTGAGTGCCAGAGTAAAGTCTCCGAGTGAAGAGGAATTCTTTTCAGTGCTTCCTGTGATGTCCCACTCAAGAACACCTGGATAGGAAGGAGCTGAAGTGGAGATCTGGCTGTGGTCAGTAACTCCAGATAACATAGTCGTGCTGGAATGTTGGTAAAGGTAGGCACTACCCATGAGTGTCTGGAAAGAGGTACCGGTAGCCGATGCCGAACTGACGGCAGGGGCAGAGACTCTGGAGAAGTTGCAGACACTTCGTGTTAGGGAAGTTGCATTGCTCACCACAGGAAGACAATGCTGCAGAGAATTTAGAGTTCCAAGTAGAGATGGATTTTGGAAATTTTCTGTAAGAACAAGAGGGTCATGAAAAACTCAGGGAGGTTGAGAAATTCTCACTACGTTTGAGGAACAGCATTATCTTAAGGTTCTTGCTCTCAGGACACCTCTACTATCGACCCTTCCTGAGAAACCCAAAATCAGACAGTTAATGATGGCTGTAAGGACTGAGCAGTTTTCCACTCTTCTGTATTAACTGCCTGTGCTCCCATCTTGGGCACAGATGGGCAGAAGAGCCAAGTGGTATGGTTCAGACATTGTTCTCTAGGCTGGAAGCAACCTTCTCCCTGCCCTGTCTTTCCCTTCAGCCTGCACTCGTATTGACTTCTATGCTATTTCCTAGACTGGAAGCATTTTAGAACTAGGAGGCCCTTAGAGAACTTTCTCTTTTTTCAGTCTCATTTCACGAGTAAGGAAACTGAGGCTCAGAGAGGTCGGGTTGACTTGTTCAGGTTCTCTCATTATGTTAGTGTCATTACCAGGTTTCAGAACCTAAGTATCCTGACTTCCTTGCCAGGACTCCACTCTGAGCATGATAGTGCCAGAAAGCAGGAGAAATAGAACTTATAATATAAGCATTTTTTTTGTCCATTAGAAAACAGTACGGCCATTACCATTGTCATCTTCAGTGTCTCCCTTTGCTTGTGCAGTTCCCACGCTATTACCTAGAGTTGACGTATAGCTCAGTCCAACTGGTGAACTGAAAGAGTCATTTTTGCCCTCTTCAAGCCTGGTTTCTCATCCTACCTCAAAATGATTACCCGAAAGTGGATTTCTTAAGTGCTTTTGGAAAGAGAAAAGTTATCTGATTACTTCAGATTACTCATCTATAAAGTGGTTATAACACCACCACCAATAATAATAGCAGTAATAATTAATAGATGAATAAGCTGATCTATTGCGTATGATTTATATGGAGGAAGATACAATAAGTTCTAGAAAGACAAAGAAAAATCATGAAAAACATGTTACGTAACGAAAAAGAAATCCATAGATATTAATGAAAACTGGGGTATGTGGGCAAGTATCAAAGCCTAATGAATTTACTAACAAATGACATTCTGTACCATACATGCAATATTATGAAAGTGAATTTTGCCCACTCTATTTTAGTGAATACTATTAACCAAAAAACACGATGGAGGTGATAGAGGTGAATGAATTCCTAGCCAATGCATACAGACAGAGACGATAAATCAGTAAAAAATGCACAACAAGCAACAGAATGCAACAAATGTGAATGTATAGGTAGCCACAACATATATAGACAAGTATTTCAATGAAAACCGGTACAAAGCAGACAGCAAAATAGTAAGTGTAAAAGAGTTTCATTATTGTGCTCATTCATATTTTTACCCAGCAAGTAACAGGTATTAAGCCTAGGAGAAATATATCTGTCCATGAATATAACTCATATAATAAGCAGAAAGGAAGCTTAAAAAGTATCAAGAAGGTTTTTGTATTTATCCTAGAACTTAGAATCATCTTCCACATCCAAGAAGATGACATCCCAAGACCTCAAAAAACCATCATCCCTAGAATCCAATTAAAAAAGATTTTCAAATGTAAGAAAATCCAAAGGACTCCACAATATTGTTTTAGATAAATGTGGATGTTTGTGTTTTCTTTTTTTCTTTTGCCGCGCCGCGTGGCCCTGGCCGTCAAAGCACCGAGTCCTAAAGCGCTGGACCGCCAGGGAATTCCCTAAATGGGGAATTAGAGATGTGGGGCTTGACTTTTTCTTTTTCTTCTCCGGTAGCTAAGATCTACAAGCGAACGATGGCTGTTGATCAATGTGCTCTCTGTGTTAGGAAGGAAATAACTGTAAAAATGAAAAGCAACCTTGCCTTAGAAGCTACATATCACACAAAGGAAATAGTCCTTCTGATTCAATGTAGAAGATATCATTTAAAATGTTTAATTGGTCAAATGTCTACCTAGTTTAAAAATTAGAAAGAATAGAACACTGAAAAGCAGCCCCCTAGATAACCACTTTGGTTTCTGGTTTCTAGGAAGCATCATTTCTAAAACATACTTCTAAAATGTTTCTATTCCAAACTGTCAAGTGCCAGCTGTATTCAGAGAGGCAATAAAAGAAAGAAAACGGAGTATGACTTTTCTGATAGGCTGCCTTTCCTGGTGATCCCCTGTTCTGGCCTTACTTTCCTTCTTAGTCTGTTAATGTAAGGATTTGCTACCATCAGCTTTGTTTTGCCCTGCTCTGAGCAGATTTCCCTCTGTGCTGTTTCTGCTTTAATTTAAAATCTTTGGCTCCCATCAACATTCCATGGCAAACTGCCTCTTTCTTGAGAGCTCCTCTATGCTTTCCCTCTTCATTCTTATATTTTTTTCCCATCTCTTGGTTCCTGTTGGCCTGTGCTAATGAAAACAATCCTAAACTTGCTTACGTTTGACTCTGTGCCTCCCTATATAGCCCAGTACTCTCCATCCTCTCTCCCTATTCTCTCTTTTCAACTAGTCGAAATACTAGTGGAGGGAGACCATTGGAGATGAAACATCTTGGTATATATCGCTAGTTTTCTGTGTCACCTGGCTTTTCTA
Source organism: Balaenoptera physalus (assembly GCF_965194825.1). Taxonomy (NCBI): domain Eukaryota; kingdom Metazoa; phylum Chordata; class Mammalia; order Artiodactyla; family Balaenopteridae; genus Balaenoptera; species Balaenoptera physalus. The sequence continues at coordinate 68,737 of NW_028126497.1, read as the reverse complement.
TGTTTCTGTTGAAACACTCTTTTGAGAAGTCTCTGATTTCATTTTCTACATGGGTACCCTTTAAGGCTCAATATTGGAAAAGAAGGGGATCAGAGTGATCAACCCAATGTGGTATCCTAACGTAACAGATAAGGAAAGCAGCAGGCTTTGTGAGGCAGTCAGTGATTTGTCCAAAGTCACACAGACAGTAAACGTCAAAGTCAAAACTGAAATTAGGTCTCCAGACTTGTAGTTCAATACTTTCCCTCATTACTCCACGCTATTTTGAATCTCCTCCTCAATTTAGGGGCACAAGAAATCGAACGCAAAACTTTCCAAAGTTTCTTTTCTTACCTGACATGGTCAGAGAAGAGGAGACATCAACTGCAGGTACAAGGGATGAGGAGACAACACTAGAGGATGTCTGAGTGGCTGCAGCTGAACGGCGCACGTGTCCAGTACAAAGGTCACTGGTTACTGGTCCAAACGGCTCCACGGAAACCCCAAGACCTCTACCAAGTGGTAGTAGGTTTGGTAGGAGAGTGATGTCACAAAGCAGGCAGTTGAAAGGTATGAGCTAGCCAATAGGGAGGTCCGATCCCCAACAGGAGGGCGGGCTTGGGTGAAGAGAGCGTAGGAGAGCTAAAACAACCCCTCAATTTCTGAGCTCTGGGGAGGAAATCCTAGAAGACAGATTTACCTCCCCCAGGCTCTTCCATTAGGGAAATCATTGCAACATTTCTTACAGACGTTCATTAATATAATTAACTAACAGTTACTTATATTCTACAGAGTATTCTATTTTATGTATCATATACTTAGAGCTATATAGATCTTATTTAACTAGTATCCTTAGGAAGGAAAGAGCCATGTAGTTTGAACTATTACAGTTGTAACTTGGTTAAAGAGCAGGGTGAAGTTTGTTGAGTGTACCCTGTGGAGAATGTTGTGGTCCAAGGCTCTTCTCTTTTAGTTTCTTCTCCTTGACTCCTACCTTCCTTGGGCTGGGCTAGGCTGGGGGCCAGGTTGGACTTGCGACTTAACATTTCTCTTCCGCTTTCTTTTTTTTTTTTTTTTTTCTTCCATTATGGGCATTGCTTCTAGGACAAGCCTTGATCTTGCATTGGATGTTCCTTCCTGTCAACTTCCAGCAGCAGGAGTCTTCTTTTCAGTGCTTGATGCTTCACGAAATAGACTCTGCCCATTGGCAGCAAATACCAGAGAGCCAGGAGACAGAGCTGGTTGCAGACCTTTCCTCTTCCAGCCTTTGGTTGCAATTGTTTTGCCCATGATTTGCTAGCTCTAGTTCCTTGGGCCACACAGGTATCCTGCCATCCAGCTCTTTTTATATGTGAGAGACATTCTGAACACTGTCCCTCTTTCTTTGCACAGAAGTATATACAGTGTGGCAGTTACCGTAATCTCCTCCCCCTTGCAAACAGCCCCTCTAGAATCTCGGACCTCTAGGACTCTCTGTCTTGCATGCTTGGGTGCAAGGCCAAGCACAATGAAGAGGAGAATAATTAGAGAAAGAGGAGGACATTGGTGGAGAACTGGGAGCAGGTAAGGTGAAAGGGCACCGGAGAAAAGAGATGCATGTAGGTTTTTTGGTTTCTGTGGGAAACAAGTTGACACACTTGGGCCTCATTTTGTATTAACAGAACAGAGAGTTGTAGATATAAGTAGCTAGATCGTGCAGCAACTGCCATGAAGTCTGTACACTGAAGAGAACAGTCTCACATCTAGTTTTCATTTTGTTTTATGTCATATTACCTTATTTATAGCATTCACTGGTATGTTTGTAGAACGCAGATGTTTTCAAATGCTCTGGTTTTGTCTACATGGTTATTTCCTTGTCCTATTTGTAAGGAATCCAACATTGTAAGACATATTGCATGTTTTTCTCTTGACGATTGTTTACCTTGAAGCGTCATGAGCTAACTTGAGCTGTTGGATTTTGTGGAGAAACTTTAAAAAGGGTCTGTGAAAAAGGCATTGTGGTGAGTCGCATTATGCACCCGAGCGTAAGGAGCAGATATCTGCCACCAGCCCAGCTTGGCCTGGATTGCCTCTGTGTTAGTTCCCCTGGTTAGTGCTTTTCTCCCTAACCACTCTTGTGACTGTGATAATGTGAGTTAAGGGCTGAGTTGCTAGTGATTTATGTGTGAGGTAGGCTGGTTTGAGGGAGGAAATCTATGGACCTAGTCATTTTCCTTGGTGGTAAGCTTTCAGGGGTGCAAAGATCGATCTTCCTGGGGACTTTTCTGGTACCAGGAAGATATCGCATAGATGGGACCTCCAAAGACACACATTTAATTTTTAGGCCTGTTGTTCCTATTATGGGATGTGAGTTTCTTCACTGATGGGGATGCTGCTTATCTGAGAAGAAACTGTGAAAGGTGGTGTAGTATAGAGGTGTGGCTTAAGCTTTTAAGTTTTCTTCAAGGTTTTTCCCCTAAGCTTCATACTTCAGACGGCCTACTTACATGAGACTAGTATGTGATGTCAGGCTAACAACTTCCTAAATACCTGCAAGCCAGATCAGTGTCTCTTTTCTCTATATTCCCATGGAAATCAAGGGTCCCGCCGAATTTTCCATCGAAACAGTTGATTTGTGCTGTCTCTAGGAATTCTACAGGGCGTACCGTTGCTTCCTAACCGGTGTCATTTGGGAGATCGATCCCCCTCTGTACGTTCAAATGATTAATTTTGAGACTCTGCTCATGTGTGCAGTAAACCCTTTAATTCCCTAAGACCTTCCTTTCCTCCATCTCATACCCCATGAAGCCCGCTTCAGTTTATCTCCTGAATTTCTTTGGAATCTGTCAGCTCTCCCTCAACATCCTAATACTGAACTTGCCTGTCTGTTGCGATTAGGTCCTAACTAGTGTCCATATATCTTGTTTCCCTCCAATCCATTCTTCACACAAGAAAGCTTCAAAGCAAGTTGGAACATTGCTCATAAACATCGCTCACAAACATTGTTTTGAGAATAGAAAACACACTGGTGGCCTTTAAGACTCTGCGTGCTCTAGAATCCTCTCTGCTTCTCTAGCCCCATCTTGTGCCACGTTTGCCCTCACTTTCTATGCTTCAGATACACTGAATTAACCTTAGTTCTCACTCATCTGACAGAAGTCAGTTGAGAAATTATTTTTCACTGTGATTCCTAGCATTAAGGAATTTGATGATCAGGTTTTGTATGAGGACTAAAACTAAACTGGGAAGTGGAAGAATTGCGTTTCAACTGTTTCAGTCAACACGCATGTATTAATGATACCTAAGTATTGAACACCGGGCTAGGTTTCATGAGGGATACAGAAGTTCTGGCCATCTCTGGTTTTGGGTATCCCTTATTTGTTGAGACCTTTGCGTTGTTTGGTTGCCTTTTGTCTGTTTTCCAGATGGGAAAACAGGAACAAGGGAAGTATAGGTTATTACTAGGTGGGGTTGAACAAGTGGAGCAGCAAACTGCAAAGCAGAAAGAAGAGGGACGTACTATAGAGGGATGTGATTTCCATTTTCAAGGCGCCTGCGTCCTGTGCAGGGAGACAGCCTAACATAAAATGTGCCTAACAAAAGATCTATTGACTTCTTACTAAAAATCTCCAGTTCATATAACCCAGGGGTTTATACCTTCTCCTTTAAAAGTTCTATTCCTGGGACTTCCCTGGTGGTCCAGTGGTGAAGACTCTGCGCTTCCAATGCAGCAGGCGTGGGTTCAATCCCTGGTTGGGGAGCTAAGATCCCACATGCTGCGCAGCCAAAGAAATTTTTTTCAAAAGTTATACTCCTGTGTTGTTGAATTTAGTGGTTTAGATTTTGTTTGAATGTTAAGAAGATTTCAGTTTATTTACCAGGAACAAACAAAACATAATGTAAAAATAGTTTCCCAGAAACGATTTCCATCGTTCTCTTCTTCCCTTTCTCCCGCAGACTGACTGGTGTTTCATCTTGACAAGTTCTCTGAAGTTCTCTGTCATTCCATAGGAAAGCGGTCTGGCTTGGAGGTTGCAATCCCAGGGAATTTTTCATCAGCGGGGAAGTCTCCATCACTACAGAGGAATCAAGGGAGAAGTCAGTCCCGGGTAAGTGAGATGCTCCCCCTAAACACCAACACAGCAGTCGTGTACCTTTCAAGGGGTTCAGGGGCAAGATGGGCAAGGCATTTCTACTAACTCTTCTTAAGGATCATGGACAGTGTGCCCTATGCTACGAGGTAAGCGGTGACTGTTGTAATTCTTACTGGTGATCATTTCATGTCACTGATCCTTGGCTCTCTTTGTATCTCATAGGACTGTTGTAAGTCCAATACAAAATGAGTCTTCTTTTTAAAAAACTGAAATGTTTTACAAAGCCTAGCATTCTCATAGAGAGTCCTTTGAATTCTCCCCACTTTCCCGAGAGGCTAAGAACACTTCACACCATGAACTAGGAGAGGGGGTAGAGCCCTTTCTGATGAAATATAGAAACAAAGACAGAGTCTTAGCCTGCTTGCTCTCTGGACAGGATCTCGGACCACAAGGTCTTAAATCCTGGTATAAATGACGGAAGTGAGGACAGTTCAACTGGCACTCTCATAACAAGAGTTCTGAAACACCTTCCAAAGAGACTGTAGCGGTAGACGAGGGAAGGGAGTGCTACAGTGTGGTAGTACAGGGGGAATGCTCGGCTACAGCAGTGAAAAATGTGGTACCTATTGGTGTGCTCTCGGGGTTCTTGTACATGTAGCATAGATGACCTTTACAGTGTCCCTCCCACCTTCCCACCTGCATTAGGTGTTCTGTTTTTTTGTTTGTTTGTTTGTTTTTAATTTACGTTTATTGATTGATTGATTGATTGAACTTATTTATTCTACGTATTTATTTTTTTGGCTGCACTGGGTCCTCATTGCTGTGCACGGGCTTTCTCTAGTTGCGGCTAGCGGGGTCTACTCTTGGTTGCGGTGTGCGGGCTTCTCATCGCGGTGGCCTCTCTTGTTGCGGAGCATGGGCTGTAGGCGCGTGGGCTTCGGTAGTTGCGGCTCACGGGCTCTGGAATGCAGGCTCAGTCGTTGTGGCACATGCGCTTAGTTGCAGCACGGCATGTGGGATCTTCGCAGACCGGGGCTCGAAGCCGTGTCCCCTGCATTGGCAGGCGCCACCAGGGAAGCCCTAGCTGTTCTTACATAGAGTCTAAAAACAGAGAGCACTGAGAGAAGGTAGTGATTATTAAAGGCTCAGGATCTAAATTCTACCTGTCTCTACACCCCTTCCCAGCTGTCGATTTGACCCCGTTTGTGAATGCCGACCTCATTCTTCAACTTGCTCTGCCGTTTGTATACTCACCTTGAAAACTTGTTTCTGTGATGCGTTGAGCAGACACAGGGTGGCAGATTGCAGAGGTGGAAGCTGGTGGTCGGATATTTGCGGGCTGAATCTCCTTCAGTCCCATTCCCATTTCTGGTTGCGCAGAGGCCCTACTTCCTGTGTATGACGCGGAGCCATAGGATTGCGGGCAGGAGCCAAGTTCTCCATACAGTGAAGACCCCAGTGTGCCTTGGTTATAGTAATATACCTGGCTTCCTTCCTGGTAGGGAAGTGACAGGCGGCTATGCCCCTGATTTGTTCGTGGGCCTCCTGATGCAGCAGTTCCCTTGGCTCTGGCCCTGTCGTCAGCTGCCCCTAGGAGGACTCTGAGCCCTAGCTACTTCTCTGGTAGATTTGCCTATTCCCCCACTATAATCACACCTGAATAAGGCAACTCAAACCTTTCAGAGATGTGTCGTGAACCTCTTGTTTTCTGAAATACCTATCTGGTGGTTGTGAGACTTAAGGCCAACCTCCCCGAGAGACTTTGTTTCTATTTCTCCTAGTAAACCTAGACTCATCTCCTGTCACCTTCAACTCTACTCCAATTGTGTTCTTTCAACCCAGACCCCTGACCCTGCTTTTTACTTCTGCCATTTCATCCTCACTCCTGCTTCCTTTCCTAAATCCATACGTCTCTTTTGGCCTTCCTAGCCCTGGGCCAAGTTCCTTCCTCTTTCCTCAGTTTTTACCCCTTTCCTTCATTCTCCCATCCAACTTTCAGGCCTTCCTTTCTCACGCCCCAGTTAGCAGCATCTCAAAATTCGAAAGGTTTATTACTCATCTATTAATTCTATTCCATTTACTTATTCGGTTCTATACCTATCTTACCTATGTATGGAAGAACCGCTGGTAGCCAAGGTGGCAGCAAGAATCCTAGCAGCTGTCACCTGACGTATCCGTAGTAGTCAGCAATTTCCATTTCTTTGTCCCTCTCGGTGAAAAATTGCAGCTTCCCCGAAGAGGTGTATCTGGCAGCATTCTCCCGTTGTTGTTGAGCCCGCCTCTTCATGGCCTCTCGCTCTGGCCTCTGCTCTTGTTTGATGGGCTTTGACATGACTGGCTCAGGCACGTTGGGTTCCCTCCATGGAACTCGTTGCTTGCTGAAGTCTTGGAGTAGAAGTTGGGTTTGGAGCTTGGGTGGGGACTGGCGCTTAGTCACAGCAGGGGGAACAGGCTCGCGCTGGAGAGAAGCGCCAGATGAAGTTTTGTAGGGTGCAGGCCTAGGAGCAGCAGGCTGAGGGACACGAGGCTGGGTATGGTTGGTCCAAGCCGGTTGGGTTGGGTTGGCCACAGTTGGCTGAGCTGGTTTGGCGGGACCTGGCAAAGAGGCAGGAGCTGGCTGGGATGAATTGACTGCAGCAGGTTGAGCTGAGTCAGTAGAACCAGGCTGGGCACGGTAAGCCACAGCAGGCCGATGTGAGGCCAGAGACTGTGGCCTCCGAGGAGCGGGTCGAGCTTGAGGCTTGTCCCAGGCAGAAAAAGGCAGAGGTATCAACTTGACCTTCCCAGGAGGAGGCCGCTCACACTGGGATGGAGATGGACACTCTGTTTCAGCACTGCTGTCTGGTTTCTGGGCTTGGACTTGCGTTTTCTCAGGCCTCTTACCCTCACGTGGGGTATGCCGCCGTGGCTGGATCGCTGGGGGTGGCTGGGGGTCTTTGGGGTTGCTTGAATTTCCCAAGAGCCGACAGGAAGAGAGCCCAGTTTTCGTCTCATTCTTCTTCCCCAGCGCATGAAGAACCTTCACAGACTCCAGCATGCGCACGCCAAGGGAGGTTCGAGGCTTTTGAAAGCTCTCTTGGCGAAGCTCAGTTTGGTGTTCCTTTCGCTTCGTGTTGGGGATTGCTGGCTTGTCTTCTGCCTTGACTTTGTTCCCTGACTGCTTGTTCTCTTCAGCCTTGTTTCTTCCTCTGGTCCTTTTGGTCTTTTCCTGCCCATGGCTCTCAGTTTTGCTGATCTTTCCGGATGCAGCTTTCTGAGGTTTGCCTTGAGAGTGCTTGGCCGTGTTCGCAGGAGCCCTGTCACTGACTGCAGCAGTGCATATAACCGCTTCTCCCCCTAACAGGCACTCTGGATCCTTTGGCTGGATTTTGGCCTTGGGAGCACCACCGATAGGCTCAGAGGCTTTCTGTTTGTTCTTCCTGGGTTGATCAGAGGGAACCTTTACGACACTTGGCTTTTCCTGCACCTGATTCACCTTAATGGCTCTGGTGTCTTCAGCTTTGATCACGTTGGGACCTTGGGATCGATCAAGATCTTTCCAAGAATTAAAGAGCTGGGGAAGGTGAATATCCTCCGCCAGTGTAGTAATGTCTGCAAGACCACTGCTAGGTTCAGTCCCATTTTCAAGTGTCCCTAGGTCCTGACGACTCAGGCTGTTCTCTCCCAGATCAGCATTTTCAGAACCAGGCTGCTCCTCTTGGCTGAGGGGATCGGTGCAGGCCAGCGGCTGGGGAATATCAGGGATTCCCAAAGGGAGTAGTGGAGGATCTTGGTTTTCTATTGGGATCTGGTAGGCCTCCAGAGGCTTTGACAGCTTGGTTTTGATATCCTCCACGTTCTTACTCTCTGTTTGTCCCTGGCTTGGAGCTGGAGGCAGGGCCAGGAGACGCCTGGCACTCTGGACTGGAGCTGTCACTGAAATGTCCCCAAGTTCAGATGGTGGGTTACTCTCAAGTATGTGACTGTTTCTGCTACTGCAGGACTTGGGGAGTTCTTGAGTTTGTGTCACACAAAACGTCTGGCTTGGAGGTTGCAATCCCAGGGAATTTTTCATCACCAGGGAAGGCTCCATCACTACAAAGGGATCAAGGGAGAAGTCAGTCCCTGGTAAATGAGATGCTCCCCCTAAACACCAACACAGCAGTCGTGTACCTTTCAAGGGGTTCAGGGGCAAGATGGGCAAGGCATTTCTACTAACTCTTCTTAAGGATCATGGACAGTGCCCTATGCTACGAGGTAAGCGGTGACTGTTGTAATGCTTAACTGGTGATCATTTCATGTCACTGATCCTTGGCTCTCTTTGTATCTCATAGGACTGTTGTAAGTCCAATACAAAATGAGTCTTCTTTTTAAACAACTGAAATGTTTTACAAAGCCTAGCATTCTCATATAGAGTCCTTTCAATTCTCCCCACTTTCCCGAGAGGCTAAGAACACTTCACACCATGAACTAGGAGAGGGGGTAGAGCCCTTTCTGATGAAATACAGAAACAAAGACAGAGTCTTAGCCTGCTTGCTCTCTGGACAGGATCTCGGACCACAAGGTCTTAAATCCTGGTATAAATGACGGAAGTGAGGACACTTCAACTGGCACTCTCATAACAAGAGTTCTGAGACACCTTCCAAAGAGACTGTAGCAGTAGACGAGGGAAGGGAGTGATACAGTGTGGTAGTACAGGGGGAATGCTCGGCTACAGCAGTGAAAAATGTGGTACCTATTGGTGTGCTCTCGGGGTTCTTGTACATGTAGCATAGATGACCTTTACAGTGTCCCTGCCACCTTCCCACCTGCATTAGGTGTTCTTTTTGTTTTTTTGTTTTTTTGTTTTTTTTTAATTTACGTTTATTTATTGATTGATTGTTTGAACTTATTTATTCTACGTATTTATTTTTTTGGCTGCACAGGGTCTTCATTGCTGTGCACGGGCTTTCTCTAGTTGCGGCTAGCGGGGTCTACTCTTGGTTGCGCTGTGCGGGCTTCTCTTGTTGCGGAGCATGCGCTCTAGGCGCGTGGGCTTCGGTAGTTGCGGCTCACGGGCTCTAGAATGCAGGCTCAGTCGTTGTGGCACATGGGCTTAGTTGCTCCACGGCATGTGGGATCTTCCCAGACCAGGGCTCGAACCCGTGTCCCCCGCATTGCATTGGCAGGTGGATTCTTAACCACGGCGCCACCAGGGAAGCCCTAGGTGTTCTTACATAGAGTCTAAAAACAGAGGGCACTGAGCGAAGGTAGTGGTTACTAAAGGCTCAGGATCTAAATTCTACCTGTCTCTACACCCCTTCCCAGCTGTCGATTTGACCCCATTTGTGAATGCCGACCTCATTCTTCAGCTTTCTCTGCCGTTTGTATACTCACCTTGAAAACTTGTTTCTGTGATGCGTTGAGCAGACACAGGGTGGCAGATTGCAGAGGTGGAAGCTGGTGGTCGGATATTTGTGGGCTGAATCTCCTTCAGTCCCATTCCCATTTCTGGTTGCGCAGAGGCCCTACTTCCTGTGTATGACGCGGAGCCATAGGATTGCGGGCAGGAGCCAAGTTCTCCATACAGTGAAGACCCCAGTGTGCCTTGGTTATAGTAATATACCTGGCTTCCTTCCTGGTAGGGAAGTGACAGGCGGCTATGCCCCTGATTTGGAATCTGAGATGGTGCTCCCTGAGCAAGCCTGGCAGAAAGTGATGGATATAGAGGGACCATGTTATTGGCGTCTGAAGTTTTATCATACTGGGCTGCCATAAACATGGAGGAAGCAGCTGGGTGCCGGTCAGTGAGTGCCAGAGTAAAGTCTCCGAGTGAAGAGGAATTCTTTTCAGTGCTTCCTGTGATGTCCCACTCAAGAACACCTGGATAGGAAGGAGCTGAAGTGGAGATCTGGCTGTGGTCAGTAACTCCAGATAACATAGTCGTGCTGGAATGTTGGTAAAGGTAGGCACTACCCATGAGTGTCTGGAAAGAGGTACCGGTAGCCGATGCCGAACTGACGGCAGGGGCAGAGACTCTGGAGAAGTTGCAGACACTTCGTGTTAGGGAAGTTGCATTGCTCACCACAGGAAGAGAATGCTGCAGAGAATTTAGAGTTCCAAGTAGAGATGGATTTTGGAAATTTTCTGTAAGAACAAGAGGGTCATGAAAAACTCAGGGAGGTTGAGAAATTCTCACTACGTTTGAGGAACAGCATTATCTTAAGGTTCTTGCTCTCAGGACACCTCTACTATCGACCCTTCCTGAGAAACCCAAAATCAGACAGTTAATGATGGCTGTAAGGACTGAGCAGTTTTCCACTCTTCTGTATTAACTGCCTGTGCTCCCATCTTGGGCACAGATGGGCAGAAGAGCCAAGTGGTATGGTTCAGACATTGTTCTCTAGGCTGGAAGCAACCTTCTCCCTGCCCTGTCTTTCCCTTCAGCCTGCACTCGTATTGACTTCTATGCTATTTCCTAGACTGGAAGCATTTTAGAACTAGGAGGCCCTTAGAGAACTTTCTCTTTTTTCAGTCTCATTTCACGAGTAAGGAAACTGAGGCTCAGAGAGGTCGGGTTGACTTGTTCAGGTTCTCTCATTATGTTAGTGTCATTACCAGGTTTCAGAACCTAAGTATCCTGACTTCCTTGCCAGGACTCCACTCTGAGCATGATAGTGCCAGAAAGCAGGAGAAATAGAACTTATAATATAAGCATTTTTTTTGTCCATTAGAAAACAGTACGGCCATTACCATTGTCATCTTCAGTGTCTCCCTTTGCTTGTGCAGTTCCCACGCTATTACCTAGAGTTGACGTATAGCTCAGTCCAACTGGTGAACTGAAAGAGTCATGTTTGCCCTCTTCAAGCCTGGTTTCTCATCCTACCTCAAAATGATTACCCGAAAGTGGATTTCTTAAGTGCTTTTGGAAAGAGAAAAGTTATCTGATTACTTCAGATTACTCATCTATAAAGTGGTTATAACACCACCACCAATAATAATAGCAGTAATAATTAATAGATGAATAAGCTGATCTATTGCGTATGATTTATATGGAGGAAGATACAATAAGTTCTAGAAAGACAAAGAAAAATCATGAAAAACATGTTACGTAACGAAAAAGAAATCCATAGATATTAATGAAAACTGGGGTATGTGGGCAAGTATCAAAGCCTAATGAATTTACTAACAAATGACATTCTGTACCATACATGCAATATTATGAAAGTGAATTTTGCCCACTCTATTTTAGTGAATACTATTAACCAAAAAACACGATGGAGGTGATAGAGGTGAATGAATTCCTAGCCAATGCATACAGACAGAGACGATAAATCAGTAAAAAATGCACAACAAGCAACAGAATGCAACAAATGTGAATGTATAGGTAGCCACAACATATATAGACAAGTATTTCAATGAAAACCGGTACAAAGCAGACAGCAAAATAGTAAGTGTAAAAGAGTTTCATTATTGTGCTCATTCATATTTTTACCCAGCAAGTAACAGGTATTAAGCCTAGGAGAAATATATCTTTCCATGAATATAACTCATATAATAAGCAGAAAGGAAGCTTAAAAAGTATCAAGAAGGTTTTTGTATTTATCCTAGAACTTAGAATCATCTTCCACATCCAAGAAGATGACATCCCAAGACCTCAAAAAACCATCATCCCTAGAATCCAATTAAAAAAGATTTTCAAATGTAAGAAAATCCAAAGGACTCCACAACATTGTTTTAGATAAACGTGGATGTTTGTGTTTTCTTTTTTTCTTTTGCCGCGCCGCGTGGCCCTGGCCGTGAAAGCACCGAGTCCTAAGCGCTGGACCGCCAGGGAATTCCCTAAATGGGGAATTAGAGATGTGGGGGCTTGACTTTTTCTTTTTCTTCTCCGGTAGCTAAGATCTACAAGCGAACGATGGCTGTTGATCAATGTGCTCTCTGTGTTAGGAAGGAAATAACTGTAAAAATTGAAAAGCAACCTTGCCTTAGAAGCTACATATCACACAAAGGAAATAGTCCTTCTGATTCAATGTAGAAGATATCATTTAAAATGTTTAATTGGTCAAATGTCTACCTAGTTTAAAAATTAGAAAGAATAGAACACTGAAAAGCAGCCCCCTAGATAACCACTTTGGTTTCTGGTTTCTAGGAAGCATCATTTCTAAAACATACTTCTAAAATGTTTCTATTCCAAACTGTCAAGTGCCAGCTGTATTCAGAGAGGCAATAAAAGAAAGAAAACGGAGTATGACTTTTCTGATAGGCTGCCCTTCCTGGTGATCCCCTGTTCTGGCCTTACTTTCCTTCTTAGTCTGTTAATGTAAGGATTTGCTACCATCAGCTTTGTTTTGCCCTGCTCTGAGCAGATTTCCCTCTGTGCTGTTTCTGCTTTAATTTAAAATCTTTGGCTCCCATCAACATTCCATGGCAAACTGCCTCTTTCTTGAGAGCTCCTCTATGCTTTCCCTCTTCATTCTTATATTTTTTTCCCATCTCTTGGTTCCTGTTGGCCTGTGCTAATGAAAACAATCCTAAACTTGCTTACGTTTGACTCTGTGCCTCCCTATATAGCCCAGTACTCTCCATCCTCTCTCCCTATTCTCTCTTTTCAACTAGTCGAAATACTAGTGGAGGGAGACCATTGGAGATGAAACATCTTGGTATATATCGCTAGTTTTCTGTGTCACCTGGCTTTTCTATGTTTCTGTTGAAACACTCTTTTGAGAAGTCTCTGATTTCATTTTCTACATGGGTACCCTTTAAGGCTCAATATTGGAAAAGAAGGGGATCAGAGTGATCAACCCAATGTGGTATCCTAACGTAACAGATAAGGAAAGCAGCAGGCTTTGTGAGGCAGTCAGTGATTTGTCCAAAGTCACACAGACAGTAAACGTCAAAGTCAAAACTGAAATTAGGTCTCCAGACTTGTAGTTCAATACTTTCCCTCATTATTCCACGCTATTTTGAATCTCCTCCTCAATTTAGGGGCACAAGAAATCGAACGCAAAACTTTCCAAAGTTTCTTTTCTTACCTGACATGGTCAGAGAAGAGGAGACATCAACTGCAGGTACAAGGGATGAGGAGACAACACTAGAGGATGTCTGAGTGGCTGCAGCTGAACGGCGCACGTGTCCAGTACAAAGGTCACTGGTTACTGGTCCAAACGGCTCCACGGAAACCCCAAGACCTCTACCAAGTGGTAGTAGGTTTGGTAGGAGAGTGATGTCACAAAGCAGGCAGTTGAAAGGTATGAGCTAGCCAATAGGGAGGTCCGATCCCCAACAGGAGGGCGGGCTTGGGTGAAGAGAGCGTAGGAGAGCTAAAACAACCCCTCAATTTCTGAGCTCTGGGGAGGAAATCCTAGAAGACAGATTTACCTCCCCCAGGCTCTTCCATTAGGGAAATCATTGCAACATTTCTTACAGACGTTCATTAATATAATTAACTAACAGTTACTTATATTCTACAGAGTATTCTATTTTATGTATCATATACTTAGAGCTATATAGATCTTATTTAACTAGTATCCTTAGGAAGGAAAGAGCCATGTAGTTTGAACTATTACAGTTGTAACTTGGTTAAAGAGCAGGGTGAAGTTTGTTGAGTGTACCCTGTGGAGAATGTTGTGGTCCAAGGCTCTTCTCTTTTAGTTTCTTCTCCTTGACTCCTACCTTCCTTGGGCTGGGCTAGGCTGGGGGCCAGGTTGGACTTGCGACTTAACATTTCTCTTCCGCTTTCTTTTTTTTTTTTTTTCTTCCATTATGGGCATTGCTTCTAGGACAAGCCTTGATCTTGCATTGGATGTTCCTTCCTGTCAACTTCCAGCAGCAGGAGTCTTCTTTTCAGTGCTTGATGCTTCACGAAATAGACTCTGCCCATTGGCAGCAAATACCAGAGAGCTAGGAGACAGAGCTGGTTGCAGACCTTTCCTCTTCCAGCCTTTGGTTGCAATTGTTTTGCCCATGATTTGCTAGCTCTAGTTCCTTGGGCCACACAGGTATCCTGCCATCCAGCTCTTTTTATATGTGAGAGACATTCTGAACACTGTCCCTCTTTCTTTGCACAGAAGTATATACAGTGTGGCAGTTACCGTAATCTCCTCCCCCTTGCAAACAGCCCCTCTAGAATCTCGGACCTCTAGGACTCTCTGTCTTGCATGCTTGGGTGCAAGGCCAAGCACAATGAAGAGGAGAATAATTAGAGAAAGAGGAGGACATTGGTGGAGAACTGGGAGCAGGTAAGGTGAAAGGGCACCGGAGAAAAGAGATGCATGTAGGTTTTTTGGTTTCTGTGGGAAACAAGTTGACACACTTGGGCCTCATTTTGTATTAACAGAACAGAGAGTTGTAGATATAAGTAGCTAGATCGTGCAGCAACTGCCATGAAGTCTGTACACTGAAGAGAACAGTCTCACATCTAGTTTTCATTTTGTTTTATGTCATATTACCTTATTTATAGCATTCACTGGTATGTTTGTAGAACGCAGATGTTTTCAAATGCTCTGGTTTTGTCTACATGGTTATTTCCTTGTCCTATTTGTAAGGAATCCAACATTGTAAGACATATTGCATGTTTTTCTCTTGACGATTGTTTACCTTGAAGCGTCATGAGCTAACTTGAGCTGTTGGATTTTGTGGAGAAACTTTAAAAAGGGTCTGTGAAAAAGGCATTGTGGTGAGTCGCATTATGCACCCGAGCGTAAGGAGCAGATATCTGCCACCAGCCCAGCTTGGCCTGGATTGCCTCTGTGTTAGTTCCCCTGGTTAGTGCTTTTCTCCCTAACCACTCTTGTGACTGTGATAATGTGAGTTAAGGGCTGAGTTGCTAGTGATTTATGTGTGAGGTAGGCTGGTTTGAGGGAGGAAATCTATGGACCTAGTCATTTTCCTTGGTGGTAAGCTTTCAGGGGTGCAAAGATCGATCTTCCTGGGGACTTTTTTGGTACCAGGAAGATATCGCATAGATGGGACCTCCAAAGACACACATTTAATTTTTAGGCCTGTTGTTCCTATTATGGGATGTGAGTTTCTTCACTGATGGGGATGCTGCTTATCTGAGAAGAAACTGTGAAAGGTGGTGTAGTATAGAGGTGTGGCTTAAGCTTTTAAGTTTTCTTCAAGGTTTTTCCCCTAAGCTTCATACTTCAGACGGCCTACTTACATGAGACTAGTATGTGATGTCAGGCTAACAACTTCCTAAATACCTGCAAGCCAGATCAGTGTCTCTTTTCTCTATATTCCCATGGAAATCAAGGGTCCCGCCGAATTTTCCATCGAAACAGTTGATTTGTGCTGTCTCTAGGAATTCTACAGGGCGTACCGTTGCTTCCTAACCGGTGTCATTTGGGAGATCGATCCCCCTCTGTACGTTCAAATGATTAATTTTGAGACTCTGCTCATGTGTGCAGTAAACCCTTTAATTCCCTAAGACCTTCCTTTCCTCCATCTCATACCCCATGAAGCCCGCTTCAGTTTATCTCCTGAATTTCTTTGGAATCTGTCAGCTCTCCCTCAACATCCTAATACTGAACTTGCCTGTCTGTTGCGATTAGGTCCTAACTAGTGTCCATATATCTTGTTTCCCTCCAATCCATTCTTCACACAAGAAAGCTTCAAAGCAAGTTGGAACATTGCTCATAAACATCGCTCACAAACATTGTTTTGAGAATAGAAAACACACTGGTGGCCTTTAAGACTCTGCGTGCTCTAGAATCCTCTCTGCTTCTCTAGCCCCATCTTGTGCCACGTTTGCCCTCACTTTCTATGCTTCAGATACACTGAATTAACCTTAGTTCTCACTCATCTGACAGAAGTCAGTTGAGAAATTATTTTTCACTGTGATTCCTAGCATTAAGGAATTTGATGATCAGGTTTTGTATGAGGACTAAAACTAAACTGGGAAGTGGAAGAATTGCGTTTCAACTGTTTCAGTCAACACGCATGTATTAATGATACCTAAGTATTGAACACCGGGCTAGGTTTCATGAGGGATACAGAAGTTCTGGCCATCTCTGGTTTTGGGTATCCCTTATTTGTTGAGACCTTTGCGTTGTTTGGTTGCCTTTTGTCTGTTTTCCAGATGGGAAAACAGGAACAAGGGAAGTATAGGTTATTACTAGGTGGGGTTGAACAAGTGGAGCAGCAAACTGCAAAGCAGAAAGAAGAGGGACGTACTATAGAGGGATGTGATTTCCATTTTCAAGGCGCCTGCGTCCTGTGCAGGGAGACAGCCTAACATAAAATGTGCCTAACAAAAGATCTATTGACTTCTTACTAAAAATCTCCAGTTCATATAACCCAGGGGTTTATACCTTCTCCTTTAAAAGTTCTATTCCTGGGACTTCCCTGGTGGTCCAGTGGTGAAGACTCTGCGCTTCCAATGCAGCAGGCGTGGGTTCAATCCCTGGTTGGGGAGCTAAGATCCCACATGCTGCGCAGCCAAAGAAATTTTTTTCAAAAGTTATACTCCTGTGTTGTTGAATTTAGTGGTTTAGATTTTGTTTGAATGTTAAGAAGATTTCAGTTTATTTACCAGGAACAAACAAAACATAATGTAAAAATAGTTTCCCAGAAACGATTTCCATCGTTCTCTTCTTCCCTTTCTCCCGCAGACCGGTGTTTCATCTTGACAAGTTCTCTGAAGTTCTCTGTCATTCCATAGGAAAGCGGTCTGGCTTGGAGGTTGCAATCCCAGGGAATTTTTCATCAGCGGGGAAGTCTCCATCACTACAGAGGAATCAAGGGAGAAGTCAGTCCCGGGTAAGTGAGATGCTCCCCCTAAACACCAACACAGCAGTCGTGTACCTTTCAAGGGGTTCAGGGGCAAGATGGGCAAGGCATTTCTACTAACTCTTCTTAAGGATCATGGACAGTGTGCCCTATGCTACGAGGTAAGCGGTGACTGTTGTAATTCTTACTGGTGATCATTTCATGTCACTGATCCTTGGCTCTCTTTGTATCTCGTAGGACTGTTGTTAAGTCCAATACAAAATGAGTCTTCTTTTTAAAAAACTGAAATGTTTTACAAAGCCTAGCATTCTCATAGAGAGTCCTTTGAATTCTCCCCACTTTCCCGAGAGGCTAAGAACACTTCACACCATGAACTAGGAGAGGGGGTAGAGCCCTTTCTGATGAAATA
Organism: Balaenoptera physalus; assembly: GCF_965194825.1. Taxonomy (NCBI): domain Eukaryota; kingdom Metazoa; phylum Chordata; class Mammalia; order Artiodactyla; family Balaenopteridae; genus Balaenoptera; species Balaenoptera physalus. Next base: position 51,586 of record NW_028126497.1, on the reverse strand, counting down.
TAGAAACAAAGACAGAGTCTTAGCCTGCTTGCTCTCTGGACAGGATCTCGGACCACAAGGTCTTAAATCCTGGTATAAATGACGGAAGTGAGGACAGTTCAACTGGCACTCTCATAACAAGAGTTCTGAAACACCTTCCAAAGAGACTGTAGCAGTAGACGAGGGAAGGGAGTGCTACAGTGTGGTAGTACAGGGGGAATGCTCGGCTACAGCAGTGAAAAATGTGGTACCTATTGGTGTGCTCTCGGGGTTCTTGTACATGTAGCATAGATGACCTTTACAGTGTCCCTCCCACCTTCCCACCTGCATTAGGTGTTCTGTTTTTTTGTTTGTTTGTTTGTTTTTAATTTACGTTGATTGATTGATTGATTGATTGAACTTATTTATTCTACGTATTTATTTTTTTGGCTGCACTGGGTCCTCATTGCTGTGCACGGGCTTTCTCTAGTTGCGGCTAGCGGGGTCTACTCTTGGTTGCGGTGTGCGGGCTTCTCATCGCGGTGGCCTCTCTTGTTGCGGAGCATGGGCTGTAGGCGCGTGGGCTTCGGTAGTTGCGGCTCACGGGCTCTGGAATGCAGGCTCAGTCGTTGTGGCACATGCGCTTAGTTGCTGCACGGCATGTGGGATCTTCGCAGACCGGGGCTCGAAGCCGTGTCCCCTGCATTGGCAGGCGCCACCAGGGAAGCCCTAGCTGTTCTTACATAGAGTCTAAAAACAGAGAGCACTGAGAGAAGGTAGTGGTTATTAAAGGCTCAGGATCTAAATTCTACCTGTCTCTACACCCCTTCCCAGCTGTCGATTTGACCCCGTTTGTGAATGCCGACCTCATTCTTCAACTTGCTCTGCCGTTTGTATACTCACCTTGAAAACTTGTTTCTGTGATGCGTTGAGCAGACACAGGGTGGCAGATTGCAGAGGTGGAAGCTGGTGGTCGGATATTTGTGGGCTGAATCTCCTTCAGTCCCATTCCCATTTCTGGTTGCGCAGAGGCCCTACTTCCTGTGTATGACGCGGAGCCATAGGATTGCGGGCAGGAGCCAAGTTCTCCATACAGTGAAGACCCCAGTGTGCCTTGGTTATAGTAATATACCTGGCTTCCTTCCTGGTAGGGAAGTGACAGGCGGCTATGCCCCTGATTTGGAATCTGAGATGGTGCTCCCTGAGCAAGCCTGGCAGAAAGTGATGGATATAGAGGGACCATGTTATTGGCGTCTGAAGTTTTATCATACTGGGCTGCCATAAACATGGAGGAAGCAGCTGGGTGCCGGTCAGTGAGTGCCAGAGTAAAGTCTCCGAGTGAAGAGGAATTCTTTTCAGTGCTTCCTGTGATGTCCCACTCAAGAACACCTGGATAGGAAGGAGCTGAAGTGGAGATCTGGCTGTGGTCAGTAACTCCAGATAACATAGTCGTGCTAGAATGTTGGTAAAGGTAGGCACTACCCATGAGTGTCTGGAAAGAGGTACCGGTAGCCGATGCCGAACTGACGGCAGGGGCAGAGACTCTGGAGAAGTTGCAGACACTTCGTGTTAGGGAAGTTGCATTGCTCACCTCGGGAAGAGAATGCTGCAGAGAACTTAAGAGTTCCAAGTAGAGATGGATTTTGGAAATTTTCTGTAAGAACAAGAGGGACATGAAAAACTCAGGGAGGTTGAGAAATTCTCACTACGTTTGAGGAACAGCATTATCTTAAGGTTCTTGCTCTCAGGACACCTGTACTATCGATCCTTCCTGAGAAACCCAAAATCAGACAGTTAATGATGGCTGTAAGGACTGAGCAGTTTTCCACTCTTCTGTATTAACTGCCTGTGCTCCCATCTTGGGCACAGATGGGCAGAAGAACCAAGTGGTATGGTTCAGACGTTGTTGTCTAGGCTGGAAGCAACCTTCTCCCTGCCCTGTCTTTCCCTTCAGCCTGCACTCGTATTGACTTCTATGCTATTTCCTAGACTGGAAGCATTTTAGAACTAGGAGGCCCTTAGAGAACTTCTATTTTCTCAGTCTCATTTCATGAGTAAGGAAACTGAGGCTCAGAGAGGTCGGGTTGACTTGTTCAAGTTCTCTCATTATGTTAGTATCATTACCAGGTTTCAGAACCTAAGTATCCTGACTTCCTTGCCAGGACTCCACTCTGAGCATGATACTGCCAGAAAGCAGGAGAAATAGAACTTATAATATAGGCATTTTTTTTGTCCATTAGAAAACAGTACGGCTATTACCATTGTCATCTTCAGTGTCTCCCTTTGCTTGTGCAGTTCCCACGCTATTACCTAGAGTTGACGTATAGCTCAGTCCAACTGGTGAATTTTAAGAGTCCTTTTTGCCCTCTTCAAGCCTGGTTTCTCATCCTACCTCAAAATGATTGCCCGAAAGTGGATTTCTTAAGTGCTTTTGGAAAGAGAAAAGTTACCTGATTACTTCAGATTACTCATCTATAAAGTGGTTATAACACCACCACCAATAATAATAGCAGTAATAATTAATAGATGAATAAGCTGACCTATTGCGTATGATTTATATGGAGGAAGATACAATAAGTTCTAGAAAGACAAAGAAAAATCATGACAAACATATTACGTAACGAAAAAGAGATCCATAGATATTAATGAAAACTGGGGTATGTGGCAAGTATCAAAGCATAATGAATTTACTAAGAAATGACATTCTGTACCATCCATGCAATATTATGAAAGTGAATTTTGCCCACTCTATTTTAGTGAATACTATTAACCAAAAAACACGATAGAGGTGATAGAGGTGAATGAATTCCTAGCCAGTGCATACAGACAGAGAAGGTATATCAGTAAAAACTGCATGACAAGCAACAGAATGCAATAAATGTGAATGTATAGGTAGCCACAACATATATAGACAAGTATTTCAATGAAAACTGGTACGAAGCAGACAGCAAAATAATAAGTGTAAAAGAGTTTCATTATTGTGCTCATTCCTATTTTTACCCAGCAAGTAACAGGTATTAAGCCTAGGAGAAATATATATTTCAATGAATATAATTTATATAATAAGCAGAAAGGAACCTTAAAAAGTATCAAGAAGGTTTTTGTATTTATCCTAGAACTTAGATTAGAATCATCTTCAACATCCAAGAAGATGGCATCCCAAAACCTCAAAAAAAATCATCCCTAGAATCCAATTAAAAAAGATTTTCAAATGTAAGAAAATCCAAAGGACTCCCCAGTATTGTTTTAGATAAATGTGGATGTTTGTTTGTTTTTTTCTTTTGCTGCGCCGCGTGGCCCTGGCCGTGAAAACACCGAGTCCTAAGCACTGGACCGCCAGGGAATTCCCTAAATGGGGAATTAGAGATGTGGGGCTTGACTTTTTCTTTTTCTTCTTCGGTAGCTAAGATCTACAAGCGAACGATGGCTGTTGATCAATGTGCTCTCTGTGTTAGGAAGGAAATAACTGTAAAAATGAAAAGCAACCTTGCCTTAGAAGCTACATATCACACAAAGGAAATAGTCCTTCTGATTCAGTTTAGAAGATATCACTTAAAATGTTTAATTGGTAAAATGTCTACCTACTTTAAAAATTAGAAAGAGTAAAACACTGAAAAGCAGCCCCCTAGATAACCACTTTGGTTTCTTGTTTACAGGAAGCATCATTTCTAAAACGTATTTCTAAAATGTTTATATTCAAAACTGTCAAGTGCCAACTGTATTCAGAGAGGCAATAAAAGAAAGAAAACGGAGTATGACTTTTCTGATAAGCTGCCTTTCCTGGTGATCCCCTGTTCTGGCCTTACTTTCCTTCTTAGTCTGTTAATGTAAGGATTTGCTACCGTCAACTTTGTTTTGCCCTGCTCTGAGCAGATTTCCCTCTGTGCTGTTTCTGCTTTAATTTAAAATCTTTGGTTCCCATCAACATTCCATGGCAAACTACGTCTTTCTTGAGAGCTCCTCTATGCTTTCCCTCTTCATTCTTACATTTTTTCCCCATCTCTTGGTTCCTGCTGGCCTGTGCTAATGAAAACAATCCTAAACTTCCTTACGTTTGACGCTGTGCCTCCCTATATAGCCCAGTACTCTCCATCCTCTCTCCCTATTCTCTCTTTTCAACTAGTCGAAATACTAGTGGAGGGAGACCATTAGAGATGAAACATCTTGGTATATATTGCTAGTTTTCTGTGTCACCTGGCTTTTCTACGTTTCTGTTGAAACACTCTTGAGAAGTCTCTGATTTCATTTTCTACATGGGTACCCTTTAAGGCTCAATATTGTCAAAGAAGGGGATCAGAGTGATCAACCCAATGTGGTATCCTAAAGTAACAGATAAGGAAAGCAACAGGCTTTGTGAGGCAGTCAGTGCTTTGTCCAAAGTCACACAGACAGTAAACGTCAAAGTCAAAACTGAAATTAGGTCTCCAGACTTGTAGTTCAATACTTTCCCTCATTATTCCACGCTATTTTGAATCTCCTACTCAATTTAGGGGCAAAAGAAATCGAACGCAAAACTTTCCAAAGTTTCTTTTCTTACCTGACATGGTCAGAGAAGAGGAGACATCAACTGCAGGTGCAAGGGATGAGGAGACAACACTAGAGGATGTCTGAGTGGCTGCAGCTGAACGGCGCACGTGTCCAGTACAGAGGTCACTGGTTACTGGTCCAAACAGCTCCACGGAAACCCCAAGACCTCTACCAAGTGGTAGTAGGTTTGGTAGGAGAGTGATGTCACAAAGCAGGCAGTTAGTTGAAAGGTATGAGATAGCCAATAGGGAGGTCCGATCCCCAACAGGAAGGCGGGCTTGGGTGAAGAGAGCGTAGGAGAGCTAAAACAACCCCTCAATTTCTGAGCTCTGGGGAGGAAATCCTAGAAGACAGATTTACCTCCCCCAGGCTCTTCCATTAGGGAAATCATTGCAACATTTCTTACAGACGTTCATTAATATAATTAACTAACAGTTACTTATATTCTACAGGGTATTCTATTTTATGTATCATACACTTAGAGCTATATAGATGTTATTCAATTAATAATTCTTAGGAAGGAAAGAGCCATCTAGTTTGAACTATTACAGTTGTTCTGAAATCATATGTGTCTAATGAGTGACCTGATAGCAGATTGTAAGGAGCAAAAGTAGGGATTAAGAAGCTCTTTTTGTAACTTGGTTCAAGAGTAGGGTGAAGTTTGTTGAGTGTACCTTGTGGAGAATGTTGTGGTCCAAGGCTCTTCTCTTTTAGTTTCTTCTCCTTGACTCCTACCTTCCTTGGGCTGGGCTAGGCTGGGGGCCAGGTTGGGCTTGCGACTTAACATTTCTCTTCCGCTTTCTTTTTTTTTCTTCCATTATGGGCATTGCTTCTAGGACAAGCCTTGATCTTGCATTGGATGTTACTTCCTGTCAACTTCCAGCAGCAGGAGTCTTCTTTTCAGTGCTTGATGCTTCACGAAATAGACTCTGCCCGTTGGCAGCAAATACCAGAGAGCTAGGAGACAGAGCTGGTTGCAGACCTTTCCTCTTCCAGCCTTTGGTTGCAATTCTTTGGCCCATAATTTGCTAGCTCTAGTTCCCTGGGCCACACAGGTATCCTGCCATCCAGCTCTTTTTATATGTGAGAGACATTCTGAACACTGTCCCTTTTTCTTTGCACAGAAGTATATACAGTGTGGCAGTTACTGTAATCTCCTCCCCCTTGCAGACAGCCACTCTAGAATCTTGGACCTCTAGGACTCTCTGTCTTGCATGCTTGGGTGCAAGGCCAAGCAAAATGAAGAGGAGAATAATTAGAGAAAGAGGAGGACGTTGGTGGAGAATTGGGAGCAGGTAAGGTGAAAGGGCACAGGAGAAAAGAGATGCATGTAGATTTTTTGGTTTCTGTGGGAAACAAGTTGACACACTTGGGCCTCATTTTGTATTAACAGAACAGAGAGTTGTAGATATAAGTAGCTAGATAGTGCAGCAACTGCCATGAAGTCTGTACACTGAAGAGAACAGTCTCACATCTAGTTTTCATTTTGTTTTATGTCATATTACCTTATTTATAGCATTCACTGGTATGTTTGTAGAATACAGATATTTTAAAATGCTCTGGTTTTGTCTACATGGTTATTTCCTTGTCCTATTTGTAAGGAATCCAACATTGTAAGACATATTGCATGTTTTTCTCTTGACGATCGTTTACCTTGAAGCGTCATGAACTAACTTGAGCTGTTGGATTTTGTGGAGAAACTTTAAAAAGGGTCTGTGAAAAAGGCATTGCAGTGAGTCCCATTATGCACCCGAGCGTAAGGAGCAGATATCTGCCACCAGCCCAACTTGGCCTGGATTGCCTCTGTTTTAGTTCCCCCGGTTAGTGCTTTTCTCCCTAACCACTCTTGTGACTGTGATAATGTGAGTAAGGGCTGAGTTGCTAATGATTTATGTGTGAGGTAAGCTGGTTTGAGGGAGGAAATCTATGGACCTAGTCATTTTCCTTGGTGGTAAGCTTTCAGGGGTGCAAAGATTGATCTTCCTGAGGACTTTTGTGGTACCAGGAAGCTATCGCATAGATGGGACCTCCAAAGACACACATTGAATCTTTAGGCCTGTTTTTCCTATTATGAGATATGAGTTTCTTTACTGATGGGGATGCTGCTTATCTGAGAAGAAATTGTGAAAGGTGTTGTAGTGTAGAGGTGTGGCTTAAGCTTTTAAGTTTTCTTCAAGGTTTTTCCCCTAAGCTTCATACTTCAGACGGCCTACTTACATGATACTAGTATGTGATGTCAGGCTAACAACTTCCTAAATACCTGCAAGCCAGATCAGTGTCTCTTTTCTCTGTATTCCCATGGAAATCAAGGGTCCCGCCGAATTTTCCATCGAAACAGTTGATTTGTGTTGTCTCTAGGAATTCTAAAGGCCGTACCGTTGCTTCCTAACCGGTGTCATTTGGGAGATCTACCTCTGTACGTTCAAATGATTAATTTTGAGACTTTGCACATGTGTGCAGTAAACCCTTTAATTCCCTAAGACCTTCCTTTCCTCCATCTCATACCCCATTAAGCCCGCTTCAGTTTATCTCCTGAATTTCTTTGGAATCTGTCAGCTCTCCCTCAACATCCTAATACTGAACTTGCCTGTCTGTTGCGATTAGGTCCTAACTAGTGTCCATATATCTTGTTTCCTTCCAATCCATTCTTCACACAAGAAAGCTTCAAAGCAAGTTGGAACATTGCTCATAAACATCGCTCACAAACATTGTTTTGAGACTGGAAAACACAGTGTTGGCCTTTAAGACTCTGCGTGGTCTAGAATTCTCTCTGCTTCTCTAGCCCCATCTTTTGCCACTTGTGCCCTCACTTTCTATGCTTCAGATACACTGAATTAACCTTAGTTCTCACTCATCTGACAGAAGTCAGTTGAGAAATTATTTTTCACTGTGATTCCTAGCATTAAGGAATTTGATGATCAGGTTTTGTATGAGGACTAAAACTAAACTGGGAAGTGGAAGAATTGCGTTTCAACTGTTTCAGTCAACACGCATGTATTAATGATACCTAAGTATTGAACACCGGGCTAGGTTTCATGAGGGATACAGAAGTTCTGGCCATCTCTGGTTTTGGGTATCCCTTATTTGTTGAGACCTTTGCGTTGTTTGGTTGCCTTTTGTCTGTTTTCCAGATGGGAAAACAGGAACAAGGGAAGTATAGGTTATTACTAGGTGGGGTTGAACAAGTGGAGCAGCAAACTGCAAAGCAGAAAGAAGAGGGACGTACTATAGAGGGATACGATTTCCATTTTCAAGGCGCCTGCATCCTGTGCAGGGAGACAGCCTAACATAAAATGTGCCTAACAAAAAATATATTGACTTCTTACTAAAAATCTCCAGTTCATATAACCAAGGGGTTTATACCTTCTCCTTTAAAAGTGATATTCCTGGGACTTCCCTGGTGGTCCAGTGGTGAAGACTCTGCGCTTCCAATGCAGCAGGCGTGGGTTCAATCCCTGGTTGGGGAGCTAAGATCCCACATGCTGCACAGCCAAAGAAAATTTTTTCAAAAGTTATACTCCTGTATTATTGAATTTAGTGGTTTAGATTTTGTTTGAATGTTAAGAAGATTTCAGTTTATTTACCAGGAAGAAACAAAACATTATGTAAAAATAGTTTCCCAGAAACGACTTCCATCATTCTCTTCTTCCCTTTCTCCCGCAGACTGGTGTTTCATCTTGACAAGTTCTCTGAAGTTCTCTGTCATTCCATAGGAAAGCTGTCTGGCTTGGAGGTTGCAACCTCCAAGCCAGACGTTTTGTGTGACACAAACTCAAGAACTCCCCAAGTCCTGCAGTAGCAGAAACAGTCACATACTTGAGAGTAACCCACCATGTGCACTTGGGGACATTTCAGTGACAGCTCCAGTCCAGAGTGCCAGGCGTCTCCTGGCCCTGCCTCCAGCTCCAAGCCAGGGACAAACAGAGAGTAAGAACGTGGATGATTTCAAAACCAAGCTTTCAAAGCCTCTGGATGCCTACCAGATCCCAGTAGAAAACCAAGATCCTCCACTACTCCCTTTAGGAATCCCTGATATTCCCCAGCCGCTGGCCTGCACCGATCCCCTCAGCCAAGAGGAGCAGCCTGGTTCTGAAAATGCTGATCTGGGAGAGAACAGCCTGAGTCGTCAGGACCTAGGGACACTTGAAAATGGGATTGAACCTAGCAGTGGTCTTGCAGACATTACTACACTGGCGGAGGATATTCACCTTCCCCAGCTCTTTAATTCTTTGAAAGATCTTGATCGATCCCAAGGTCCCAACGTGATCAAAGCTAAAGACACCAGAGCCATTAAGGTGAATCAGGTGCAGGAAAAGCCAAGTGTCGTGAAGGTTCCCTCTGATCAACCCAGGAAGAACAAACAGAAAGCCTCTGAGCCTATCAGTGGTGCTCCCAAGGCCAAAATCCAGCCAAAGGATCCAGAGTGCCTGTTAGGGGGAGAAGCGGTTATATGCACTGCTGCAGTCAGTGACAGGGCTCCTGCGAACACGGCCAAGCACTCTCAAGGCAAACCTCAGAAAGCTGCATCCGGAAAGATCAGCAAAACTGAGAGCCATGGGCAGGAAAAGACCAAAAGGACCAGAGGAAGAAACAAGGCTGAAGAGAACAAGCAGTCAGGGAACAAAGTCAAGGCAGAAGACAAGCCAGCAATCCCCAACACGAAGCCAAAGGAACACCAAACCGAGCTTCGCCAAGAGAGCTTTCAAAAGCCTCGAACCTCCCTTGGCGTGCGCGTGCTGGAGTCTGTGAAGGTTCTTCATGCGCTGGGGAAGAAGAATGAGACGAAAACTGGGCTCTCTTCCTGTCGGCTCTTGGGAAATTCAAGCAACCCCAAAGACCCCCAGCCACCCCCAGCTATCCAGCCATGGCGGCATACCCCACGTGAGGGTAAGAGTGCTGAGAAAACGCAAGTCCAAGCCCAGAAAGCAGATACAGTCCAATCCAAAATGAGTCTTATTTTTAAAAAACTGAAATGTTTTACAAAGCCTAGCATTCTCATCTAGAGTCCTTTCAATTCTCCCCACTTTCCCGAGAGGCTAAGAACACTTCACACCATGAACTAGGAGAGGGGGTAGAGCCCTTTCTGATGAAATATAGAAACAAAGACAGAGTCTTAGCCTGCTTGCTCTCTGGACAGGATCTCGGACCACAAGGTCTTAAATCCTGGTATAAATGACGGAAGTGAGGACAGTTCAACCGGCACTCTCGTAACAAGAGTTCTGAAACACCTTCCAAAGAGACTGTAGCAGTAGACGAGGGAAGGGAGTGCTACAGTGTGGTAGTACAGGGGGAATGCTCGGCTACAGCAGTGAAAAATGTGGTACCTATTGGTGTGCTCTCGGGGTTCTCGTACATGTAGCATAGATGACCTTTACAGTGTCCCTCCCACCTTCCCACCTGCATTAGGTGTTCTTGTTTTTTTTTTTTTTTTAATTTATGTTTATTTATTTATTGTTTGAACTTATTTATTCTACGTATTTATTTTTTTGGCTGCACTGGGTCTTCATTGCTGTGCACGGGCTTTCTCTAGTTGGCGGCTAGCGGGGGCTTCTCTTGGTTGCGGTGTGCGGGCTTCTCATCGCGGTGGCGTCTCTTGTTGCGGAGCATGCGCTCTAGGCGCGTGGGCTTCGGTCGTTGCGGCTCATGGGCTCTAGAATGCAGGCTCAGTCGTTGTGGCACATGGGCTTAGTTGCTCCACGGCATGTCGGATCTTCGCAGACCGGGGCTCGAACCCGTGTCCCCCGCATTGCATTGGCAGGCGGATTCTTAACCACGGCGCCACCAGGGAAGCCTAGGTGTTCTTATATAGAGTCTAAAAACAGAGGGCACTGAGCGAAGGTAGTGGTTACTGAAGGCTCAGGATCTAAATTCTACCTGTCTCTACACCACTTCCCAGCTGTCGATTTGACCCCATTTGTGAATGCCGACCTCATTCTTCAACTTTCTCTGCCGTTTGTATACTCACCTTGAAAACTTGTTTCTGTGATGCGTTGAGCAGACACAGGGTGGCAGGTTGCAGAGGTGGAAGCTGGTGGTCGGATATTTGTGGGCTGAATCTCCTTTAGTCCCATTCCCATTTCTGGTTGCACAGAGGCCCTACTCCCTGTGTATGGCACAGAGCCATAGGACTGCGGGCAGGAGCCAAGTTCTCCATACAGTAAAGACCCCAGTGTGCCTTGGTTGTAGTAATATACCTGGCTTCCTTCCTGGTAGGGAAGTGACAGGCGGCTATGCCCCTGATTTGGAATCTGAGATGGTGCTCCCTGAGCAAGCCTGGCAGAAAGTGATGGATATAGAGGGACCATGTTATTGGCGTCTGAAGTTTTATCATACTGGGCTGCCATAAACATGGAGGAAGCAGCTGGGTGCCGGTCAGTGAGTGCCAGAGTAAAGTCTCCGAGTGAAGAGGAATTCTTTTCAGTGCTTCCTGTGATGTCCCACTCAAGAACACCTGGATAGGAAGGAGCTGAAGTGGAGATCTGGCTGTGGTCAGTAACTCCAGATAACATAGTCGTGCTAGAATGTTGGTAAAGGTAGGCACTACCCATCCATGAGTGTCTGGAAAGGGGTACCAGTAGCCGATGCCGAACTGACGGCAGGGGCAGAGACTCTGGAGAAGTTGCAGACACTTCGTGTTAGGGAAGTTGCATTGCTCACCACGGGAAGAGAATGCTGCAGAGAACTTAAGAGTTCCAAGTAGAGATGGATTTTGGAAATTTTCTGTAAGAACAAGAGGGACATGAAAAACTCAGGGAGGTTGAGAAATTCTCACTACGTTTGAGGAACAGCATTATCTTAAGGTTCTTGCTCTCAGGACACCTGTACTATCAATCCTTCCTGAGAAACCCAAAATCAGACAGTTAATGATGGCTGTAAGGACTGAGCAGTTTTCCACTCTTCTGTATTAACTGCCTGTGCTCCCATCTTGGGCACAGATGGGCAGAAGAACCAAGTGGTATGGTTCAGACGTTGTTGTCTAGGCTGGAAGCAACCTTCTCCCTGCCCTGTCTTTCCCTTCAGCCTGCACTCGTATTGACTTCTATGCTATTTCCTAGACTGGAAGCATTTTAGAACTAGGAGGCCCTTAGAGAACTTCTATTTTCTCAGTCTCATTTCATGAGTAAGGAAACTGAGGCTCAGAGAGGTCGGGTTGACTTGTTCAAGTTCTCTCATTATGTTAGTGTCATTACCAGGTTTCAGAACCTAAGTATCCTGACTTCCTTGCCAGGACTCCACTCTGAGCATGATAGTGCCAGAAAGCAGGAGAAATAGAACTTATAATATAAGCATTTTTTTTGTCCATTAGAAAACAGTACGGCCATTACCATTGTCATCTTCAGTGTCTCCCTTTGCTTGTGCAGTTCCCACGCTATTACCTAGAGTTGACGTATAGCTCAGTCCAACTGGTGAACTGAAAGAGTCATTTTTGCCCTCTTCAAGCCTGGTTTCTCATCCTACCTCAAAATGATTACCCGAAAGTGGATTTCTTAAGTGCTTTTGGAAAGAGAAAAGTTATCTGATTACTTCAGATTACTCATCTATAAAGTGGTTATAACACCACCACCAATAATAATAGCAGTAATAATTAATAGATGAATAAGCTGATCTATTGCGTATGATTTATATGGAGGAAGATACAATAAGTTCTAGAAAGACAAAGAAAAATCATGAAAAACATGTTACGTAACGAAAAAGAAATCCATAGATATTAATGAAAACTGGGGTATGTGGGCAAGTATCAAAGCCTAATGAATTTACTAACAAATGACATTCTGTACCATACATGCAATATTATGAAAGTGAATTTTGCCCACTCTATTTTAGTGAATACTATTAACCAAAAAACACGATGGAGGTGATAGAGGTGAATGAATTCCTAGCCAATGCATACAGACAGAGACGATAAATCAGTAAAAAATGCATAACAAGCAACAGAATGCAACAAATGTGAATGTATAGGTAGCCACAACATATATAGACAAGTATTTCAATGAAAACCGGTACAAAGCAGACAGCAAAATAGTAAGTGTAAAAGAGTTTCATTATTGTGCTCATTCATATTTTTACCCAGCAAGTAACAGGTATTAAACCTAGGAGAAATATATCTGTCCATGAATATAACTCATATAATAAGCAGAAAGGAAGCTTAAAAAGTATCAAGAAGGTTTTTGTATTTATCCTAGAACTTAGAATCATCTTCCACATCCAAGAAGATGACATCCCAAGACCTCAAAAAACCATCATCCCTAGAATCCAATTAAAAAAAATTTTCAAATGTAAGAAAATCCAAAGGACTCCACAATATTGTTTTAGATAAATGTGGATGTTTGTGTTTTCTTTTTTTCTTTTGCCGCGCCGCGTGGCCCTGGCCGTGAAAGCACCGAGTCCTAAGCGCTGGACCGCCAGGGAATTCCCTAAATGGGGAATTAGAGATGTGGGGCTTGACTTTTTCTTTTTCTTCTTCGGTAGCTAAGATCTACAAGCGAACGATGGCTGTTGATCAATGTGCTCTCTGTGTTAGGAAGGAAATAACTGTAAAAATGAAAAGCAACCTTGCCTTAGAAGCTACATATCACACAAAGGAAATAGTCCTTCTGATTCAACGTAGAAGATATCATTTAAAATGTTTAATTGGTCAAATGTCTACCTAGTTTAAAAATTAGAAAGAATAGAACACTGAAAAGCAGCCCCCTAGATAACCACTTTGGTTTCTGGTTTCTAGGAAGCATCATTTCTAAAACATACTTCTAAAATGTTTCTATTCCAAACTGTCAAGTGCCAGCTGTATTCAGAGAGGCAATAAAAGAAAGAAAACGGAGTATGACTTTTCTGATAGGCTGCCTTTCCTGGTGATCCCCTGTTCTGGCCTTACTTTCCTTCTTAGTCTGTTAATGTAAGGATTTGCTACCATCAGCTTTGTTTTGCCCTGCTCTGAGCAGATTTCCCTCTGTGCTGTTTCTGCTTTAATTTAAAATCTTTGGCTCCCATCAACATTCCATGGCAAACTGCCTCTTTCTTGAGAGCTCCTCTATGCTTTCCCTCTTCATTCTTATATTTTTTTCCCATCTCTTGGTTCCTGTTGGCCTGTGCTAATGAAAACAATCCTAAACTTGCTTACGTTTGACTCTGTGCCTCCCTATATAGCCCAGTACTCTCCATCCTCTCTCCCTATTCTCTCTTTTCAACTAGTCGAAATACTAGTGGAGGGAGACCATTGGAGATGAAACATCTTGGTATATATATCGCTAGTTTTCTGTGTCACCTGGCTTTTCTATGTTTCTGTTGAAACACTCTTTTGAGAAGTCTCTGATTTCATTTTCTACATGGGTACCCTTTAAGGCTCAATATTGGAAAAGAAGGGGATCAGAGTGATCAACCCAATGTGGTATCCTAACGTAACAGATAAGGAAAGCAGCAGGCTTTGTGAGGCAGTCAGTGATTTGTCCAAAGTCACACAGACAGTAAACGTCAAAGTCAAAACTGAAATTAGGTCTCCAGACTTGTAGTTCAATACTTTCCCTCATTATTCCACGCTATTTTGAATCTCCTCCTCAATTTAGGGGCAAAAGAAATCGAACGCAAAACTTTCCAAAGTTTCTTTTCTTACCTGACATGGTCAGAGAAGAGGAGACATCAGCTGCAGGTACAAGGGATGAGGAGACAACACTAGAGGATGTCTGAGTGGCTGCAGCTGAACGGCGCACGTGTCCAGTACAAAGGTCACTGGTTACTGGTCCAAACGGCTCCACGGAAACCCCAAGACCTCTACCAAGTGGTAGTAGGTTTGGTAGGAGAGTGATGTCACAAAGCAGGCAGTTGAAAGGTATGAGCTAGCCAATAGGGAGGTCCGATCCCCAACAGGAGGGCGGGCTTGGGTGAAGAGAGCGTAGGAGAGCTAAAACAACCCCTCAATTTCTGAGCTCTGGGGAGGAAATCCTAGAAGACAGATTTACCTCCCCCAGGCTCTTCCATTAGGGAAATCATTGCAACATTTCTTACAGACGTTCATTAATATAATTAACTAACAGTTACTTATATTCTACAGAGTATTCTATTTTATGTATCATATACTTAGAGCTATATAGATCTTATTTAACTAGTATCCTTAGGAAGGAAAGAGCCATGTAGTTTGAACTATTACAGTTGTAACTTGGTTAAAGAGCAGGGTGAAGTTTGTTGAGTGTACCCTGTGGAGAATGTTGTGGTCCAAGGCTCTTCTCTTTTAGTTTCTTCTCCTTGACTCCTACCTTCCTTGGGCTGGGCTAGGCTGGGGGCCAGGTTGGACTTGCGACTTAACATTTCTCTTCCGCTTTCTTTTTTTTTTTTTTTTTTCTTCCATTATGGGCATTGCTTCTAGGACAAGCCTTGATCTTGCATTGGATGTTCCTTCCTGTCAACTTCCAGCAGCAGGAGTCTTCTTTTCAGTGCTTGATGCTTCACGAAATAGACTCTGCCCATTGGCAGCAAATACCAGAGAGCTAGGAGACAGAGCTGGTTGCAGACCTTTCCTCTTCCAGCCTTTGGTTGCAATTGTTTTGCCCATGATTTGCTAGCTCTAGTTCCTTGGGCCACACAGGTATCCTGCCATCCAGCTCTTTTTATATGTGAGAGACATTCTGAACACTGTCCCTCTTTCTTTGCACAGAAGTATATACAGTGTGGCGGTTACCGTAATCTCCTCCCCCTTGCAAACAGCCCCTCTAGAATCTCGGACCTCTAGGACTCTCTGTCTTGCATGCTTGGGTGCAAGGCCAAGCACAGTGAAGAGGAGAATAATTAGAGAAAGAGGAGGACATTGGTGGAGAACTGGGAGCAGGTAAGGTGAAAGGGCACCGGAGAAAAGAGATGCATGTAGGTTTTTTGGTTTCTGTGGGAAACAAGTTGACACACTTGGGCCTCATTTTGTATTAACAGAACAGAGAGTTGTAGATATAAGTAGCTAGATCGTGCAGCAACTGCCATGAAGTCTGTACACTGAAGAGAACAGTCTCACATCTAGTTTTCATTTTGTTTTATGTCATATTACCTTATTTATAGCATTCACTGGTATGTTTGTAGAACGCAGATGTTTTCAAATGCTCTGGTTTTGTCTACATGGTTATTTCCTTGTCCTATTTGTAAGGAATCCAACATTGTAAGACATATTGCATGTTTTTCTCTTGACGATTGTTTACCTTGAAGCGTCATGAACTAACTTGAGCTGTTGGATTTTGTGGAGAAACTTTAAAAAGGGTCTGTGAAAAAGGCATTGTGGTGAGTCGCATTATGCACCCGAGCGTAAGGAGCAGATATCTGCCACCAGCCCAGCTTGGCCTGGATTGCCTCTGTGTTAGTTCCCCTGGTTAGTGCTTTTCTCCCTAACCACTCTTGTGACTGTGATAATGTGAGTTAAGGGCTGAGTTGCTAGTGATTTATGTGTGAGGTAGGCTGGTTTGAGGGAGGAAATCTATGGACCTAGTCATTTTCCTTGGTGGTAAGCTTTCAGGGGTGCAAAGATCGATCTTCCTGGGGACTTTTCTGGTACCAGGAAGATATCGCATAGATGGGACCTCCAAAGACACACATTTAATTTTTAGGCCTGTTGTTCCTATTATGAGATGTGAGTTTCTTCACTGATGGGGATGCTGCTTATCTGAGAAGAAACTGTGAAAGGTGGTGTAGTATAGAGGTGTGGCTTAAGCTTTTAAGTTTTCTTCAAGGTTTTTCCCCTAAGCTTCATACTTCAGACGGCCTACTTACATGAGACTAGTATGTGATGTCAGGCTAACAACTTCCTAAATACCTGCAAGCCAGATCAGTGTCTCTTTTCTCTATATTCCCATGGAAATCAAGGGTCCCGCCGAATTTTCCATCGAAACAGTTGATTTGTGCTGTCTCTAGGAATTCTAAAGGGCGTACCGTTGCTTCCTAACCGGTGTCATTTGGGAGATCCCCCTCTGTACGTTCAAATGATTAATTTTGAGACTCTGCTCATGTGTGCAGTAAACCCTTTAATTCCCTAAGACCTTCCTTTCCTCCATCTCATACCCCATTAAGCCCGCTTCAGTTTATCTCCTGAATTTCTTTGGAATCTGTCAGCTCTCCCTCAACATCCTAATACTGAACTTGCCTGTCTGTTGCGATTAGGTCCTAACTAGTGTCCATATATCTTGTTTCCCTCCAATCCATTCTTCACACAAGAAACCTTCAAAGCAAGTTGGAACATTGCTCATAAACATCGCTCACAAACATTGTTTTGAGAATAGAAAACACACTGGTGGCCTTTAAGACTCTGCGTGCTCTAGAATCCTCTCTGCTTCTCTAGCCCCATCTTGTGCCACGTTTGCCCTCACTTTCTATGCTTCAGATACACTGAATTAACCTTAGTTCTCACTCATCTGACAGAAGTCAGTTGAGAAATTATTTTTCACTGTGATTCCTAGCATTAAGGAATTTGATGATCAGGTTTTGTATGAGGACTAAAACTAAACTGGGAAGTGGAAGAATTGCGTTTCAACTGTTTCAGTCAACACGCATGTATTAATGATACCTAAGTATTGAACACCGGGCTAGGTTTCATGAGGGATACAGAAGTTCTGGCCATCTCTGGTTTTGGGTATCCCTTATTTGTTGAGACCTTTGCGTTGTTTGGTTGCCTTTTGTCTGTTTTCCAGATGGGAAAACAGGAACAAGGGAAGTATAGGTTATTACTAGGTGGGGTTGAACAAGTGGAGCAGCAAACTGCAAAGCAGAAAGAAGAGGGACGTACTATAGAGGGATGTGATTTCCATTTTCAAGGCGCCTGCGTCCTGTGCAGGGAGACAGCCTAACATAAAATGTGCCTAACAAAAGATCTATTGACTTCTTACTAAAAATCTCCAGTTCATATAACCCAGGGGTTTATACCTTCTCCTTTAAAAGTTCTATTCCTGGGACTTCCCTGGTGGTCCAGTGGTGAAGACTCTGCGCTTCCAATGCAGCAGGCGTGGGTTCAATCCCTGGTTGGGGAGCTAAGATCCCACATGCTGCGCAGCCAAAGAAATTTTTTTCAAAAGTTATACTCCTGTGTTGTTGAATTTAGTGGTTTAGATTTTGTTTGAATGTTAAGAAGATTTCAGTTTATTTACCAGGAACAAACAAAACATAATGTAAAAATAGTTTCCCAGAAACGATTTCCATCGTTCTCTTCTTCCCTTTCTCCCGCAGACTGACTGGTGTTTCATCTTGACAAGTTCTCTGAAGTTCTCTGTCATTCCATAGGAAAGCGGTCTGGCTTGGAGGTTGCAATCCCAGGGAATTTTTCATCAGCGGGGAAGTCTCCATCACTACAGAGGAATCAAGGTTGAAGTCAGTCCCGGGTAAGTGAGATGCTCCCCCTAAACACCAACACAGCAGTCGTGTACCTTTCAAGGGGTTCAGGGGCAAGATGGGCAAGGCATTTCTACTAACTCTTCTTAAGGATCATGGACAGTGTGCCCTATGCTACGAGGTAAGCGGTGACTGTTGTAATTCTTACTGGTGATCATTTCATGTCACTGATCCTTGGCTCTCTTTGTATCTCATAGGACTGTTGTTAAGTCCAATACAAAATGAGTCTTCTTTTTAAAAAACTGAAATGTTTTACAAAGCCTAGCATTCTCATAGAGAGTCCTTTGAATTCTCCCCACTTTCCCGAGAGGCTAAGAACACTTCACACCATGAACTAGGAGAGGGGGTAGAGCCCTTTCTGATGAAATATAGAAACAAAGACAGAGTCTTAGCCTGCTTGCTCTCTGGACAGGATCTCGGACCACAAGGTCTTAAATCCTGGTATAAATGACGGAAGTGAGGACAGTTCAACTGGCACTCTCATAACAAGAGTTCTGAAACACCTTCCAAAGAGACTGTAGCAGTAGACGAGGGAAGGGAGTGCTACAGTGTGGTAGTACAGGGGGAATGCTCGGCTACAGCAGTGAAAAATGTGGTACCTATTGGTGTGCTCTCGGGGTTCTTGGACATGTAGCATAGATGACCTTTACAGTGTCCCTCCCACCTTCCCACCTGCATTAGGTGTTCTGTTTTTTTGTTTGTTTGTTTGTTTTTAATTTACGTTGATTGATTGATTGATTGATTGAACTTATTTATTCTACGTATTTATTTTTTTGGCTGCACTGGGTCCTCATTGGTGTGCACGGGCTTTCTCTAGTTGCGGCTAGCGGGGTCTACTCTTGGTTGCGGTGTGCGGGCTTCTCATCGCGGTGGCCTCTCTTGTTGCGGAGCATGGGCTGTAGGCGCGTGGGCTTCGGTAGTTGCGGCTCACGGGCTCTGGAATGCAGGCTCAGTCGTTGTGGCACATGCGCTTAGTTGCTGCACGGCATGTGGGATCTTCGCAGACCGGGGCTCGAAGCCGTGTCCCCTGCATTGGCAGGCGCCACCAGGGAAGCCCTAGCTGTTCTTACATAGAGTCTAAAAACAGAGAGCACTGAGAGAAGGTAGTGGTTATTAAAGGCTCAGGATCTAAATTCTACCTGTCTCTACACCCCTTCCCAGCTGTCGATTTGACCCCGTTTGTGAATGCCGACCTCATTCTTCAACTTGCTCTGCCGTTTGTATACTCACCTTGAAAACTTGTTTCTGTGATGCGTTGAGCAGACACAGGGTGGCAGATTGCAGAGGTGGAAGCTGGTGGTCGGATATTTGCGGGCTGAATCTCCTTCAGTCCCATTCCCATTTCTGGTTGCGCAGAGGCCCTACTTCCTGTGTATGACGCGGAGCCATAGGATTGCGGGCAGGAGCCAAGTTCTCCATACAGTGAAGACCCCAGTGTGCCTTGGTTATAGTAATATACCTGGCTTCCTTCCTGGTAGGGAAGTGACAGGCGGCTATGCCCCTGATTTGTTCGTGGGCCTCCTGATGCAGCAGTTCCCTTGGCTCTGGCCCTGTCGTCAGCTGCCCCTAGGAGGACTCTGAGCCCTAGCCACTTCTCTGGTAGATTTGCCTATTCCCCCACTATAATCACACCTGAATAAGGCAACTCAAACCTTTCAGAGATGTGTCGTGAACCTCTTGTTTTCTGAAATACCTATCTGGTGGTTGTGAGACTTAAGGCCAACCTCCCCGAGAGACTTTGTTTCTATTTCTCCTAGTAAACCTAGACTCATCTCCTGTCACCTTCAACTCTACTCCAGTTGTGTTCTTTCAACCCAGACCCCTGACCCTGCTTTTTACTTCTGCCATTTCATCCTCACTCCTGCTTCCTTTCCTAAATCCATACGTCTCTTTTGGCCTTCCTAGCCCTGGGCCAAGTTCCTTCCTCTTTCCTCAGTTTTTACCCCTTTCCTTCATTCTCCCATCCAACTTTCAGGCCTTCCTTTCTCACGCCCCAGTTAGCAGCATCTCAAAATTCGAAAGGTTTATTACTCATCTATTAATTCTATTCCATTTACTTATTCGGTTCTATACCTATCTTACCTATGTATGGAAGAACCGCTGGTAGCCAAGGTGGCAGCAAGAATCCTAGCAGCTGTCACCTGACGTATCCGTAGTAGTCAGCAATTTCCATTTCTTTGTCCCTCTGGGTGAAAAATTGCAGCTTCCCCGAAGAGGTGTATCTGGCAGCATTCTCCCGTTGTTGTTGAGCCCGCCTCTTCATGGCCTCTCGCTCTGGCCTCTGCTCTTGTTCGATGGGCTTTGACATGACTGGCTCAGGCACGTTGGGTTCCCTCCATGGAACTCGTTGCTTGCTGAAGTCTTGGAGTAGAAGTTGGGTTTGGAGCTTGGGTGGGGACTGGCGCTTAGTCACAGCAGGGGGAACAGGCTCGCGCTGGAGAGAAGCGCCAGATGAAGTTTTGTAGGGTGCAGGCCTAGGAGCAGCAGGCTGAGGGACACGAGGCTGGGTATGGTTGGTCCAAGCCGGTTGGGTTGGGTTGGCCACAGTTGGCTGAGCTGGTTTGGCGGGACCTGGCAAAGAGGCAGGAGCTGGCTGGGATGAATTGACTGCAGCAGGTTGAGCTGAGTCAGTAGAACCAGGCTGGGCACGGTAAGCCACAGCAGGCCGATGTGAGGCCAGAGACTGTGGCCTCCGAGGAGCGGGTCGAGCTTGAGGCTTGTCCCAGGCAGAAAAAGGCAGAGGTATCAACTTGACCTTCCCAGGAGGAGGCCGCTCACACTGGGATGGAGATGGACACTCTGTTTCAGCACTGCTGTCTGGTTTCTGGGCTTGGACTTGCGTTTTCTCAGGCCTCTTACCCTCACGTGGGGTATGCCGCCGTGGCTGGATCGCTGGGGGTGGCTGGGGGTCTTTGGGGTTGCTTGAATTTCCCAAGAGCCGACAGGAAGAGAGCCCAGTTTTCGTCTCATTCTTCTTCCCCAGCGCATGAAGAACCTTCACAGACTCCAGCATGCGCACGCCAAGGGAGGTTTGAGGCTTTTGAAAGCTCTCTTGGCGAAGCTCAGTTTGGTGTTCCTTTCGCTTCGTGTTGGGGATTGCTGGCTTGTCTTCTGCCTTGACTTTGTTCCCTGACTGCTTGTTCTCTTCAGCCTTGTTTCTTCCTCTGGTCCTTTTGGTCTTTTCCTGCCCATGGCTCTCAGTTTTGCTGATCTTTCCGGATGCAGCTTTCTGAGGTTTGCCTTGAGAGTGCTTGGCCGTGTTCGCAGGAGCCCTGTCACTGACTGCAGCAGTGCATATAACCGCTTCTCCCCCTAACAGGCACTCTGGATCCTTTGGCTGGATTTTGGCCTTGGGAGCACCACCGATAGGCTCAGAGGCTTTCTGTTTGTTCTTCCTGGGTTGATCAGAGGGAACCTTTACGACACTTGGCTTTTCCTGCACCTGATTCACCTTAATGGCTCTGGAGTCTTCAGCTTTGATCACGTTGGGACCTTGGGATCGATCAAGATCTTTCCAAGAATTAAAGAGCTGGGGAAGGTGAATATCCTCCGCCAGTGTAGTAATGTCTGCAAGACCACTGCTAGGTTCAGTCCCATTTTCAAGTGTCCCTAGGTCCTGACGACTCAGGCTGTTCTCTCCCAGATCAGCATTTTCAGAACCAGGCTGCTCCTCTTGGCTGAGGGGATCGGTGCAGGCCAGCGGCTGGGGAATATCAGGGATTCCTAAAGGGAGTAGTGGAGGATCTTGGTTTTCTATTGGGATCTGGTAGGCCTCCAGAGGCTTTGACAGCTTGGTTTTGATATCCTCCACGTTCTTACTCTCTGTTTGTCCCTGGCTTGGAGCTGGAGGCAGGGCCAGGAGACGCCTGGCACTCTGGACTGGAGCTGTCACTGAAATGTCCCCAAGTTCAGATGGTGGGTTACTCTCAAGTATGTGACTGTTTCTGCTACTGCAGGACTTGGGGAGTTCTTGAGTTTGTGTCACACAAAACGTCTGGCTTGGAGGTTGCAATCCCAGGGAATTTTTCATCACCAGGGAAGTCTCCATCACTACAAAGGGATCAAGGGAGAAGTCAGTCCCTGGTAAATGAGATGCTCCCCCTAAACACCAACACAGCAGTCGTGTACCTTTCAAGGGGTTCAGGGGCAAGATGGGCAAGGCATTTCTACTAACTCTTCTTAAGGATCATGGACAGTGCCCTATGCTACGAGGTAAGCGGTGACTGTTGTAATTCTTACTGGTGATCATTTCATGTCACTGATCCTTGGCTCTCTTTGTATCTCATAGGACTGTTGTAAGTCCAATACAAAATGAGTCTTCTTTTTAAAAAACTGAAATGTTTTACAAAGCCTAGCATTCTCATAGAGAGTCCTTTGAATTCTCCCCACTTTCCCGAGAGGCTAAGAACACTTCACACCATGAACTAGGAGAGGGGGTAGAGCCCTTTCTGATGAAATACAGAAACAAAGACAGAGTCTTAGCCTGCTTGCTCTCTGGACAGGATCTCGGACCACAAGGTCTTAAATCCTGGTATAAATGACGGAAGTGAGGACACTTCAACTGGCACTCTCATAACAAGAGTTCTGAGACACCTTCCAAAGAGACTGTAGCAGTAGACGAGGGAAGGGAGTGCTACAGTGTGGTAGTACAGGGGGAATGCTCGGCTACAGCAGTGAAAAATGTGGTACCTATTGGTGTGCTCTCGGGGTTCTTGTACATGTAGCATAGATGACCTTTACAGTGTCCCTGCCACCTTCCCACCTGCATTAGGTGTTCTTTTTGTTTTTTTGTTTTTTTTAATTTACGTTTATTTATTGATTGATTGATTGAACTTATTTATTCTACGTATTTATTTTTTTGGCTGCACAGGGTCTTCATTGCTGTGCACGGGCTTTCTCTAGTTGCGGCTAGCGGGGTCTACTCTTGGTTGCGGTGTGCGGGCTTCTCTTGTTGCGGAGCATGCGCTCTAGGCGCGTGGGCTTCGGTAGTTGCGGCTCACGGGCTCTAGAATGCAGGCTCAGTCGTTGTGGCACATGGGCTTAGTTGCTCCACGGCATGTGGGATCTTCCCAGACCAGGGCTCGAACCCGTGTCCCCCGCATTGCATTGGCAGGCGGATTCTTAACCACGGCACCACCAGGGAAGCCCTAGGTGTTCTTATATAGAGTCTAAAAACAGAGGGCAATGAGCGAAGGTAGTGGTTACTAAAGGCTCAGGATCTAAATTCTACCTGTCTCTACACCACTTCCCAGCTGTCGATTTGACCCCATTTGTGAATGCCGACCTCATTCTTCAACTTTCTCTGCCGTTTGTATACTCACCTTGAAAACTTGTTTCTGTGATGCGTTGAGCAGACACAGGGTGGCAGATTGCAGAGGTGGAAGCTGGTGGTCGGATATTTGTGGGCTGAATCTCCTTCAGTCCCATTCCCATTTCTGGTTGCGCAGAGGCCCTACTTCCTGTGTATGACGCGGAGCCATAGGATTGCGGGCAGGAGCCAAGTTCTCCATACAGTGAAGACCCCAGTGTGCCTTGGTTATAGTAATATACCTGGCTTCCTTCCTGGTAGGGAAGTGACAGGCGGCTATGCCCCTGATTTGGAATCTGAGATGGTGCTCCCTGAGCAAGCCTGGCAGAAAGTGATGGATATAGAGGGACCATGTTATTGGCGTCTGAAGTTTTATCATACTGGGCTGCCATAAACATGGAGGAAGCAGCTGGGTGCCGGTCAGTGAGTGCCAGAGTAAAGTCTCCGAGTGAAGAGGAATTCTTTTCAGTGCTTCCTGTGATGTCCCACTCAAGAACACCTGGATAGGAAGGAGCTGAAGTGGAGATCTGGCTGTGGTCAGTAACTCCAGATAACATAGTCGTGCTGGAATGTTGGTAAAGGTAGGCACTACCCATGAGTGTCTGGAAAGAGGTACCGGTAGCCAATGCCGAACTGACGGCAGGGGCAGAGACTCTGGAGAAGTTGCAGACACTTCGTGTTAGGGAAGTTGCATTGCTCACCACAGGAAGAGAATGCTGCAGAGAATTTAGAGTTCCAAGTAGAGATGGATTTTGGAAATTTTCTGTAAGAACAAGAGGGTCATGAAAAACTCAGGGAGGTTGAGAAATTCTCACTACGTTTGAGGAACAGCATTATCTTAAGGTTCTTGCTCTCAGGACACCTCTACTATCGACCCTTCCTGAGAAACCCAAAATCAGACAGTTAATGATGGCTGTAAGGACTGAGCAGTTTTCCACTCTTCTGTATTAACTGCCTGTGCTCCCATCTTGGGCACAGATGGGCAGAAGAGCCAAGTGGTATGGTTCAGACATTGTTCTCTAGGCTGGAAGCAACCTTCTCCCTGCCCTGTCTTTCCCTTCTACCTGCACTCGTATTGACTTCTATGCTATTTCCTAGACTGGAAGCATTTTAGAACTAGGAGGCCCTTAGAGAACTTTCTCTTTTTTCAGTCTCATTTCACGAGTAAGGAAACTGAGGCTCAGAGAGGTCGGGTTGACTTGTTCAGGTTCTCTCATTATGTTAGTGTCATTACCAGGTTTCAGAACCTAAGTATCCTGACTTCCTTGCTAGGACTCCACTCTGAGCATGATACTGCCAGAAAGCAGGAGAAATAGAACTTATAATATAAGCATTTTTTTTGTCCATTAGAAAACAGTACGGCCATTACCATTGTCATCTTCAGTGTCTCCCTTTGCTTGTGCAGTTCCCACGCTATTACCTAGAGTTGACGTATAGCTCAGTCCAACTGGTGAACTGAAAGAGTCATTTTTGCCCTCTTCAAGCCTGGTTTCTCATCCTACCTCAAAATGATTACCCGAAAGTGGATTTCTTAAGTGCTTTTGGAAAGAGAAAAGTTATCTGATTACTTCAGATTACTCATCTATAAAGTGGTTATAACACCACCACCAATAATAATAGCAGTAATAATTAATAGATGAATAAGCTGATCTATTGCGTATGATTTATATGGAGGAAGATACAATAAGTTCTAGAAAGACAAAGAAAAATCATGAAAAACATGTTACGTAACGAAAAAGAAATCCATAGATATTAATGAAAACTGGGGTATGTGGGCAAGTATCAAAGCCTAATGAATTTACTAACAAATGACATTCTGTACCATACATGCAATATTATGAAAGTGAATTTTGCCCACTCTATTTTAGTGAATACTATTAACCAAAAAACACGATGGAGGTGATAGAGGTGAATGAATTCCTAGCCAATGCATACAGACAGAGACGATAAATCAGTAAAAAATGCATAACAAGCAACAGAATGCAACAAATGTGAATGTATAGGTAGCCACAACATATATAGACAAGTATTTCAATGAAAACCGGTACAAAGCAGACAGCAAAATAGTAAGTGTAAAAGAGTTTCATTATTGTGCTCATTCATATTTTTACCCAGCAAGTAACAGGTATTAAACCTAGGAGAAATATATCTGTCCATGAATATAACTCATATAATAAGCAGAAAGGAAGCTTAAAAAGTATCAAGAAGGTTTTTGTATTTATCCTAGAACTTAGAATCATCTTCCACATCCAAGAAGATGACATCCCAAGACCTCAAAAAACCATCATCCCTAGAATCCAATTAAAAAAAATTTTCAAATGTAAGAAAATCCAAAGGACTCCACAATATTGTTTTAGATAAATGTGGATGTTTGTGTTTTCTTTTTTTCTTTTGCCGCGCCGCGTGGCCCTGGCCGTGAAAGCACCGAGTCCTAAGCGCTGGACCGCCAGGGAATTCCCTAAATGGGGAATTAGAGATGTGGGGCTTGACTTTTTCTTTTTCTTCTTCGGTAGCTAAGATCTACAAGCGAACGATGGCTGTTGATCAATGTGCTCTCTGTGTTAGGAAGGAAATAACTGTAAAAATGAAAAGCAACCTTGCCTTAGAAGCTACATATCACACAAAGGAAATAGTCCTTCTGATTCAACGTAGAAGATATCATTTAAAATGTTTAATTGGTCAAATGTCTACCTAGTTTAAAAATTAGAAAGAATAGAACACTGAAAAGCAGCCCCCTAGATAACCACTTTGGTTTCTGGTTTCTAGGAAGCATCATTTCTAAAACATACTTCTAAAATGTTTCTATTCCAAACTGTCAAGTGCCAGCTGTATTCAGAGAGGCAATAAAAGAAAGAAAACGGAGTATGACTTTTCTGATAGGCTGCCTTTCCTGGTGATCCCCTGTTCTGGCCTTACTTTCCTTCTTAGTCTGTTAATGTAAGGATTTGCTACCATCAGCTTTGTTTTGCCCTGCTCTGAGCAGATTTCCCTCTGTGCTGTTTCTGCTTTAATTTAAAATCTTTGGCTCCCATCAACATTCCATGGCAAACTGCCTCTTTCTTGAGAGCTCCTCTATGCTTTCCCTCTTCATTCTTATATTTTTTTCCCATCTCTTGGTTCCTGTTGGCCTGTGCTAATGAAAACAATCCTAAACTTGCTTACGTTTGACTCTGTGCCTCCCTATATAGCCCAGTACTCTCCATCCTCTCTCCCTATTCTCTCTTTTCAACTAGTCGAAATACTAGTGGAGGGAGACCATTGGAGATGAAACATCTTGGTATATATATCGCTAGTTTTCTGTGTCACCTGGCTTTTCTATGTTTCTGTTGAAACACTCTTTTGAGAAGTCTCTGATTTCATTTTCTACATGGGTACCCTTTAAGGCTCAATATTGGAAAAGAAGGGGATCAGAGTGATCAACCCAATGTGGTATCCTAACGTAACAGATAAGGAAAGCAGCAGGCTTTGTGAGGCAGTCAGTGATTTGTCCAAAGTCACACAGACAGTAAACGTCAAAGTCAAAACTGAAATTAGGTCTCCAGACTTGTAGTTCAATACTGTCCCTCATTATTCCACGCTATTTTGAATCTCCTCCTCAATTTAGGGGCAAAAGAAATCGAACGCAAAACTTTCCAAAGTTTCTTTTCTTACCTGACATGGTCAGAGAAGAGGAGACATCAGCTGCAGGTACAAGGGATGAGGAGACAACACTAGAGGATGTCTGAGTGGCTGCAGCTGAACGGCGCACGTGTCCAGTACAAAGGTCACTGGTTACTGGTCCAAACGGCTCCACGGAAACCCCAAGACCTCTACCAAGTGGTAGTAGGTTTGGTAGGAGAGTGATGTCACAAAGCAGGCAGTTGAAAGGTATGAGCTAGCCAATAGGGAGGTCCGATCCCCAACAGGAGGGCGGGCTTGGGTGAAGAGAGCGTAGGAGAGCTAAAACAACCCCTCAATTTCTGAGCTCTGGGGAGGAAATCCTAGAAGACAGATTTACCTCCCCCAGGCTCTTCCATTAGGGAAATCATTGCAACATTTCTTACAGACGTTCATTAATATAATTAACTAACAGTTACTTATATTCTACAGAGTATTCTATTTTATGTATCATATACTTAGAGCTATATAGATCTTATTTAACTAGTATCCTTAGGAAGGAAAGAGCCATGTAGTTTGAACTATTACAGTTGTAACTTGGTTAAAGAGCAGGGTGAAGTTTGTTGAGTGTACCCTGTGGAGAATGTTGTGGTCCAAGGCTCTTCTCTTTTAGTTTCTTCTCCTTGACTCCTACCTTCCTTGGGCTGGGCTAGGCTGGGGGCCAGGTTGGACTTGCGACTTAACATTTCTCTTCCGCTTTCTTTTTTTTTTTTTTTTTTCTTCCATTATGGGCATTGCTTCTAGGACAAGCCTTGGTCTTGCATTGGATGTTCCTTCCTGTCAACTTCCAGCAGCAGGAGTCTTCTTTTCAGTGCTTGATGCTTCACGAAATAGACTCTGCCCATTGGCAGCAAATACCAGAGAGCTAGGAGACAGAGCTGGTTGCAGACCTTTCCTCTTCCAGCCTTTGGTTGCAATTGTTTTGCCCATGATTTGCTAGCTCTAGTTCCTTGGGCCACACAGGTATCCTGCCATCCAGCTCTTTTTATATGTGAGAGACATTCTGAACACTGTCCCTCTTTCTTTGCACAGAAGTATATACAGTGTGGCGGTTACCGTAATCTCCTCCCCCTTGCAAACAGCCCCTCTAGAATCTCGGACCTCTAGGACTCTCTGTCTTGCATGCTTGGGTGCAAGGCCAAGCACAATGAAGAGGAGAATAATTAGAGAAAGAGGAGGACATTGGTGGAGAACTGGGAGCAGGTAAGGTGAAAGGGCACCGGAGAAAAGAGATGCATGTAGGTTTTTTGGTTTCTGTGGGAAACAAGTTGACACACTTGGGCCTCATTTTGTATTAACAGAACAGAGAGTTGTAGATATAAGTAGCTAGATCGTGCAGCAACTGCCATGAAGTCTGTACACTGAAGAGAACAGTCTCACATCTAGTTTTCATTTTGTTTTATGTCATATTACCTTATTTATAGCATTCACTGGTATGTTTGTAGAACGCAGATGTTTTCAAATGCTCTGGTTTTGTCTACATGGTTATTTCCTTGTCCTATTTGTAAGGAATCCAACATTGTAAGACATATTGCATGTTTTTCTCTTGACGATTGTTTACCTTGAAGCGTCATGAACTAACTTGAGCTGTTGGATTTTGTGGAGAAACTTTAAAAAGGGTCTGTGAAAAAGGCATTGTGGTGAGTCGCATTATGCACCCGAGCGTAAGGAGCAGATATCTGCCACCAGCCCAGCTTGGCCTGGATTGCCTCTGTGTTAGTTCCCCTGGTTAGTGCTTTTCTCCCTAACCACTCTTGTGACTGTGATAATGTGAGTTAAGGGCTGAGTTGCTAGTGATTTATGTGTGAGGTAGGCTGGTTTGAGGGAGGAAATCTATGGACCTAGTCATTTTCCTTGGTGGTAAGCTTTCAGGGGTGCAAAGATCGATCTTCCTGGGGACTTTTCTGGTACCAGGAAGATATCGCATAGATGGGACCTCCAAAGACACACATTTAATTTTTAGGCCTGTTGTTCCTATTGTGGGATGTGAGTTTCTTCACTGATGGGGATGCTGCTTATCTGAGAAGAAACTGTGAAAGGTGGTGTAGTATAGAGGTGTGGCTTAAGCTTTTAAGTTTTCTTCAAGGTTTTTCCCCTAAGCTTCATACTTCAGACGGCCTACTTACATGAGACTAGTATGTGATGTCAGGCTAACAACTTCCTAAATACCTGCAAGCCAGATCAGTGTCTCTTTTCTCTATATTCCCATGGAAATCAAGGGTCCCGCCGAATTTTCCATCGAAACAGTTGATTTGTGCTGTCTCTAGGAATTCTAAAGGGCGTACCGTTGCTTCCTAACCGGTGTCATTTGGGAGATCCCCCTCTGTACGTTCAAATGATTAATTTTGAGACTCTGCTCATGTGTGCAGTAAACCCTTTAATTCCCTAAGACCTTCCTTTCCTCAATCTCATACCCCATTAAGCCCGCTTCAGTTTATCTCCTGAATTTCTTTGGAATCTGTCAGCTCTCCCTCAACATCCTAATACTGAACTTGCCTGTCTGTTGCGATTAGGTCCTAACTAGTGTCCATATATCTTGTTTCCCTCCAATCCATTCTTCACACAAGAAACCTTCAAAGCAAGTTGGAACATTGCTCATAAACATCGCTCACAAACATTGTTTTGAGAATAGAAAACACACTGGTGGCCTTTAAGACTCTGCGTGCTCTAGAATCCTCTCTGCTTCTCTAGCCCCATCTTGTGCCACGTTTGCCCTCACTTTCTATGCTTCAGATACACTGAATTAACCTTAGTTCTCACTCATCTGACAGAAGTCAGTTGAGAAATTATTTTTCACTGTGATTCCTAGCATTAAGGAATTTGATGATCAGGTTTTGTATGAGGACTAAAACTAAACTGGGAAGTGGAAGAATTGCGTTTCAACTGTTTCAGTCAACACGCATGTATTAATGATACCTAAGTATTGAACACCGGGCTAGGTTTCATGAGGGATACAGAAGTTCTGGCCATCTCTGGTTTTGGGTATCCCTTATTTGTTGAGACCTTTGCGTTGTTTGGTTGCCTTTTGTCTGTTTTCCAGATGGGAAAACAGGAACAAGGGAAGTATAGGTTATTACTAGGTGGGGTTGAACAAGTGGAGCAGCAAACTGCAAAGCAGAAAGAAGAGGGACGTACTATAGAGGGATGTGATTTCCATTTTCAAGGCGCCTGCGTCCTGTGCAGGGAGACAGCCTAACATAAAATGTGCCTAACAAAAGATCTATTGACTTCTTACTAAAAATCTCCAGTTCATATAACCCAGGGGTTTATACCTTCTCCTTTAAAAGTTCTATTCCTGGGACTTCCCTGGTGGTCCAGTGGTGAAGACTCTGCGCTTCCAATGCAGCAGGCGTGGGTTCAATCCCTGGTTGGGGAGCTAAGATCCCACATGCTGCGCAGCCAAAGAAATTTTTTTCAAAAGTTATACTCCTGTGTTGTTGAATTTAGTGGTTTAGATTTTGTTTGAATGTTAAGAAGATTTCAGTTTATTTACCAGGAACAAACAAAACATAATGTAAAAATAGTTTCCCAGAAACGATTTCCATCGTTCTCTTCTTCCCTTTCTCCCGCAGACCGGTGTTTCATCTTGACAAGTTCTCTGAAGTTCTCTGTCATTCCATAGGAAAGCGGTCTGGCTTGGAGGTTGCAATCCCAGGGAATTTTTCATCAGCGGGGAAGGCTCCATCACTACAGAGGAATCAAGGTTGAAGTCAGTCCCGGGTAAGTGAGATGCTCCCCCTAAACACCAACACAGCAGTCGTGTACCTTTCAAGGGGTTCAGGGGCAAGATGGGCAAGGCATTTCTACTAACTCTTCTTAAGGATCATGGACAGTGTGCCCTATGCTACGAGGTAAGCGGTGACTGTTGTAATTCTTACTGGTGATCATTTCATGTCACTGATCCTTGGCTCTCTTTGTATCTCGTAGGACTGTTGTTAAGTCCAATACAAAATGAGTCTTCTTTTTAAAAAACTGAAATGTTTTACAAAGCCTAGCATTCTCATAGAGAGTCCTTTGAATTCTCCCCACTTTCCCGAGAGGCTAAGAACACTTCACACCATGAACTAGGAGAGGGGGTAGAGCCCTTTCTGATGAAATATAGAAACAAAGACAGAGTCTTAGCCTGCTTGCTCTCTGGACAGGATCTCGGACCACAAGGTCTTAAATCCTGGTATAAATGACGGAAGTGAGGACAGTTCAACTGGCACTCTCATAACAAGAGTTCTGAAACACCTTCCAAAGAGACTGTAGCAGTAGACGAGGGAAGGGAGTGCTACAGTGTGGTAGTACAGGGGGAATGCTCGGCTACAGCAGTGAAAAATGTGGTACCTATTGGTGTGCTCTCGGGGTTCTTGTACATGTAGCATAGATGACCTTTACAGTGTCCCTCCCACCTTCCCACCTGCATTAGGTGTTCTGTTTTTTTGTTTGTTTGTTTGTTTTTAATTTACGTTGATTGATTGATTGATTGATTGAACTTATTTATTCTACGTATTTATTTTTTTGGCTGCACTGGGTCCTCATTGGTGTGCACGGGCTTTCTCTAGTTGCGGCTAGCGGCGTCTACTCTTGGTTGCGGTGTGCGGGCTTCTCATCGCGGTGGCCTCTCTTGTTGCGGAGCATGGGCTGTAGGCGCGTGGGCTTCGGTAGTTGCGGCTCACGGGCTCTGGAATGCAGGCTCAGTCGTTGTGGCACATGCGCTTAGTTGCTGCACGGCATGTGGGATCTTCGCAGACCGGGGCTCGAAGCCGTGTCCCCTGCATTGGCAGGCGCCACCAGGGAAGCCCTAGCTGTTCTTACATAGAGTCTAAAAACAGAGAGCACTGAGAGAAGGTAGTGGTTATTAAAGGCTCAGGATCTAAATTCTACCTGTCTCTACACCCCTTCCCAGCTGTCGATTTGACCCCGTTTGTGAATGCCGACCTCATTCTTCAACTTGCTCTGCCGTTTGTATACTCACCTTGAAAACTTGTTTCTGTGATGCGTTGAGCAGACACAGGGTGGCAGATTGCAGAGGTGGAAGCTGGTGGTCGGATATTTGTGGGCTGAATCTCCTTCAGTCCCATTCCCATTTCTGGTTGCGCAGAGGCCCTACTTCCTGTGTATGACGCGGAGCCATAGGATTGCGGGCAGGAGCCAAGTTCTCCATACAGTGAAGACCCCAGTGTGCCTTGGTTATAGTAATATACCTGGCTTCCTTCCTGGTAGGGAAGTGACAGGCGGCTATGCCCCTGATTTGGAATCTGAGATGGTGCTCCCTGAGCAAGCCTGGCAGAAAGTGATGGATATAGAGGGACCATGTTATTGGCGTCTGAAGTTTTATCATACTGGGCTGCCATAAACATGGAGGAAGCAGCTGGGTGCCGGTCAGTGAGTGCCAGAGTAAAGTCTCCGAGTGAAGAGGAATTCTTTTCAGTGCTTCCTGTGATGTCCCACTCAAGAACACCTGGATAGGAAGGAGCTGAAGTGGAGATCTGGCTGTGGTCAGTAACTCCAGATAACATAGTCGTGCTAGAATGTTGGTAAAGGTAGGCACTACCCATGAGTGTCTGGAAAGAGGTACCGGTAGCCGATGCCGAACTGACGGCAGGGGCAGAGACTCTGGAGAAGTTGCAGACACTTCGTGTTAGGGAAGTTGCATTGCTCACCTCGGGAAGAGAATGCTGCAGAGAACTTAAGAGTTCCAAGTAGAGATGGATTTTGGAAATTTTCTGTAAGAACAAGAGGGACATGAAAAACTCAGGGAGGTTGAGAAATTCTCACTACGTTTGAGGAACAGCATTATCTTAAGGTTCTTGCTCTCAGGACACCTGTACTATCGATCCTTCCTGAGAAACCCAAAATCAGACAGTTAATGATGGCTGTAAGGACTGAGCAGTTTTCCACTCTTCTGTATTAACTGCCTGTGCTCCCATCTTGGGCACAGATGGGCAGAAGAACCAAGTGGTATGGTTCAGACGTTGTTGTCTAGGCTGGAAGCAACCTTCTCCCTGCCCTGTCTTTCCCTTCAGCCTGCACTCGTATTGACTTCTATGCTATTTCCTAGACTGGAAGCATTTTAGAACTAGGAGGCCCTTAGAGAACTTCTATTTTCTCAGTCTCATTTCATGAGTAAGGAAACTGAGGCTCAGAGAGGTCGGGTTGACTTGTTCAAGTTCTCTCATTATGTTAGTATCATTACCAGGTTTCAGAACCTAAGTATCCTGACTTCCTTGCCAGGACTCCACTCTGAGCATGATACTGCCAGAAAGCAGGAGAAATAGAACTTATAATATAGGCATTTTTTTTGTCCATTAGAAAACAGTACGGCTATTACCATTGTCATCTTCAGTGTCTCCCTTTGCTTGTGCAGTTCCCACGCTATTACCTAGAGTTGACGTATAGCTCAGTCCAACTGGTGAATTTTAAGAGTCCTTTTTGCCCTCTTCAAGCCTGGTTTCTCATCCTACCTCAAAATGATTGCCCGAAAGTGGATTTCTTAAGTGCTTTTGGAAAGAGAAAAGTTACCTGATTACTTCAGATTACTCATCTATAAAGTGGTTATAACACCACCACCAATAATAATAGCAGTAATAATTAATAGATGAATAAGCTGACCTATTGCGTATGATTTATATGGAGGAAGATACAATAAGTTCTAGAAAGACAAAGAAAAATCATGACAAACATATTACGTAACGAAAAAGAGATCCATAGATATTAATGAAAACTGGGGTATGTGGCAAGTATCAAAGCATAATGAATTTACTAAGAAATGACATTCTGTACCATCCATGCAATATTATGAAAGTGAATTTTGCCCACTCTATTTTAGTGAATACTATTAACCAAAAAACACGATAGAGGTGATAGAGGTGAATGAATTCCTAGCCAGTGCATACAGACAGAGAAGGTATATCAGTAAAAACTGCATGACAAGCAACAGAATGCAATAAATGTGAATGTATAGGTAGCCACAACATATATAGACAAGTATTTCAATGAAAACTGGTACGAAGCAGACAGCAAAATAATAAGTGTAAAAGAGTTTCATTATTGTGCTCATTCCTATTTTTACCCAGCAAGTAACAGGTATTAAGCCTAGGAGAAATATATATTTCAATGAATATAATTTATATAATAAGCAGAAAGGAACCTTAAAAAGTATCAAGAAGGTTTTTGTATTTATCCTAGAACTTAGATTAGAATCATCTTCAACATCCAAGAAGATGGCATCCCAAAACCTCAAAAAAAATCATCCCTAGAATCCAATTAAAAAAGATTTTCAAATGTAAGAAAATCCAAAGGACTCCCCAGTATTGTTTTAGATAAATGTGGATGTTTGTTTGTTTTTTTCTTTTGCTGCGCCGCGTGGCCCTGGCCTTGAAAACACCGAGTCCTAAGCACTGGACCGCCAGGGAATTCCCTAAATGGGGAATTAGAGATGTGGGGCTTGACTTTTTCTTTTTCTTCTTCGGTAGCTAAGATCTACAAGCGAACGATGGCTGTTGATCAATGTGCTCTCTGTGTTAGGAAGGAAATAACTGTAAAAATGAAAAGCAACCTTGCCTTAGAAGCTACATATCACACAAAGGAAATAGTCCTTCTGATTCAGTTTAGAAGATATCACTTAAAATGTTTAATTGGTAAAATGTCTACCTACTTTAAAAATTAGAAAGAGTAAAACACTGAAAAGCAGCCCCCTAGATAACCACTTTGGTTTCTTGTTTACAGGAAGCATCATTTCTAAAACGTATTTCTAAAATGTTTATATTCAAAACTGTCAAGTGCCAACTGTATTCAGAGAGGCAATAAAAGAAAGAAAACGGAGTATGACTTTTCTGATAAGCTGCCTTTCCTGGTGATCCCCTGTTCTGGCCTTACTTTCCTTCTTAGTCTGTTAATGTAAGGATTTGCTACCGTCAACTTTGTTTTGCCCTGCTCTGAGCAGATTTCCCTCTGTGCTGTTTCTGCTTTAATTTAAAATCTTTGGTTCCCATCAACATTCCATGGCAAACTACGTCTTTCTTGAGAGCTCCTCTATGCTTTCCCTCTTCATTCTTACATTTTTTCCCCATCTCTTGGTTCCTGCTGGCCTGTGCTAATGAAAACAATCCTAAACTTCCTTACGTTTGACGCTGTGCCTCCCTATATAGCCCAGTACTCTCCATCCTCTCTCCCTATTCTCTCTTTTCAACTAGTCGAAATACTAGTGGAGGGAGACCATTAGAGATGAAACATCTTGGTATATATTGCTAGTTTTCTGTGTCACCTGGCTTTTCTACGTTTCTGTTGAAACACTCTTGAGAAGTCTCTGATTTCATTTTCTACATGGGTACCCTTTAAGGCTCAATATTGTCAAAGAAGGGGATCAGAGTGATCAACCCAATGTGGTATCCTAAAGTAACAGATAAGGAAAGCAACAGGCTTTGTGAGGCAGTCAGTGCTTTGTCCAAAGTCACACAGACAGTAAACGTCAAAGTCAAAACTGAAATTAGGTCTCCAGACTTGTAGTTCAATACTTTCCCTCATTATTCCACGCTATTTTGAATCTCCTACTCAATTTAGGGGCAAAAGAAATCGAACGCAAAACTTTCCAAAGTTTCTTTTCTTACCTGACATGGTCAGAGAAGAGGAGACATCAACTGCAGGTGCAAGGGATGAGGAGACAACACTAGAGGATGTCTGAGTGGCTGCAGCTGAACGGCGCACGTGTCCAGTACAGAGGTCACTGGTTACTGGTCCAAACAGCTCCACGGAAACCCCAAGACCTCTACCAAGTGGTAGTAGGTTTGGTAGGAGAGTGATGTCACAAAGCAGGCAGTTAGTTGAAAGGTATGAGATAGCCAATAGGGAGGTCCGATCCCCAACAGGAAGGCGGGCTTGGGTGAAGAGAGCGTAGGAGAGCTAAAACAACCCCTCAATTTCTGAGCTCTGGGGAGGAAATCCTAGAAGACAGATTTACCTCCCCCAGGCTCTTCCATTAGGGAAATCATTGCAACATTTCTTACAGACGTTCATTAATATAATTAACTAACAGTTACTTATATTCTACAGGGTATTCTATTTTATGTATCATACACTTAGAGCTATATAGATGTTATTCAATTAATAATTCTTAGGAAGGAAAGAGCCATCTAGTTTGAACTATTACAGTTGTTCTGAAATCATATGTGTCTAATGAGTGACCTGATAGCAGATTGTAAGGAGCAAAAGTAGGGATTAAGAAGCTCTTTTTGTAACTTGGTTCAAGAGTAGGGTGAAGTTTGTTGAGTGTACCTTGTGGAGAATGTTGTGGTCCAAGGCTCTTCTCTTTTAGTTTCTTCTCCTTGACTCCTACCTTCCTTGGGCTGGGCTAGGCTGGGGGCCAGGTTGGGCTTGCGACTTAACATTTCTCTTCCGCTTTCTTTTTTTTTTTTTTTTTTTCTTCCATTATGGGCATTGCTTCTAGGACAAGCCTTGATCTTGCATTGGATGTTACTTCCTGTCAACTTCCAGCAGCAGGAGTCTTCTTTTCAGTGCTTGATGCTTCACGAAATAGACTCTGCCCGTTGGCAGCAAATACCAGAGAGCTAGGAGACAGAGCTGGTTGCAGACCTTTCCTCTTCCAGCCTTTGGTTGCAATTCTTTGGCCCATAATTTGCTAGCTCTAGTTCCCTGGGCCACACAGGTATCCTGCCATCCAGCTCTTTTTATATGTGAGAGACATTCTGAACACTGTCCCTTTTTCTTTGCACAGAAGTATATACAGTGTGGCAGTTACTGTAATCTCCTCCCCCTTGCAGACAGCCACTCTAGAATCTTGGACCTCTAGGACTCTCTGTCTTGCATGCTTGGGTGCAAGGCCAAGCAAAATGAAGAGGAGAATAATTAGAGAAAGAGGAGGACGTTGGTGGAGAATTGGGAGCAGGTAAGGTGAAAGGGCACAGGAGAAAAGAGATGCATGTAGATTTTTTGGTTTCTGTGGGAAACAAGTTGACACACTTGGGCCTCATTTTGTATTAACAGAACAGAGAGTTGTAGATATAAGTAGCTAGATAGTGCAGCAACTGCCATGAAGTCTGTACACTGAAGAGAACAGTCTCACATCTAGTTTTCATTTTGTTTTATGTCATATTACCTTATTTATAGCATTCACTGGTATGTTTGTAGAATACAGATATTTTAAAATGCTCTGGTTTTGTCTACATGGTTATTTCCTTGTCCTATTTGTAAGGAATCCAACATTGTAAGACATATTGCATGTTTTTCTCTTGACGATCGTTTACCTTGAAGCGTCATGAACTAACTTGAGCTGTTGGATTTTGTGGAGAAACTTTAAAAAGGGTCTGTGAAAAAGGCATTGCGGTGAGTCCCATTATGCACCCGAGCGTAAGGAGCAGATATCTGCCACCAGCCCAACTTGGCCTGGATTGCCTCTGTTTTAGTTCCCCCGGTTAGTGCTTTTCTCCCTAACCACTCTTGTGACTGTGATAATGTGAGTAAGGGCTGAGTTGCTAATGATTTATGTGTGAGGTAAGCTGGTTTGAGGGAGGAAATCTATGGACCTAGTCATTTTCCTTGGTGGTAAGCTTTCAGGGGTGCAAAGATTGATCTTCCTGAGGACTTTTGTGGTACCAGGAAGCTATCGCATAGATGGGACCTCCAAAGACACACATTGAATCTTTAGGCCTGTTTTTCCTATTATGAGATATGAGTTTCTTCACTGATGGGGATGATGCTTATCTGAGAAGAAATTGTGAAAGGTGTTGTAGTGTAGAGGTGTGGCTTAAGCTTTTAAGTTTTCTTCAAGGTTTTTCCCCTAAGCTTCATACTTCAGACGGCCTACTTACATGATACTAGTATGTGATGTCAGGCTAACAACTTCCTAAATAACTGCAAGCCAGATCAGTGTCTCTTTTCTCTGTATTCCCATGGAAATCAAGGGTCCCGCCGAATTTTCCATCGAAACAGTTGATTTGTGTTGTCTCTAGGAATTCTAAAGGCCGTACCGTTGCTTCCTAACCGGTGTCATTTGGGAGATCTACCTCTGTACGTTCAAATGATTAATTTTGAGACTTTGCACATGTGTGCAGTAAACCCTTTAATTCCCTAAGACCTTCCTTTCCTCCATCTCATACCCCATTAAGCCCGCTTCAGTTTATCTCCTGAATTTCTTTGGAATCTGTCAGCTCTCCCTCAACATCCTAATACTGAACTTGCCTGTCTGTTGCGATTAGGTCCTAACTAGTGTCCATATATCTTGTTTCCTTCCAATCCATTCTTCACACAAGAAAGCTTCAAAGCAAGTTGGAACCTTGCTCATAAACATCGCTCACAAACATTGTTTTGAGACTGGAAAACACAGTGTTGGCCTTTAAGACTCTGCGTGGTCTAGAATTCTCTCTGCTTCTCTAGCCCCATCTTGTGCCACTTGTGCCCTCACTTTCTATGCTTCAGATACACTGAATTAACCTTAGTTCTCACTCATCTGACAGAAGTCAGTTGAGAAATTATTTTTCACTGTGATTCCTAGTATTAAGGAATTTGATGATCAGATTTTGTATGAGGACTAAAACTAAACTGGGAAGTGGAAGAATTGCGTTTCAACTGTTTCAGTCAACACGCATGTATTAATGATACCTAAGTATTGAACACCGGGCTAGGTTTCATGAGGGATACAGAAGTTCTGGCCATCTCTGGTTTTGGGTATCCCTTATTTGTTGAGACCTTTGCGTTGTTTGGTTGCCTTTTGTCTGTTTTCCAGATGGGAAAACAGGAACAAGGGAAGTATAGGTTATTACTAGGTGGGGTTGAACAAGTGGAGCAGCAAACTGCAAAGCAGAAAGAAGAGGGACGTACTATAGAGGGATACGATTTCCATTTTCAAGGCGCCTGCATCCTGTGCAGGGAGACAGCCTAACATAAAATGTGCCTAACAAAAAATATATTGACTTCTTACTAAAAATCTCCAGTTCATATAACCAAGGGGTTTATACCTTCTCCTTTAAAAGTTCTATTCCTGGGACTTCCCTGGTGGTCCAGTGGTGAAGACTCTGCGCTTCCAATGCAGCAGGCGTGGGTTCAATCCCTGGTTGGGGAGCTAAGATCCCACATGCTGCACAGCCAAAGAAAATTTTTTCAAAAGTTATACTCCTGTATTATTGAATTTAGTGGTTTAGATTTTGTTTGAATGTTAAGAAGATTTCAGTTTATTTACCAGGAAGAAACAAAACATTATGTAAAAATAGTTTCCCAGAAACGACTTCCATCATTCTCTTCTTCCCTTTCTCCCGCAGACTGGTGTTTCATCTTGACAAGTTCTCTGAAGTTCTCTGTCATTCCATAGGAAAGCTGTCTGGCTTGGAGGTTGCAACCTCCAAGCCAGACGTTTTGTGTGACACAAACTCAAGAACTCCCCAAGTCCTGCAGTAGCAGAAACAGTCACATACTTGAGAGTAACCCACCATGTGCACTTGGGGACATTTCAGTGACAGCTCCAGTCCAGAGTGCCAGGCGTCTCCTGGCCCTGCCTCCAGCTCCAAGCCAGGGACAAACAGAGAGTAAGAACGTGGATGATTTCAAAACCAAGCTTTCAAAGCCTCTGGATGCCTACCAGATCCCAGTAGAAAACCAAGATCCTCCACTACTCCCTTTAGGAATCCCTGATATTCCCCAGCCGCTGGCCTGCACCGATCCCCTCAGCCAAGAGGAGCAGCCTGGTTCTGAAAATGCTGATCTGGGAGAGAACAGCCTGAGTCGTCAGGACCTAGGGACACTTGAAAATGGGATTGAACCTAGCAGTGGTCTTGCAGACATTACTACACTGGCGGAGGATATTCACCTTCCCCAGCTCTTTAATTCTTTGAAAGATCTTGATCGATCCCAAGGTCCCAACGTGATCAAAGCTAAAGACACCAGAGCCATTAAGGTGAATCAGGTGCAGGAAAAGCCAAGTGTCGTGAAGGTTCCCTCTGATCAACCCAGGAAGAACAAACAGAAAGCCTCTGAGCCTATCAGTGGTGCTCCCAAGGCCAAAATCCAGCCAAAGGATCCAGAGTGCCTGTTAGGGGGAGAAGCGGTTATATGCACTGCTGCAGTCAGTGACAGGGCTCCTGCGAACACGGCCAAGCACTCTCAAGGCAAACCTCAGAAAGCTGCATCCGGAAAGATCAGCAAAACTGAGAGCCATGGGCAGGAAAAGACCAAAAGGACCAGAGGAAGAAACAAGGCTGAAGAGAACAAGCAGTCAGGGAACAAAGTCAAGGCAGAAGACAAGCCAGCAATCCCCAACACGAAGCCAAAGGAACACCAAACCGAGCTTCGCCAAGAGAGCTTTCAAAAGCCTCGAACCTCCCTTGGCGTGCGCGTGCTGGAGTCTGTGAAGGTTCTTCATGCGCTGGGGAAGAAGAATGAGACGAAAACTGGGCTCTCTTCCTGTCGGCTCTTGGGAAATTCAAGCAACCCCAAAGACCCCCAGCCACCCCCAGCTATCCAGCCATGGCGGCATACCCCACGTGAGGGTAAGAGTGCTGAGAAAACGCAAGTCCAAGCCCAGAAAGCAGATACAGTCCAATCCAAAATGAGTCTTATTTTTAAAAAACTGAAATGTTTTACAAAGCCTAGCATTCTCATCTAGAGTCCTTTCAATTCTCCCCACTTTCCCGAGAGGCTAAGAACACTTCACACCATGAACTAGGAGAGGGGGTAGAGCCCTTTCTGATGAAATATAGAAACAAAGACAGAGTCTTAGCCTGCTTGCTCTCTGGACAGGATCTCGGACCACAAGGTCTTAAATCCTGGTATAAATGACGGAAGTGAGGACAGTTCAACTGGCACTCTCGTAACAAGAGTTCTGAAACACCTTCCAAAGAGACTGTAGCAGTAGACGAGGGAAGGGAGTGCTACAGTGTGGTAGTACAGGGGGAATGCTCGGCTACAGCAGTGAAAAATGTGGTACCTATTGGTGTGCTCTCGGGGTTCTCGTCCATGTAGCATAGATGACCTTTACAGTGTCCCTCCCACCTTCCCACCTGCATTAGGTGTTCTTTTTTTTTTTTTTTAATTTATGTTTATTTATTTATTGTTTGAACTTATTTATTCTACGTATTTATTTTTTTGGCTGCACTGGGTCTTCATTGCTGTGCACGGGCTTTCTCTAGTTGGCGGCTAGCGGGGGCTTCTCTTGGTTGCGGTGTGCGGGCTTCTCATCGCGGTGGCGTCTCTTGTTGCGGAGCATGCGCTCTAGGCGCGTGGGCTTCGGTCGTTGCGGCTCATGGGCTCTAGAATGCAGGCTCAGTCGTTGTGGCACATGGGCTTAGTTGCTCCACGGCATGTCGGATCTTCGCAGACCGGGGCTCGAACCCGTGTCCCCCGCATTGCATTGGCAGGCGGATTCTTAACCACGGCGCCACCAGGGAAGCCTAGGTGTTCTTATATAGAGTCTAAAAACAGAGGGCACTGAGCGAAGGTAGTGGTTACTGAAGGCTCAGGATCTAAATTCTACCTGTCTCTACACCACTTCCCAGCTGTCGATTTGACCCCATTTGTGAATGCCGACCTCATTCTTCAACTTTCTCTGCCGTTTGTATACTCACCTTGAAAACTTGTTTCTGTGATGCGTTGAGCAGACACAGGGTGGCAGGTTGCAGAGGTGGAAGCTGGTGGTCGGATATTTGTGGGCTGAATCTCCTTTAGTCCCATTCCCATTTCTGGTTGCACAGAGGCCCTACTCCCTGTGTATGGCACAGAGCCATAGGACTGCGGGCAGGAGCCAAGTTCTCCATACAGTAAAGACCCCAGTGTGCCTTGGTTGTAGTAATATACCTGGCTTCCTTCCTGGTAGGGAAGTGACAGGCGGCTATGCCCCTGATTTGGAATCTGAGATGGTGTTCCCTGAGCAAGCCTGGCAGAAAGTGATGGATATAGAGGGACCATGTTATTGGCGTCTGAAGTTTTATCATACTGGGCTGCCATAAACATGGAGGAAGCAGCTGGGTGCCGGTCAGTGAGTGCCAGAGTAAAGTCTCCGAGTGAAGAGGAATTCTTTTCAGTGCTTCCTGTGATGTCCCACTCAAGAACACCTGGATAGGAAGGAGCTGAAGTGGAGATCTGGCTGTGGTCAGTAACTCCAGATAACATAGTCGTGCTAGAATGTTGGTAAAGGTAGGCACTACCCATCCATGAGTGTCTGGAAAGGGGTACCAGTAGCCGATGCCGAACTGACGGCAGGGGCAGAGACTCTGGAGAAGTTGCAGACACTTCGTGTTAGGGAAGTTGCATTGCTCACCACGGGAAGAGAATGCTGCAGAGAACTTAAGAGTTCCAAGTAGAGATGGATTTTGGAAATTTTCTGTAAGAACAAGAGGGACATGAAAAACTCAGGGAGGTTGAGAAATTCTCACT
This sequence comes from Balaenoptera physalus, assembly GCF_965194825.1. Taxonomy (NCBI): domain Eukaryota; kingdom Metazoa; phylum Chordata; class Mammalia; order Artiodactyla; family Balaenopteridae; genus Balaenoptera; species Balaenoptera physalus. Next base: position 9,426 of record NW_028126497.1, on the reverse strand, counting down.
ACGTTTGAGGAACAGCATTATCTTAAGGTTCTTGCTCTCAGGACACCTGTACTATCGATCCTTCCTGAGAAACCCAAAATCAGACAGTTAATGATGGCTGTAAGGACTGAGCAGTTTTCCACTCTTCTGTATTAACTGCCTGTGCTCCCATCTTGGGCACAGATGGGCAGAAGAACCAAGTGGTATGGTTCAGACGTTGTTGTCTAGGCTGGAAGCAACCTTCTCCCTGCCCTGTCTTTCCCTTCAGCCTGCACTCGTATTGACTTCTATGCTATTTCCTAGACTGGAAGCATTTTAGAACTAGGAGGCCCTTAGAGAACTTCTATTTTCTCAGTCTCATTTCATGAGTAAGGAAACTGAGGCTCAGAGAGGTCGGGTTGACTTGTTCAAGTTCTCTCATTATGTTAGTATCATTACCAGGTTTCAGAACCTAAGTATCCTGACTTCCTTGCCAGGACTCCACTCTGAGCATGATACTGCCAGAAAGCAGGAGAAATAGAACTTATAATATAGGCATTTTTTTTGTCCATTAGAAAACAGTACGGCTATTACCATTGTCATCTTCAGTGTCTCCCTTTGCTTGTGCAGTTCCCACGCTATTACCTAGAGTTGACGTATAGCTCAGTCCAACTGGTGAATTTTAAGAGTCCTTTTTGCCCTCTTCAAGCCTGGTTTCTCATCCTACCTCAAAATGATTGCCCGAAAGTGGATTTCTTAAGTGCTTTTGGAAAGAGAAAAGTTACCTGATTACTTCAGATTACTCATCTATAAAGTGGTTATAACACCACCACCAATAATAATAGCAGTAATAATTAATAGATGAATAAGCTGACCTATTGCGTATGATTTATATGGAGGAAGATACAATAAGTTCTAGAAAGACAAAGAAAAATCATGACAAACATATTACGTAACGAAAAAGAGATCCATAGATATTAATGAAAACTGGGGTATGTGGCAAGTATCAAAGCATAATGAATTTACTAAGAAATGACATTCTGTACCATCCATGCAATATTATGAAAGTGAATTTTGCCCACTCTATTTTAGTGAATACTATTAACCAAAAAACACGATAGAGGTGATAGAGGTGAATGAATTCCTAGCCAGTGCATACAGACAGAGAAGGTATATCAGTAAAAACTGCATGACAAGCAACAGAATGCAATAAATGTGAATGTATAGGTAGCCACAACATATATAGACAAGTATTTCAATGAAAACTGGTACGAAGCAGACAGCAAAATAATAAGTGTAAAAGAGTTTCATTATTGTGCTCATTCCTATTTTTACCCAGCAAGTAACAGGTATTAAGCCTAGGAGAAATATATATTTCAATGAATATAATTTATATAATAAGCAGAAAGGAACCTTAAAAAGTATCAAGAAGGTTTTTGTATTTATCCTAGAACTTAGATTAGAATCATCTTCAACATCCAAGAAGATGGCATCCCAAAACCTCAAAAAAAATCATCCCTAGAATCCAATTAAAAAAGATTTTCAAATGTAAGAAAATCCAAAGGACTCCCCAGTATTGTTTTAGATAAATGTGGATGTTTGTTTGTTTTTTTCTTTTGCTGCGCCGCGTGGCCCTGGCCTTGAAAACACCGAGTCCTAAGCACTGGACCGCCAGGGAATTCCCTAAATGGGGAATTAGAGATGTGGGGCTTGACTTTTTCTTTTTCTTCTTCGGTAGCTAAGATCTACAAGCGAACGATGGCTGTTGATCAATGTGCTCTCTGTGTTAGGAAGGAAATAACTGTAAAAATGAAAAGCAACCTTGCCTTAGAAGCTACATATCACACAAAGGAAATAGTCCTTCTGATTCAGTTTAGAAGATATCACTTAAAATGTTTAATTGGTAAAATGTCTACCTACTTTAAAAATTAGAAAGAGTAAAACACTGAAAAGCAGCCCCCTAGATAACCACTTTGGTTTCTTGTTTACAGGAAGCATCATTTCTAAAACGTATTTCTAAAATGTTTATATTCAAAACTGTCAAGTGCCAACTGTATTCAGAGAGGCAATAAAAGAAAGAAAACGGAGTATGACTTTTCTGATAAGCTGCCTTTCCTGGTGATCCCCTGTTCTGGCCTTACTTTCCTTCTTAGTCTGTTAATGTAAGGATTTGCTACCGTCAACTTTGTTTTGCCCTGCTCTGAGCAGATTTCCCTCTGTGCTGTTTCTGCTTTAATTTAAAATCTTTGGTTCCCATCAACATTCCATGGCAAACTACGTCTTTCTTGAGAGCTCCTCTATGCTTTCCCTCTTCATTCTTACATTTTTTCCCCATCTCTTGGTTCCTGCTGGCCTGTGCTAATGAAAACAATCCTAAACTTCCTTACGTTTGACGCTGTGCCTCCCTATATAGCCCAGTACTCTCCATCCTCTCTCCCTATTCTCTCTTTTCAACTAGTCGAAATACTAGTGGAGGGAGACCATTAGAGATGAAACATCTTGGTATATATTGCTAGTTTTCTGTGTCACCTGGCTTTTCTACGTTTCTGTTGAAACACTCTTGAGAAGTCTCTGATTTCATTTTCTACATGGGTACCCTTTAAGGCTCAATATTGTCAAAGAAGGGGATCAGAGTGATCAACCCAATGTGGTATCCTAAAGTAACAGATAAGGAAAGCAACAGGCTTTGTGAGGCAGTCAGTGCTTTGTCCAAAGTCACACAGACAGTAAACGTCAAAGTCAAAACTGAAATTAGGTCTCCAGACTTGTAGTTCAATACTTTCCCTCATTATTCCACGCTATTTTGAATCTCCTACTCAATTTAGGGGCAAAAGAAATCGAACGCAAAACTTTCCAAAGTTTCTTTTCTTACCTGACATGGTCAGAGAAGAGGAGACATCAACTGCAGGTGCAAGGGATGAGGAGACAACACTAGAGGATGTCTGAGTGGCTGCAGCTGAACGGCGCACGTGTCCAGTACAGAGGTCACTGGTTACTGGTCCAAACAGCTCCACGGAAACCCCAAGACCTCTACCAAGTGGTAGTAGGTTTGGTAGGAGAGTGATGTCACAAAGCAGGCAGTTAGTTGAAAGGTATGAGATAGCCAATAGGGAGGTCCGATCCCCAACAGGAAGGCGGGCTTGGGTGAAGAGAGCGTAGGAGAGCTAAAACAACCCCTCAATTTCTGAGCTCTGGGGAGGAAATCCTAGAAGACAGATTTACCTCCCCCAGGCTCTTCCATTAGGGAAATCATTGCAACATTTCTTACAGACGTTCATTAATATAATTAACTAACAGTTACTTATATTCTACAGGGTATTCTATTTTATGTATCATACACTTAGAGCTATATAGATGTTATTCAATTAATAATTCTTAGGAAGGAAAGAGCCATCTAGTTTGAACTATTACAGTTGTTCTGAAATCATATGTGTCTAATGAGTGACCTGATAGCAGATTGTAAGGAGCAAAAGTAGGGATTAAGAAGCTCTTTTTGTAACTTGGTTCAAGAGTAGGGTGAAGTTTGTTGAGTGTACCTTGTGGAGAATGTTGTGGTCCAAGGCTCTTCTCTTTTAGTTTCTTCTCCTTGACTCCTACCTTCCTTGGGCTGGGCTAGGCTGGGGGCCAGGTTGGGCTTGCGACTTAACATTTCTCTTCCGCTTTCTTTTTTTTTTTTTTTTTTTCTTCCATTATGGGCATTGCTTCTAGGACAAGCCTTGATCTTGCATTGGATGTTACTTCCTGTCAACTTCCAGCAGCAGGAGTCTTCTTTTCAGTGCTTGATGCTTCACGAAATAGACTCTGCCCGTTGGCAGCAAATACCAGAGAGCTAGGAGACAGAGCTGGTTGCAGACCTTTCCTCTTCCAGCCTTTGGTTGCAATTCTTTGGCCCATAATTTGCTAGCTCTAGTTCCCTGGGCCACACAGGTATCCTGCCATCCAGCTCTTTTTATATGTGAGAGACATTCTGAACACTGTCCCTTTTTCTTTGCACAGAAGTATATACAGTGTGGCAGTTACTGTAATCTCCTCCCCCTTGCAGACAGCCACTCTAGAATCTTGGACCTCTAGGACTCTCTGTCTTGCATGCTTGGGTGCAAGGCCAAGCAAAATGAAGAGGAGAATAATTAGAGAAAGAGGAGGACGTTGGTGGAGAATTGGGAGCAGGTAAGGTGAAAGGGCACAGGAGAAAAGAGATGCATGTAGATTTTTTGGTTTCTGTGGGAAACAAGTTGACACACTTGGGCCTCATTTTGTATTAACAGAACAGAGAGTTGTAGATATAAGTAGCTAGATAGTGCAGCAACTGCCATGAAGTCTGTACACTGCAGAGAACAGTCTCACATCTAGTTTTCATTTTGTTTTATGTCATATTACCTTATTTATAGCATTCACTGGTATGTTTGTAGAATACAGATATTTTAAAATGCTCTGGTTTTGTCTACATGGTTATTTCCTTGTCCTATTTGTAAGGAATCCAACATTGTAAGACATATTGCATGTTTTTCTCTTGACGATCGTTTACCTTGAAGCGTCATGAACTAACTTGAGCTGTTGGATTTTGTGGAGAAACTTTAAAAAGGGTCTGTGAAAAAGGCATTGCGGTGAGTCCCATTATGCACCCGAGCGTAAGGAGCAGATATCTGCCACCAGCCCAACTTGGCCTGGATTGCCTCTGTTTTAGTTCCCCCGGTTAGTGCTTTTCTCCCTAACCACTCTTGTGACTGTGATAATGTGAGTAAGGGCTGAGTTGCTAATGATTTATGTGTGAGGTAAGCTGGTTTGAGGGAGGAAATCTATGGACCTAGTCATTTTCCTTGGTGGTAAGCTTTCAGGGGTGCAAAGATTGATCTTCCTGAGGACTTTTGTGGTACCAGGAAGCTATCGCATAGATGGGACCTCCAAAGACACACATTGAATCTTTAGGCCTGTTTTTCCTATTATGAGATATGAGTTTCTTCACTGATGGGGATGATGCTTATCTGAGAAGAAATTGTGAAAGGTGTTGTAGTGTAGAGGTGTGGCTTAAGCTTTTAAGTTTTCTTCAAGGTTTTTCCCCTAAGCTTCATACTTCAGACGGCCTACTTACATGATACTAGTATGTGATGTCAGGCTAACAACTTCCTAAATAACTGCAAGCCAGATCAGTGTCTCTTTTCTCTGTATTCCCATGGAAATCAAGGGTCCCGCCGAATTTTCCATCGAAACAGTTGATTTGTGTTGTCTCTAGGAATTCTAAAGGCCGTACCGTTGCTTCCTAACCGGTGTCATTTGGGAGATCTACCTCTGTACGTTCAAATGATTAATTTTGAGACTTTGCACATGTGTGCAGTAAACCCTTTAATTCCCTAAGACCTTCCTTTCCTCCATCTCATACCCCATTAAGCCCGCTTCAGTTTATCTCCTGAATTTCTTTGGAATCTGTCAGCTCTCCCTCAACATCCTAATACTGAACTTGCCTGTCTGTTGCGATTAGGTCCTAACTAGTGTCCATATATCTTGTTTCCTTCCAATCCATTCTTCACACAAGAAAGCTTCAAAGCAAGTTGGAACATTGCTCATAAACATCGCTCACAAACATTGTTTTGAGACTGGAAAACACAGTGTTGGCCTTTAAGACTCTGCGTGGTCTAGAATTCTCTCTGCTTCTCTAGCCCCATCTTGTGCCACTTGTGCCCTCACTTTCTATGCTTCAGATACACTGAATTAACCTTAGTTCTCACTCATCTGACAGAAGTCAGTTGAGAAATTATTTTTCACTGTGATTCCTAGTATTAAGGAATTTGATGATCAGGTTTTGTATGAGGACTAAAACTAAACTGGGAAGTGGAAGAATTGCGTTTCAACTGTTTCAGTCAACACGCATGTATTAATGATACCTAAGTATTGAACACCGGGCTAGGTTTCATGAGGGATACAGAAGTTCTGGCCATCTCTGGTTTTGGGTATCCCTTATTTGTTGAGACCTTTGCGTTGTTTGGTTGCCTTTTGTCTGTTTTCCAGATGGGAAAACAGGAACAAGGGAAGTATAGGTTATTACTAGGTGGGGTTGAACAAGTGGAGCAGCAAACTGCAAAGCAGAAAGAAGAGGGACGTACTATAGAGGGATACGATTTCCATTTTCAAGGCGCCTGCATCCTGTGCAGGGAGACAGCCTAACATAAAATGTGCCTAACAAAAAATATATTGACTTCTTACTAAAAATCTCCAGTTCATATAACCAAGGGGTTTATACCTTCTCCTTTAAAAGTGATATTCCTGGGACTTCCCTGGTGGTCCAGTGGTGAAGACTCTGCGCTTCCAATGCAGCAGGCGTGGGTTCAATCCCTGGTTGGGGAGCTAAGATCCCACATGCTGCACAGCCAAAGAAAATTTTTTCAAAAGTTATACTCCTGTATTATTGAATTTAGTGGTTTAGATTTTGTTTGAATGTTAAGAAGATTTCAGTTTATTTACCAGGAAGAAACAAAACATTATGTAAAAATAGTTTCCCAGAAACGACTTCCATCATTCTCTTCTTCCCTTTCTCCCGCAGACTGGTGTTTCATCTTGACAAGTTCTCTGAAGTTCTCTGTCATTCCATAGGAAAGCTGTCTGGCTTGGAGGTTGCAACCTCCAAGCCAGACGTTTTGTGTGACACAAACTCAAGAACTCCCCAAGTCCTGCAGTAGCAGAAACAGTCACATACTTGAGAGTAACCCACCATGTGCACTTGGGGACATTTCAGTGACAGCTCCAGTCCAGAGTGCCAGGCGTCTCCTGGCCCTGCCTCCAGCTCCAAGCCAGGGACAAACAGAGAGTAAGAACGTGGATGATTTCAAAACCAAGCTTTCAAAGCCTCTGGATGCCTACCAGATCCCAGTAGAAAACCAAGATCCTCCACTACTCCCTTTAGGAATCCCTGATATTCCCCAGCCGCTGGCCTGCACCGATCCCCTCAGCCAAGAGGAGCAGCCTGGTTCTGAAAATGCTGATCTGGGAGAGAACAGCCTGAGTCGTCAGGACCTAGGGACACTTGAAAATGGGATTGAACCTAGCAGTGGTCTTGCAGACATTACTACACTGGCGGAGGATATTCACCTTCCCCAGCTCTTTAATTCTTTGAAAGATCTTGATCGATCCCAAGGTCCCAACGTGATCAAAGCTAAAGACACCAGAGCCATTAAGGTGAATCAGGTGCAGGAAAAGCCAAGTGTCGTGAAGGTTCCCTCTGATCAACCCAGGAAGAACAAACAGAAAGCCTCTGAGCCTATCAGTGGTGCTCCCAAGGCCAAAATCCAGCCAAAGGATCCAGAGTGCCTGTTAGGGGGAGAAGCGGTTATATGCACTGCTGCAGTCAGTGACAGGGCTCCTGCGAACACGGCCAAGCACTCTCAAGGCAAACCTCAGAAAGCTGCATCCGGAAAGATCAGCAAAACTGAGAGCCATGGGCAGGAAAAGACCAAAAGGACCAGAGGAAGAAACAAGGCTGAAGAGAACAAGCAGTCAGGGAACAAAGTCAAGGCAGAAGACAAGCCAGCAATCCCCAACACGAAGCCAAAGGAACACCAAACCGAGCTTCGCCAAGAGAGCTTTCAAAAGCCTCGAACCTCCCTTGGCGTGCGCGTGCTGGAGTCTGTGAAGGTTCTTCATGCGCTGGGGAAGAAGAATGAGACGAAAACTGGGCTCTCTTCCTGTCGGCTCTTGGGAAATTCAAGCAACCCCAAAGACCCCCAGCCACCCCCAGCTATCCAGCCATGGCGGCATACCCCACGTGAGGGTAAGAGTGCTGAGAAAACGCAAGTCCAAGCCCAGAAAGCAGATACAGTCCAATCCAAAATGAGTCTTATTTTTAAAAAACTGAAATGTTTTACAAAGCCTAGCATTCTCATCTAGAGTCCTTTCAATTCTCCCCACTTTCCCGAGAGGCTAAGAACACTTCACACCATGAACTAGGAGAGGGGGTAGAGCCCTTTCTGATGAAATATAGAAACAAAGACAGAGTCTTAGCCTGCTTGCTCTCTGGACAGGATCTCGGACCACAAGGTCTTAAATCCTGGTATAAATGACGGAAGTGAGGACAGTTCAACCGGCACTCTCGTAACAAGAGTTCTGAAACACCTTCCAAAGAGACTGTAGCAGTAGACGAGGGAAGGGAGTGCTACAGTGTGGTAGTACAGGGGGAATGCTCGGCTACAGCAGTGAAAAATGTGGTACCTATTGGTGTGCTCTCGGGGTTCTCGTCCATGTAGCATAGATGACCTTTACAGTGTCCCTCCCACCTTCCCACCTGCATTAGGTGTTCTTGTTTTTTTTTTTTTTTTAATTTATGTTTATTTATTTATTGTTTGAACTTATTTATTCTACGTATTTATTTTTTTGGCTGCACTGGGTCTTCATTGCTGTGCACGGGCTTTCTCTAGTTGGCGGCTAGCGGGGGCTTCTCTTGGTTGCGGTGTGCGGGCTTCTCATCGCGGTGGCGTCTCTTGTTGCGGAGCATGCGCTCTAGGCGCGTGGGCTTCGGTCGTTGCGGCTCATGGGCTCTAGAATGCAGGCTCAGTCGTTGTGGCACATGGGCTTAGTTGCTCCACGGCATGTCGGATCTTCGCAGACCGGGGCTCGAACCCGTGTCCCCCGCATTGCATTGGCAGGCGGATTCTTAACCACGGCGCCACCAGGGAAGCCTAGGTGTTCTTATATAGAGTCTAAAAACAGAGGGCACTGAGCGAAGGTAGTGGTTACTGAAGGCTCAGGATCTAAATTCTACCTGTCTCTACACCACTTCCCAGCTGTCGATTTGACCCCATTTGTGAATGCCGACCTCATTCTTCAACTTTCTCTGCCGTTTGTATACTCACCTTGAAAACTTGTTTCTGTGATGCGTTGAGCAGACACAGGGTGGCAGGTTGCAGAGGTGGAAGCTGGTGGTCGGATATTTGTGGGCTGAATCTCCTTTAGTCCCATTCCCATTTCTGGTTGCACAGAGGCCCTACTCCCTGTGTATGGCACAGAGCCATAGGACTGCGGGCAGGAGCCAAGTTCTCCATACAGTAAAGACCCCAGTGTGCCTTGGTTGTAGTAATATACCTGGCTTCCTTCCTGGTAGGGAAGTGACAGGCGGCTATGCCCCTGATTTGGAATCTGAGATGGTGCTCCCTGAGCAAGCCTGGCAGAAAGTGATGGATATAGAGGGACCATGTTATTGGCGTCTGAAGTTTTATCATACTGGGCTGCCATAAACATGGAGGAAGCAGCTGGGTGCCGGTCAGTGAGTGCCAGAGTAAAGTCTCCGAGTGAAGAGGAATTCTTTTCAGTGCTTCCTGTGATGTCCCACTCAAGAACACCTGGATAGGAAGGAGCTGAAGTGGAGATCTGGCTGTGGTCAGTAACTCCAGATAACATAGTCGTGCTAGAATGTTGGTAAAGGTAGGCACTACCCATCCATGAGTGTCTGGAAAGGGGTACCAGTAGCCGATGCCGAACTGACGG